>NC_056742.1:452070760-452133260 GCF_019279795.1 Protopterus annectens
CTATATTTGTATTCTGCATTAATGTAGTACATGTATTGCAACTGAAAATACTGTAACCTGACATACCAGAAAGCCGAAGCTTTCCCAGGGTAAGTAAACACTTGCCCAAACGTAAACTAAATACACACCAACGTAATTAAAATCCACCCAGGTGGGTAGCTATGCCCCCTATACTCCCCCAACTATATACCAACTCTGGGATATATGCACATGTATGTGTGTATGATTTTTGTTTTAAGATATTTTGTTCTGATGGTTTAGGTCATGTTTGTAATGGACCCACTTGGGCCATTTGGATCCAGTTGAAAGTCAATATAATAGATAAAAAATAATAAGGCAAATGAGTGGCAGGTATTGGCTAGCTTTAAATTAACCTTCAGAGCCCAGAGCAGATACTGTTTAGACAGGTTTTGGGCTCAGACATTAGGGGCTGCAGTTCATAACATTCATCTAACAGTCTCTGCATAATATTCCAGAAGTTAAAGATTTTTGATTTATATTAAATGTAATCTGTGATTTTTGTCTATTTACTTTAATTTCACAATGGGTGGTAGTGTTGTTACCTCACAGCAAGAGGTTCTCCCATTCGATTCTCGGCTTGGCTTGGGAGTGCCTTCTGTGTGGAGTCTGCATGTCCTCCCCGTGGTTGGGTAGCATTCGAAAGACATGCGTGCGTAAATGGGTGTGCCTTTGTTTAAAGTTGGGCATCGAGCTGGCACCTCGGCATTTCATAAAAATCTACTGCCAATCATTAGTGGACCGGAGTTCTGCTGTGGCAACCCCTTACCGGGAAAAAGCCGAAAGACAAACAACAACTTTAATTTCACAATGGAGAATTGTAGAATAAAGGAGGGTTCTCTCTTTTTGAGTGAGTTATTGACTGGATTTTAACATTCCTTATCCTGGTTAACTACTTGTCCAAGGGAATGTCTGGGGCAGAACTTCAGATGGTCTGTATAGAGTACTGGAGTAAGTTCAGAGTTTATGAACTTTGGAACAGCCCCTCAACTAATCAATAATATCTCTAGTAGAATACTCATGGTCAGAGCATCTAACATTTTCCTGATTCTAGAAGTCCGGCTTGACATTGTGCACAAAGGTCCCATAACTATTGACAATTAGGTTGAGTTGAAGCTCTGTAAAGTTAGAGAAGATTTTCAGATTTTTAATTAATTTCATTTATTTCCAATTCCAGCCCTGTGCCCATTTCAGAGGAGTAGTGTATGTGAAGATACTACAGTGCTTGGACTTTTAGCAGCAATTGTTGATATCTTGAGTTGCTCATCACCCTAATTCTGCCTACTGCGTCTCCTTACCTGATCTACCAAGGACATAGGCCTTTCGTTCATCAAAAAGCTCAAAGAGTATGAAAATGCAGGGTGCCTAAGTTGAAAACACTGCCACCTGTTGTAAGTGGAACCTTTCACACAGAGCTTGTAAAGATAAAAATATAATGCTTTCCCCATCATTCTAACCTAATCACATAGGCTGATGAAAATACCATCTATCCACAATGACCACCAAAGTTGCAACCCTCCTACATACAAGAGAGATAACCTCATATGGGCATACACATACCCATGGATATTTGGTTCTTAGCACCTTTTGAAACACTCAACTAGTTTGATGGGGCACCTGTAGTCATTGCCAGTCCCTCCAAAAAGTAGGGAGGATCTTGGGATATTGTAGAACAGAGCGTGTGTTGTAACTTTAAGAAACATTTCCAAGTGTAGGCACGTGCATATAGTGAGCATGTGCAGGCAGCAGTGCCATTTTGAGAGAACAGCCAAAATGTTAACATGTATGAGTGTAGTAGTCAGTCTGTTTATAAGTTTATTTAAGTTTAAGTTACTATGCCTGATGTGTTTGTGCATAATAAAGCTGCTTAAACTGAACTCACAAATGTTCGTCTGTTTTATCCTGACTGGACGAGTGACACAGTGTCAGAACCAGGATTGAGAGGGCAACTTCTTCAAGCCATGAGGTGCAGAGTTGATGGTAAAAGCATATTGATCATGTTGGGTGATACAGTGCTCAAACAATTAAAAAGGGCCAGAAACAAACTTCAGGTAACCAAACTTCAGGTAACCAAAACTTGCACAAATTATTTATTTTGCAAAGGAAATGATAGGAAGCATTTCTAAGGCAGAAAACATATTATTAATCAAGCGAGTAGCACAAAGCATATTAGTAATCAGACAAAATGCTCAAAATGCATTATTAATTAAACAAAGTGTTTGAAACCATGGTATTTGATAAAACTGTCAGAAATGCTTATATGGGGTTCAGAATTACCTCTGGTTTGTATAATGAGCACGTTTAAAGCAAAAAGAGCACAAGAAAGTATAATGAGCATGATAAGAGGGTAAATGGGCATAACAAGTGCAGTAAAAGGGCAGAATAAGCTTAGAAAAGCAAGGCAGCTGCATGGTTTTTAGTAAATGACTGTGTTTGCAGTGTGTGCTTTATTACAGTGCAATTATTTCAGAGTTTACTGTGTGCAAAGTACAGTTATTTTGCAAAGTGCAGTCAAAGTAGAGCCATTTAGAAAAGTTGGTTGTGCTGTGTACATTTATTTGCAGAGTGCCGCCATTTCAAAGTGCTTCTTACACTGTACAGAATTATTTTGCAAAGTACAGACATTTTGAAAAGTTTTTGTGCTGTTTACAATTTGTTTGCAAAGTGCATTCATTTCGAAGTGCTTTTTACTCTGAGTTTCTTGTGCTGTGTACAGTTCATTGACAAAAGTGCAGTCATTTCAACGTATATCTTACACTGATAAAGGGTGGTTTCACAAAGTACAGTGATTTTAAAGTGATCTTGTGCTATGGAGACTTATTTAGCAAAGTGCAGTTGCTTCAAAGAGTGTTGTGCTATTGGGCATAATTACAAGTTCTGGCATAAAGTTCTCGCATGTACATATGTGTGTACGTTCATAGATAATTTCAAGCACTTTCACTACTGTGTGTTGATATGACAGAGGCATTTTGCAGACCCAGTCCACTTGTGTTTGATCATAATATTGCAGAGACCTGGAGGGCATTTGAGCAGGAATACAATATTTTTATATGAGCAGCTTTTTCTGACAAAGATGCACAAACGAGGGCATTTATTTTGCTTAACTTAGCAGGGTAAGAAGGCATTGAAAAAGAGCATTCATTTGTGTAGGCACCAGCTGTATATGCAGGATTGGGGGAACTGCGATATTGTTGTACTGGCTAAATCAAGAGAGGACCGTGAGTGCCTGAAACTTAAATATAGAGAAATGTGCAACCACCAGACAAATGTTACATTAAAGAGGCACCTATTTTATACAAGACACCAAAAGCCAGGAGAAACTTTTGCAGCTTATATCTCTGACTTGAGAAATAAAGCCAAAATGTGCAGATTCAGTGATTTGAAAGATAAGTTGATAAAGGACAGGCTTGTGTGTGGTGTTAGTAATGCTGCAGTGTGAAAGATTTTGCTTCATGACAGTGATTTAACATTGAGCAAAGCTATAAAAATTTGTCAAATCAATGAGCTCACAGAAAGCCACACAAGTATGCTTGCAAGTGACAAGAGCATGGTTTCAGCAGCTTCTAGAGCAAGCATACACAGCATGCAGCATGTGGCTAGCAGAAGCAGGCCTAAGCACATGGCACCTGCAGCCCCTGCAGGTTTTTCAGGGAGGACCCATAACTTTCCAGCAAGTTCTAAGACTAGCTCAGCAAATCAGACATGCTAAGTGCAGTATATAGGAGAGTCAGCAAAACCCAAGTCAAGTCTTATTGTTAACTGTCATAATTGTGGTGCCAATCATGAATCTAATAGACAGAAGTGCTTAACATTTGGTCAGGAATGCTACAAGTGTAAAAAATGGAACCATTTTCAAAATTTTTGCAAATCAAGCAAGCCTCATTCAATTATTAAGAAAGGTAATTTAAAAAAGCAAGTTGATCATGTAGAAAGCTGCAACCCTACTTTCTATGTAGATGGTGCATCAGTGCTCGGTGAAGAGGATAATGCAGTAGATTTTCTGGCAAAGAACAAAGTATTTTGTACTGTCCTGATCAATGGTAAACCCACAGAACTCAAAGCAGACACTGGTTGAAAGTGTAATGTTATGTCAGTAGAAACATTTATAGGTTCATAGTTTCATATGTAGGTACTAGGCTATTGGCCCAAGAGCCTAAGTAAACCTAGCCAACAAGGTTCCCTGGCTTATACCACCCAAGAAAGTTAATTTCCTGTGTCCCCATTGAGCAGAGCCACAAAAGTGATCCCTGGGGAGTATTTCCTATTTCCCATCCACTCATCAAGATTTTTCTTGAAGAGAGCTAATGAGGAACTTTGCCTGATAGGTAGCTTCTTCCAGAGTATAAGAAGTCTCTGGGACAGGAATCTATCCCTCCAGCATGTCCTGTTTATTGTGGTGACAAGGTTTAGGTCCCTAGAGTGTGTAGCTCGGAGGGATTGGGATTTCTTTAGGTGAAGCATGTTCAACAGCTCTGGGTTTAACATAGCTTTATATGTTAGGCAGAGATCTCCTCGGAGTAGGCGATATGCTACAGAGTAAAGCTGGAGTTTTTTGAGACTGTCAGTGTAGGGCATCTGCTTGAGGCCAGTAATCCTCTTTGTGAGGTACTTCTGTGGCCTTTCCAGCTGCTGCAGATGTCTTGTGAGGTACATTCCAAAAGGGGTGTTGTACTCTATAATGGGTCTAATGAGTGCTGAGTAGAGGGGAACAATGACCTCTTTTTTCCTGGATGAGAACCCTTTTGTGATGAGGTGTGCCACATAGAAGGGTTTCCTGACTATTGTGGTGATGTGATTATCAAAGGAGTGACTGCTGTCTACCTGGGTCCCAAGATCTCTTATCGCACATTCGGCATTAAGTAGACTGCCATTTATGTGGTAGTTCATGGGTACAGAGCTTTGACCAAAGGGGATGACAATGCACTTTTTGGCATTGAGCTTGAGGCCATGCCTCTGACACCAGGCATCTGTCTCAGTGAGGCCCTTCTGTAGGGTGTCCACATCATTTGGGGACTCGACTATGGCTCCTAGTTTGCAGTCATCTGTGAACTTCGTTAGCCAGATGCCTTCTGTGTTAGCCTGTACTTCAGAGAAGTAGATACCAAACAGGAGAGGTCCCAGGATTGAACCCTGTGGTACTCCACTTGCCACTGGTTTGAAGTCAGATTTGGAGTCTGCAACTTTTACATTGTGGGTTCTGTTAGTGAGCCAGTTGGCAACCCATCTAGTGATGCAGGGATTTATACCTAGTTTAGTGAGTTTAGCTATAATTCCAGAATAGTGGATGGTGTTGAAAGCCTTGGCAAGGTCAAGATAGGCTGTGTGAACCACCTTACCTTCGTCTACAGCTTTGGTGACTGCCTCAAAGAAGTCAATCAGGTTCAGAAGGCATGATCTGCCTTTCACAAGCCTAAACTGGGTGTGGTCCAGAGTTTGGAGGTTACCAATGTTTTTGTTTATGAGTTCCATGATGATATGTTCCACCAGGCTCATTAGGCTAATAGGGTGATAGTTCCCAGAATCAATGGTGGCTCCCCCTTTGTGGAGTGGGATAACTGTTGCTGCGCACCATTCAATAGGCATGAAGCTTGATGTGAAACTATGACTGAACATGGTGCTTAGGTGGGGAGCCAGTTCATTCTGAAGTTTGTGTAAAACGCGGCCTGAGATGTTGTCCAATCCCATGGATGCTGTGTTTTTGGTTTTAGAGAGTGCAGCTTTTACCTGCATAGATGTGATTGCAGGGACTCTGCATTCTTCCTGTATAGATATGGGCCCTTTAGGGGGTGAGGGGTGGTAAAGTTAGCAATGAACCTATCTGACAGGATGTTGGCAATATCAGTTGGTTCTATAATTTTCGTGCCATTGTGCTGTAACTCAGAGCAGATCTGGGCGTTGCCATTGACTTTCTGACATAGCTATAGAATACTTTGTGGTTGCCCTTAGAATCAGTGGCGATTTTGTTTTTGTAGCCAGCTTTGAAGGATCTTATAAGGGATCTCAGCTTCTTACTGAGGCTGACAAGGGAGCTCCTCCACTCATGGGATTTTACTCTCTTTTGAAACAGTTTCTTCCTTCTGTTGTAGAGTTTGCTTATGGCAGAGGACCACCAGATTGACTGCCTTTTTTTGGAGGATAGTGTCTTGGTTCTGTTTGGGATAGCACGATCCATGCACTTGTGTAAGTGTTTATAGAGTACATTTGTGTAGGTTTCAGAAGTCATAACTGTATTGTCCATCTGCATGGGTGTCATGAAGTTCACCACGTCTGTCTTAAAAAGCATAAAGTTGGCTTTGGAGAAATTTTTTACCATGGTTTCCTTAATGGTGGGTGGTGGCAGGATGCGAATATCTAGGGTAATTAGCTTATGGTCGGATCTGACCAATGAGGAGTTGACTTCAGGTGTGGAACACCGGTCACTCATGTTGGTAATGACTAGGTCTAGGATATTGTTGCCCCTGATGGGGGTGTGGATAAGTTGATCCAGGGCTTTGGAATTTATAAATTTCAGAAATTGTTGGCGAAGGAGTTGGTACATGAGTAGTTTTCCCAGTCAATGGTGGGGTAGTTGAAATTGCCCATTATTAGGGTGTTTGGTTGAACCCTAATATTTTCCAGTATATCAAGAAAAGAGGAGTGGGAATCGTGGGGCATGGTGGGGGATCTGTAGCAAGCTATAATTTGGATTGCAGTTTTTCCCAGAGTTAGTTGCACTTGGATAACCTCAGATGCATTATGCTGCTCAACTAGCCTGGAGGTGTGGATATCCTTAATGAATATGGACACACCTCCGCCGTTGGTGTTCTGGTCCAGGTTATATGGCCGAAAAGTGTGGTATGATTTATAACCTGGTAATGCAGGGTTGATCTCTAGAGCCTTGAACCAGGCTTTAGTCACTGCACAGATATTGATGTTCTCCATTTTGAGGAGTGCCTCGAGTGAGTGCATTTTGAGCTTTAGACTTCTAGCATTGAGTAGCATTAGACTCGGTTTTTGCTTGCCTGTTCCTGTTATGGTGGTGAATTTGTCATTTGAACCTTGGTAAAAAAGGCACTATAGGGGTGGCAAGACCCTTAGCCAGTATCCGGAATTCCAGGGGTGACAGGTGCAGGCCATCTCTGGCAAAGCATCGTGGTCTGTCGACCATGTTGTCCCAGGCAGAAGGCAGACAGATACTGGATCCCCTTAGAATGACACCAGAATCTTAGCCAATTGTTGAAGTCAATCATTTTGTCCTTGTACTGCAGTATCATTCTGGGCAATGGCAAGATGCTACTCAGGGCTAGTGTCATACCTGCCTGGGCTACAAGGTCGTAGAGCTCTTCCATGTCTCTTTTCATGTAGTCCAGGGAGGTACATCTCAGGTCGTTCACACCAACATGGATAATGACATATTTGCACTTGTAGAGTGACCTGAGTGCGTGGGTTATGTGGCAGATCCTGGAACTCAACAGGCAGCTGACAGTAACCTTTTCCTTGTTTAGCCTGGTGAGTGGGACATCAGTGTGCCTGACTATAGAGTCACCTATGACTAATGTGTTGAGTACCTTGTTTTGCCTTATGGGCTGTGGTTTATTCGCACACTGAGTCTGTGGGCTATGTGTCATGTGGGTTGTGTTGGGGGGTGGAGGTTGCTTGCGTTTCTGCTTTACAGGTCTTTGTTGCTTGAGCAGATTATTATTGAGAGCCTCTGTGAATGTTTTTGTGTTTCTATGTGTGGATTTTGGTGGTGTAGGTTTAGTGGGACTATGTGATGAGTGTGGTGTGGTGCAAGTGTTTACCTTCTCCTTTTGACTGTCAAGTTCAGTCTTGGTTGTAGAGAGCATTACCTCCAGTTTGGCTAGATAACTACCTCTCTCACAGGTTGTGGTGTTGGGTGGTAGGAGGAGAGGGTTGTCTGTGTACATGAGGCAATTGCTACATTGCACGGTGATGCAGTGAATGCATTTTGGATGTGTTTTGCATTTTTTCAATATCATGTGCGATCAATAAAACAGTGGATTTTATTCTGGTGAACCTTCCAGTGCCTTATTTTTGGTTATCAGTTGCTACATTGCCCCAAGATGCCCAGATTCATCAGATGGACAGGAAAGAACACTGGGAGCTGACCCTTAGACATGCCTGAATAAAAAATTACTTTCCTCTAGACAAGTGAGGAAAGTGAGTATAAGAGTTGTTTTTCTCTAAGCAAGTGAGGAAAGTAAGTACAAAAACTGTTTTCCTCTAGGTAAAGAGGAAGGTTGAGTGCTGTAGTAATTTGTAGCTTATTTAGTGCTAACAACAAGTTCTGAACAAGTGCTGAGCATGAATAAGCAAATTCAAGTGCTAAAAACTAAGAATCTGTACCTGGATCTTTTGGTAGATAGGCTACCTAGTGCTTACCACTCCCACTGATAAGCTAGAATGCTTCCCTCAAACACAAAAAGGCTTGAGGGGGCTCAGAAGCTTACAAGCAGTCCTGCTAGAGTAACAGCTGGTGAACAACTTAATTTGCTTAATTGTGTGAAGCTTGTTGCTTGTGGAGGTGAAAAGATTCAAACCGAAGGTTGAGTAGTGCTTTCACGCTTTTCGGCTGGGAAGAGTTACAGCTTGCAATTCTATGTAGTCACAAGACCTGTGCAGTCATTATTAGGTGTCAGAGACAGTTTGAGAATGAAACTACTTTCTTTTACTAAAGAAGTCCATCATGTAAGCACATGTCCTAGTTCCAACCCTATGCCGGACAAAGTCAAGGTCCAGTTAGATAAGATGGTGAAGCAAGGTATGATTTGTCCATTCACAGAGTCCACTGAGTGGGCGTCTTCCATGGTAGTTGCTTATAAGAAAAGCTCAGATGAAATCAGAAAATGCATTGACCCAAGAGACTTGAACAAAACATTAAACAGACTTCATCATCCTATGTGTACAGGCGAGGAGGTTTCAGCCCTCATGCCAAGTACCACTGTTTTTTCTGTCTTGGGTGCAAAGAGTTCATTTTGGCAAGTAATGCTTGATTGCAAATCTTCACTACTGACTACATTCAGCACTCCATTTGGTAGATAAAGATTTTTCAGAATGCTTTTTGGAATAATTTCTGCCAGTGAAGTTGTTCAGCGTGCAATGGAGCAAATTGTTTTGGGTTATCTGTGTGCTATAATAGTAGATGATTTACTGGTTGGAGGTAATGGAGAAGCAGAGCATGACAGAAACCTCAGGAAAGTTCTGGACAGAGTGCATGAAGTGAACGTGAAGCTCATTCCTCTTAAATGTAAATTCAGGCTACCAGAAGTTACTTATGTAGGTCATTTATTTACCAGTAGAGGCTTACGACCAGACCCTTCCAAATAAGCAGCCATTCTTGAGATGCCAGCTCCAGACAATGTCCAAGCCCTGCAGCGTTTCCTTGGTATGGTTAACTATTTGGGCAAATTTATCCCTGACTTTAGTGAGTTATCAACACCTTTAAGAGAGCTGACATGCAGGAATGTTGCCTGGTAATGGCTGGAACAGCACCAGAGAGCATTTGATAACCTCAAACAGCAAATTGCCAACCCACCTACATTGAGATACTATGATGTCCACAAACAAGTAGTTCTTTCCTGTGATGCCTCAAAGTTTGGTCTTGGTACAGTTATTCTTCAGTAGGACAGATCAGTTGCCTATACATCTAGAACCCTTACCCAAACTGAAATGCAGTATGCTCAAATTGAGAATAAACTTTTGGCAATTGTGTTCGCATGTTTGAAGTTCCATGAGTGTATTATTAGCCAAGATATCCAGATTGAGACTGATCATCAACCTCTAATCACTGTTTTAAAGAAGCTTATGCATACCACTCCAGCAAGACTACAAAGAATAGGTTCATAGGTTCATAGGATGGTGCTAGGCTATTGGCCCGAAGACCCTCATAAGCCTAACCAAGAATTTTGCCCATGTTCCCACAAAGTCAGCACCTGTTTTCCCTGTCCAGCAGGGACACAGGTGGGATCCCAGGGGTGTATTTTTTGTTTCCCATCCAGTCATCCAGGTTCCTCTTAAAGAGGGCTAGAGAGGTACTATGCTTGACATGGAGAGGGAGACTATTTCATAGATGGAGGAGTCTTTGGGACAGACATCTTTCCCACCGACAAGTTCTATTAATGTCACAGACCAGGTTGAGGCCTTGTGTGTGGGTTGCATAAGTGGAATTTGACTTATGGGTATGCAGCAACTCCATCAAGGCTGGGTCTGAAATGGTCTTGTATGCTAGACACAGGCCACCTCTGAGCAGTCTGTATGAGACTGAGTAGAGGGACAGGGCTTTTAGCCTATCAGTATCGGACAGGTGTTTGAGACTCTGGAATTTCCTGGTCATGAACCTCTGTGGTCTCTCCTGCTTCTGGATGTGCTTGGCAAGGTACATGCCAAAGGGGGAATTGTACTTAATAATGGGTCTGATAAGAGAGGAGTACAGGCATGTTATGACCTCCTTTTTCCTGGATGAAATACCCTTACTTATGAAATGGGCCATGTAGAAAGCCTTCTGTACAATGTAGGCAACATGGTGGTCAGAAGTCAGGTTGCTATCAACCTGGGTGCACGAATCCCTCACGACTGATTGCATGCTTACCATGTTGTTATTAATGTGACAATTAGTGGGGACACCATTTTCCCCAAAGGGGATAATGATGTATTTCTTGGCATTCTGTTTGAGGCTGTGCTTCTGGCACCAGTCATTTGTCTGGGTAAGGCCCTCTTGGAGGATGCTTACATCACTAGGGGAGTTTAAGACAGCACCCAGCTTGCAGTCACCTGCAAACTTGGTGAGCCACAGACCACTGATTCCGGTGTGCATCTCAGAAAAGTATATCCCAAACAGTAGATGCCCCAAGACTAATCCTTGAGGTACACTGCTCATTATGGGTCTACTACTAGAGATGGCTTCCCCTATTTTGACTGACTGGGTTCTATCAGTGAGCCACTTAGCTACCCATCTGGTAACATACAGGTTAATGCCTAGCTGGCAAAGTTTATTTATCATGCTTGAGTGGGGAATAGTGTTGAAGGCTTTGGCTAGGTTAAGGTAGGCAGTGTGCACCTTCATCCTCTCATCCATGGCTTTGGTGACTGTTTCAAAGAAGTTGTCCAAGTTTAACAGACACAATTACCCTTTGACAAAACCAAACTGTGTGGGGTCAAGAATTTGGAGATTGCCAGTGTCCTTGTTTATAAGGTATATGATAATGCATTCCATGGCCTTGCAGATCAGGCTAGTTAGGCTGATGGGCCTATAATTGCCTGTGTCAGTGGATGCTCCACCTTTGTGTAGGGGGATGCTGTCTTCCATTTGGCTGGGATGAAGCCGGTACTCAGGATTGGTTAAATAGTGTGCCTAATGGAGCTGACACTCATGCCAGAGTTCATGTAGGATACAGCCAAGACTGTTTTCAGGTCCCATGGAGCCTGCATTTTTTGCCTTTGAGATGGCATTAAACACCTGCTCCCTGGTGATGAGGGGAGGGGGGCAGGTGCTGGGGATGTTCTGGTTTACTGATGGGAGGACAGGGGGTGAAGTTTTCACTGAACCTGTCTGCCAGTAGGTTGGCTATATCTATGGCGTTTGTGTATGTGATGTTATTGACCAACAGTTTAGAACAGATTTGGGTGTTACCTTTGAGACTGCGGATGTATGTGAAGAAGGCCTTGTGATTGTCCTTAGTGAATGTGGCCAATTTGGAGTCAAAGTTAGCCATAGAGGATTTCACCAGTGACCTTATTTGCTTGTTCAGACAAAGGAGAGATTGCTTCCAACTTGGCACCTGCTCTTTCTTGGTCCTGGACAGCAATTTTTTCCTTTTATTATAGAGTTTGTTTTTTGCTGCTGTCCACCACACAGGTTTAGTCTTCCTTGAAGAAGATGATTTGGTCCTGTCAGGTACTGCTGATTCCATACACCTATGTAGGTGCTCATATAGATTTTTGGTGTAGGCTTGGACATTAGTGCTAGTTCCTATTGAAGGGATGGTGGCTGAAACGTTGCTTATACCTGCTCTCAGGAGATTGTAGTCAGCTCTGGAAAAGTTTTTTTGTTTGGCTCTGACAAGGGGGGGGGGGGTGTCAGGGGAGATGGTGACTTCAAATGAGATGGCTTTATTTTCTGACCTTACCAAGGAGGATGATACTGTAGGGTTGCTACAGTGGCTACTCATGTTGGTTAGTACTAGGTATAGGATATTTTCAACTCTCTTAGGGGTATCTACTAGCTGATCCAATGTATTGGCATTGACAAAGTCAAGGAATCTCTGGGCATTCATGCTTGGTCTAGAATAGGTCTTCCACTCTATGGTTGGGTAGTTAAATTCACCCATTATCAGGGTAGAAGGTTGAATCTTGATAGATTCACGTAAGTCCATATAAGTGGAGTGGGCATCTTGAGTCATAGTTGGGGGTCTGTAGCTAGCTATGATTTGAATAGGTGTTTTGTCAACAGTTAACTTCACTTGGAGTGTCTCCTGTGTGTCATACTGTTTGACCAGCCTGGAGGTGTGTATGTCTTTGATAAATATTGAAATCCCACCTCCTTTGGCTTTGTAGCCCTCCGTTTGGGGTCTGAAAGTATGGTAGGATGACTAACCTGGTAAGGCTGGTATGTTCTCTGCAGCTATGAACAAGGTATGAGTGACTGCACAAATGTCAGCATCCTCCAGGGCAAGGAATGCTTGCAATGAGTGCAGTCTCATGCTAAGACTCCTAGCACCTGCAGCATGACCTTTAAAGTTCATTTAGAAGAATTTTTCATGTTGGTAATTTTGTGCTCATGACTTTGCCTAAAAAGGCAGTATGGGGAGGCAAGAGTCTTTGCCACAAGCCTGAAGCCCAGGGGAGACAGATGAAGGACATCCCTGGTAAAGCATCATGGTCTGTCAGTCATGTCCTCCCAGGCTGTCAGGTATTGGATCCCTTGGAATGACACCAGAAACTAAGCCAATTGTTAAAGTCAATCATTTTCTGTTTGTATTGAGGCATTATTCTGGGTGACGGTAGGATGCTGCTTAAGGCTAGGGACATACATGCTTGGGACACATATTCAGTGAGTTCAAAAATGTCTGTATTCATATAGCTTAGAGAAGTACGTATCAAGTTATTCACACCAACATGGACTATGACAAAGTCATAACAGTACCTGTTGTTAAGAGACTTGAGTACATGTGTGATATGGCAGATTCTAGCAACTTACTGAGACTTTCTCCTTGCCTAGCCTGGTGTGGGGCACATCTGTGTGTCTCATGATGGAGTCTCCTATGGTTTGTGGCTTGGCCTTAGAGGCTGTGAGACACAGGCCTGTGTAGTATGTGTGATGCTTTGTGCTGTAGGTTGTGCTGTATGTGTGTGTATTTGCTTTGGAAGTCTTTTTTGTTTAGGTATGTGCTTGTTGAGAAGATCCACATATAAAGGAGTTTGTTGTATTGATGTGGGTGATGTTAGAGGTATGGTGTTTGTAGTGTTTGTGCAGACAGCCTTCTCCCTGCCAGATACCCTGGCTTGTGACTGAGACAGCAAGGATTTTAGGTTCTTAATGTAATTGCATCTCTCACATACTGTGTTCCTAGGTGGTAGCAGTAGTAGAGAGTTCTCCGTGTACAATGATGCTCAGATTGTAAAAATACAAGTTCAAAATGGTCTATACAAAAGGCAAACTTCTTTATCTGGCTGATACCTTATCCAGACTGCCTAGAAATATCAGAGAACAACTTGATGCAGAGAATTTTGACTTTGATGTCATAGAAGTGTGTAAGTTTTTTACCACGAGACTTGATGATCTGAGAGATCATACAAAGACCGATTCAATTTTGCAGAAGCTCTACCACTTTATCAATGTTGGATGGCCATCAAAGTAATCCAATCTTGTGTACTGCCAGAAGTACAGCCTTATTTTCCATACAAAGATGGGATGATGGGATGCTGATGAAAGATGGTATCATTTTTAAAGGTCCTAAAGTTATTGTTTCTGCTTCCTTACAACATGAATACATTCAGATTTTGCATCATAGTCACCCAGATTCTGAAGTTACCAAAAGAAGGGCGAGAGGACTAGTATTTAGACCTTCTCTGTCAAAAGACATTGATAAAGTGCATTAATCTCATTCAGTATACAATAGAACTAAACTGCATTTGCGAAAAGAGCCACTTCAGCTAAGCCAGATTCCTGAACTACCTTGGTAAACAGTAGCCATTGACAAATTTGAGTGGAATATTCAGCATTTCTTAGTTTTGGTAGACTCTTATTTAAACTGGTTTGAGATCAATTTTCCACCTTACCAGTACAGTACTGTTATTACAAAGTTGAAACATCATTTCTCAATCCATGATAGTCCACAAAAAGTTATTTCTGACAACGGTACCCAGTTTACCAGTCAGTTATTTCAGAATTTTACAAAAGAGTGGGGCTTTATCCATATTACGAACAGCCTGGAATACCCGCAGTGAAACGGCCTAGCTGAATGTACAGTACAGAATGCAAAGCAACTACTAGAGAGGTCAAAGAGTGACAATACTGAGATCTTTTTAAATTTACTTTATCTCAGAAATATACCCCGTGACAACATACTTGGCTCACCTGCTAAAAGACTTCTATCTAGGCAAACCAGAACATCTTTGACTATCAGTTCTAGTTTGTTGGTGCCTCATGCTTAAAACATCATAATAATCACAGCCAAACTCTTTAAGACCTGTTCTTTTCAGAAGCCCAGGTATGATAAAATGAGCAGATTTCTTCTTTCATTGAAAGATGGAGAGACAGTGAGGATGCAAACTCCGAAAGGCTTTGTTCAAATTGGTCAAGTGAGAGGTATATGTGCCAAGCTGAGAACCTACATAGTAGAATCTGAGAGTATACAATACAGGAGAAACCACAGGCATCTTCTTCTGGTGTCTGAATTGATATCGCAGCATTGTACCTGTGATACAGACTCTAGATCACAGAGCAAACCTGACAATGTTCATACTGAAGAACATGTCTCAGTACCTATTCCTGTTTCTGGTTCCCAGACATCCCCAAATTTGAACATTCTTTGAAGACAGTCCCCATTGCTAGATCCAATTCTGACTTTTATGTTACATGATCAGGTCATATTTCTAGACCTAGTTTAAAATACACAGCAACCTGGACATGATTGTTTTATATGTGTTTAGTTCTGTATAACTGCATGTCAAAGGATCATTTCTGTGTAACTGCATGTTAGTGAATGCTGTCATTTGGTATATGACCTATTTCTCAAAGAGGGAGGATGTAGAACAGTTGTGTGCATATAAATAGTGAGCACATGCAGGCAGCAGTGCCATGTTGAGAGACCAGCCAGAGTGTTAACATGTACAGTGTAGTAGTCAGTCTGTTTATAAGTTTATTTAAGTTACTAATTCTCAATTCTGATGTGTTTGTGTATAATAAAACTGCTTGTACTGAACCCACAACTGTTTGTCTGTGTTATCCTGACCAGACGAGCGACAGATATCAACACAATACTTACTTGGAGGGTCCACAGGGAAGGCTTCCTAGGAGTCTAAACCATCCAGAGGGATGGTCTTGTATTGATAAAAATGTGTACACAATTTAAAAACTGGCATATAACCAAAGATGTAGCACCCCTTAGTCTCCCAGCAAAAGTAAGAGTGTATAACATACTCTTTGGACTTCTTTGCCTTTCACCATTGCAGATAAATTGTTCAAACAACGTCTAAATTTTCACCAAACGCTTATTATTTGCAGATCAGGTAGTACTATAACGCAAACTATAAAACATGGTTGGTGCATACATTATTTTAATTGCTTTTATTCTCCCCAACATAGAGAGACGTAAAGTCCTCCAAGAATGCACAACACAAACAATTCTGCCAACAATGGCTTCAAATTCATATCTACCATTTGGAGTATGAGTGTGTGGATTCTTAGGAGAGATAAACTCATGAAATAAGGGAAGGCTGAGCATTTATCCAGGATAACTCTTACCAACTCATTTACTTTACAAGTCATAGTTTTCTGGTTCTTAATAACCAGCAGAGAAGCCAAAGCAAACTCATCCAGTAAGCTATTGATCAGAATGACATAATTTGCATGGTCCTTGGAAAATATAATACAATCATTGGCAAACATCAAAATGTTTAAATCTTCATGTAAAGCAGTCTATACAGAGAGATGAAAAGTTTCTCTTATTCTCTGGACAAGTGGCTTGATAGTGAAGATGAACAAGGCCAGAAATAAAGGACAACTTTGATGACAGCAGAGGAAAATATGTGATCTGGATAGAGTTTGTCACATCTTGAAGTAAATCCAAGTATATAGTGATTGTATACCATGAATGAACTCACCAGGGACTCACTGGGGTTGCTTAAATGGCCTAAGAACTTCCAACTATAAGTACGCAACATAGAATTAAATGCCTTCTCAAAATCAATACATGATTTATTGGAAAGGCTCACCCAGACTCTGCTACACTTTGCTGTGAGGGGAAGGTTGGTTTGCTTTTTATTTGTTGTGTTTTTATTGGTTTATTGCCTTTTTATATTTTGAGTGCTGTGATTTGTTTTCTTTACCTTGTGTTTTGCTTGTGTTCTGCTTTTAACTGCATATTAAAACTTCAAAAGACACCACAGCTCTGTTTCTTGTGAGTCGGGCAGACATTTTTCCCCACCCTGTCACTGTTGTGTTCTTAAATACCACTGTCTTTCTAGCTGCCTGCCTCTTATGTTAATTTGACTATATATCTCATTTCCTCTCTGCTTTCACTGGCTTGTGTGAGTAAGCACAAAATTATCATTTTGTGAAATCACTCCCCTTCAACTATTTACATTTATTGGCCATTCTACTGTATTCCATAATACCGGAATACAAAAGTGATCACCCCCTTTCATCTATCTTGTTGTTTTAAAAATAGTGACTCTCCACTAAAACTTAACTTTTAAGACAGGTACAACTTAAGTTACCTACTTTCACATCTAACTTCTCTAGTGCACACTGCAGTGTTTAGGATAAGCCATTTTTTTTTTCATCTTACCTTTAAGCATCCCTGTGACTAGCACTTGCTCTAATACCTACTGGAAAGCACTAGGAAGCCTTAAACTGATACAAGCACTCAACTCTCCTTATTAATAAGGAGAAATTAATCATATTCACTAAACAGCCTATAATTGCAAAGTACCTTGCTAAGGTAAGGGAAAACAGCTCCTGTAATTAAAAAAAAAAAAAAAAAAGCACCAAACCAGGCATGTCCAAGGGTCAGCTTCCGTTGATTTCTCCTGTCCACCTGGTGAATCTGGGCATACTGGGGCAATGCAGCAATTGCTTCATGTACACAGACAACCCTCTCCTCCTACCATCCAATACTACAACCTGTGGGAGATGCACTTACATAGCCAAACTGGAAGCAATGTTCTCTCCACCCAAGATTGTGCTAGACAGTCAAGATGAGAAGGTTAACACCCGCACTACACCTCAAGCAACACATAGCCCTTCTAAACTCACACCACCAACACCCACACATAGCAACACTAAATCGACATATGCAGAGGCCCTTAACTGTAAGCTGCCCAAGCAACAAGGATCTCCGAAGCTGAAACGCAAACAAACACCAATCACAACCAAAGTGTCAAATAGCTCACAACACCAGTGTGCCACCCAGCAACAACCCCTAAGGCAAGACAACATACCTAACACTATAGTCATAGGTGACTCGATAGTCAGGCACACTGATGTCCCACTCACCAGGCTGAACAAGGAGAAAATTACAGTGAGCTGCCTGTCGGGTGCCAGTATCCGCCACATAACTCATGCACTCAAGTCACTCCACAACAAGTACAAATATGACTCTGTCATTGTCCATGTTGGAATGAATGACTTGAGACGTACCTCCCTGGACTACATGAAAAGAGACATGGAAGAGCTCTCGGATCATGTGGCCCATGTAGATATGACCCTAGCCCTGAGTAGCATCCTGCCTTCACCCAGAATGATACCACAGTATAAGAACAAAATGATTGACTTCAACAATTGGCTAAGCTTCTGGTGTCATTCAAAGGGGATCCAGTATCTGTCTGCCTGGGACGACATGATCGACAGACCATGATGCTTTGCTAGAGATGGTCTGCACCTGTCACCCCTGACATTCAAGTTACTGGCTAAGGCTCTTGCCACCCCTATAGTGCCTTTTTTAGGCAAAGTTTAAAGGACAAAACCACCCCCGTAACAGGTGCAAGCATGCAAAACCTGAAGGTAATGCTGCTCAATGCTAGAAGTCTAAACCTCAAAATGCACTCTCTTGAGGCACTCCTAAAAATGGAGAACATCGATATCTGTGCAGTAACTGAGACCTGGTTCAAGGCTACAGAGAGCACCCCTGCAATACCAGGCTACAACTCTTACCACACTTTTCGGCTGCCAAACCAGGTTCGAAACACTAAAGGTGTAGGAGTGTCCCTATTCACCAAGGACACACCACCAGGTTAGTTTTCCAACACAATGCATCTGAAATGTTCCAGGTGCAACTAACACTAGGTAAGACTGCAATCCAAATTGTAGCTTGCTACAGATCCCCCACCATGCCCCAAGATTTTCACTACACCTTTCTAAACATACTGGAAAATATTAATATACAACCAAACACCCTAATACTGGGTGATTTTAACTACCCTGCCATTAACTGGGAAAACTACTCGTGCACCAACACCTTTGCCCAACGGTTCTTGGAATTCATAAATTCCAATGCCCTGGATCAACTAATCCATAGACCCACCAAGGGCTCCAATATCATAGACCTGGTCATTACCAACATGAGAAATCGATGTGCCACACCTATGGTAAACCCTCGTTGGTCAGGTCAGACCATAAGCTAGTCACCCTTAAAACCCACATCCCACCCCCATCCCCCAGTAAGGAAACCTCCATAAAAAACTTCTCCAAGGCCAACTTCATGCTACTCAAGTCAGATATTACAAACTTCATGACACCCATGCAGACAGGAACTGAAAGTTCGACTGCTGAGTCCTACACTAAGGCACTGTACAAGCACATCCACTCATGCATGAATCGTGCCATCCCAAATAGAACCAAGATGCTCTCCTCCAAAAAAAGGAAGCCAATCTGGTGGTCCCCTGCCATAAACAAACTTTACAACAAAAGAAAAAAAACTGTTGCAGAAAAGAGGAAAATCCCAGGATGCAAAAAACTCCCTCACCAGCCTCAGTAAGAAGCTGAGATCCCTCATAAAACCCTCCAAAGATAGTTATGAAAATAAAATTGCCAAAGATTCCAAAGACAACCACAAGGCATTCTATAACTATGTCAAAAATCTAAATGGCAATGCTCAGATCTGCTCTGAGCTGCAACAGAATGGCATTAAATATACTGATCCCAAGGATATTGCCAATATCCTGGCAGATGGATTCAGTGCCAACTTCACCCACCTCTCACCCCCTAAATGGCCCATCTCAATACTGGAAGATTGCCAAATTCCAGTAATAACGGCCACACAGGTAAAAAACGCACTCTCTAAAGCTAAGAATACAGCATCCATGGGACCAGATGACTTCCCGGGCTGTGTACTACATGAACTACAAAATGGACTGACACCTCACCTAAGTGTCATGTTTAATCATAACCTCACCTCAGGCTTCGTGCCCACTGAGTGGCGCACAGCTACAGTTATTCCACTCCATAAGGCGGGGATCCACCTTGGATCCCGGGAACTACCGCCCCATCAGTCTGATGAGCCTGATCTGCAAGGCCATGGAACGTATTACCATAGAACTTATAAACAAAGACATTGGCAACCTTAAAACACTGGACCCCACCCAGTTTGGGTTCGTGAAGGGCCGATCTTGTCTCCTGAACCTTATTGACTTCTTTGAATCAGTCTCGAGCCGTGCACGAGGGTAAGGCAGTCCACACAGCCTATCTGGACCTGGCCAAGGCCTTTGACACCATCCCCCACTCTGGAATCATAGACAAACTTACTAAGCTGGGCATTAATCCGTACATCACTCGATGGGTTGCCAACTGGCTTACTGACAGAACCCACACTGTAAAAGTAGCTGACTCCAAATCCAGCTCCAGACAAGTGACAAGTGGAGTACCTCAGGGTTCAGACCTGGGACCTCTCTTGTTTGGCATCTACTTCTCTGAAGTACAGACCAACACTAAGGGACTCTGGCTAACATAGTTCACAGATGACTGCAAACTGGGAGCCATTATTGAATCACCAGGAGAACGTGACCACTCCAAAGGACACCAACTTTATCCACAAACAGTTAAGCACTTTCCTCTCCACTACAGAGACTTCCTCAGAACAAAAATCACAACCTTACCCAACCAAGTTAAATACACCCATAAATTATTCAATTAAGCAACAATTAAAATCCTTAAAGCAATATCAAACTTCCACTGTTAACATAGTTCACCACATTGTTTTAAAAAATTCTTAAAAACAAGATTTAAACAAAATATTATGTTGTTTTATGTTAAAAATGTGTTTACATAAATTAACAAACCAAAAACAAATTAAAAAAAAAAATTTTTAAAAACCTAAGTTCTCAAATAAACTAACCTGAAACATCACACACATATTAACTTTGTCCCTGACAACTGGGTTTGGCACACATTGCATTCATACCTTTAAAGAAACTGGAGAAGTGCCAGTATATCTATGCCTTGTCTACTTTGGGGTGCTGGAGGAAAGCAGAGGCAGATTGGTAAACTCATACAGTGACAGGCTCCACATGGAAAAAAGCTACAGTCAGGAACTCAACCAGAGCAAAGCACTATAAAAAGGTAATACTACTCATTTTAGCAATGTGGCAGTGAGTACTTGACTTTTACACACATCCTGGTTTTGCCAAACCAGCACAGGTAGCCACCTACCATGTGCAAGTTCTATGTTTCTGATTATAAGTGAAAGAAATTATGCCAACTTGTTACTATTAAATACACTGCAACCCCCCCCCCCCCCCAACACATGCATTCTGCCAATGCTGATTATATTTGTGCTACAAAGTGAAAGAAGTTCTGGGCAGTTTGTTACTCTTACACTGCCATTCCATGCCTCCTTCATGCACAATTATAAACCATAGCAATACTAGATACTAGTTTTACCCTGATTTCAGCAAATAACAGCGCACTGTATGACATTAGTGCTGCCATACCAGATCAATGACTGTTTTTTAACAATCATCAAACAACAGAAGGGGTAAATTAGTTTTATTCACCTCACTGGAGAGTGATGCATATCTGTCACTGTCCCTGACTTCATCAAAAGTCCCTGATTTTGTTTAACATTTTGGTCTGTCCCTAATGAAATGTTTGATTTGCTAGTAAATCATTCAAA
This sequence comes from Protopterus annectens, assembly GCF_019279795.1. NCBI lineage: Eukaryota > Metazoa > Chordata > Ceratodontiformes > Protopteridae > Protopterus > Protopterus annectens. Next base: position 452,092,108 of record NC_056742.1, read on the forward strand.
ATTACAGTCAATAATGCCAGACTTCAGAGTTTCAACTTTTGTTATTGCTCAAAAATATGTGTTGATGCAAAACATGTTATTCTATTAACTTTTAATTGAATTCTAATAATAATAATACTTAAAAAGTGTTCCTGATATTGAACACTCCATTATTTTTGACTTTGCCAAGAATTCTTAAGCAAAGAAGTTGCGTGTTATAGTACCTGGTGATGTGAGAGTAAATATAAAACTCCATGTAAGAGAAAACCATCCCTGAAGATCGGGAGATCTGCTCCTCTTAAAATACAGAGCATGGAGGGAGACTCTGGGCTGCTGATCTCTAGCGCTTCCATTGCTCATATTCATTCACTGATAGCTTTATCCTAAATGGGTCATATGACAAGCCTGTTTACGATAAAGCCTGTAATAAGTGATTGAATGGCCATTTTTCTTTCTCATTTTTCCTCAACCAGCAGCAGCTTTTATGGGGCTTTCACACAGTCAAGGATGATTGGGGTGGGGGGGCTCAGATGTGGGTATCACCAGTGCCTAACACCAGCTATGATGTTAGTTTTTTGGAGAGAATGCCCACAATCAGGATTCAACCAAGTCAAAAGTACAACGTTAGTGGTAAAACATTTAATGAAATTATGAAACATATTACTTGTCAAAATGCTGTTACTACAGCTAGAGATACCTCTGAATTTTAAAGTAGTGACAACCCTTCAGGATTCTACATCCTATGAGTTATTATTATTCACCTTCTTTATTAAATGTACAAGACTGCTCTATTAGCCTTTGCTGATTTAACAAATATATAACAAAATATCCAAAGAATGTCCACCGACTTTCAGGAATACTGAAATTCTCATTTTAATTCTTAAACTGAAGACATAAAAAAATGTATGTATCATCGCCTTATACATCCCACCATGAGACAACATCTCTACTGTAGCAAATATTCTTTCCTTGATAACATAAAACATGCCTGATGTAATAGTCCCAAACTTTCATTGACTCTCCCTCACTACTGAGTTCCTCCATTGCATCTATTTAGCTACTGTCAAATTATCAAAATCCCCACTAGGTTTCACAAGCCCAATAATAAAAAAGCTCCTTATGGTCTGGATGATGAGTATGACTCCAAACAAAACATCATCCTCAGGAACCTTACCCAACACACTCAGTGATCACCTCACCTTTGCAATTAGAAGTACTACCTATGTACCCAGATAACATCACTGTATTGAAGCTTGCAGTCTATTCAACTTTAATCTAGGTGCATTCTTATCCATTCTAAAATCAGTCAATTTCAAACTACTTAAAACCAAGATGATGCCATAGTTCAAATTAATACAACATTCTGCAATGTAGTAAGTCATAAGGCTTCAATAAAAAGAAAGAGTTAAGCATAACATTGCCCCCTGGCTGTCTTCTGACAACAAAATACTCATGCATAAAAGGGATAAGGCAAAAAAATTGAACTCCACAAGACCATCAAAACTTTAGATACCTCTGTAATCTTCCCAGACAAGTCGAGATAGAGGAGCTCCACTACTGCTCTGAATCACAAAGCATACACCATGAAATCCCAAAAGAGTTCTGGGGTTCCATCAAAAAACTCTCAATCCCTCCTAGATATCAATAGCCCAACACATGTCCTGATATGGGTCCAAACAGTACCTCCACTCTATTCAACTACCACTCTGGAAAAAACATAACTTCATTACTTAATAAAAATAATAATAACAATCTACAAACTACTTCTCAAAACCTGAACAATTCTAATGCCTTGTTCCTAAGCTCTGCCCCCACCAGTGCAATAAAAGAAGTACCTCCTCAAACTTAAACCCATTATGTTAGCTCTTGATAATTTATGAGACAACTATTTCAAAACTTCTACACAAGCCATAGCCTATCCCTCTAACCTCATAAATGAATCTGTCCAAGAATCGTATGTCCCCTCCTGATGGAAGAAATCTTAAATTTTGCCTTTCCATAAAAAGGCAACATCACTGAGCTCCCAATTACAGGTCCATAGCCCATTCTTTAACCTTTATCTAAAATCCTGGAGAAATGCCTTCACATTCAATTACTTAAACATATCTTTAACAAATCTACTCTCTTCCAGCCAGCACAGTTTCAGACCAGGCCACAATCACTGACACTGCATTACCCAACTTCATAAACGCCATCAATCAAAAATCAGCACAAACAATATTGTATCCACACTATTCTTAGACATATCAAAAGCCTTTGATGCAGTGTCCCATGATAAGCTACTGTTTTAGCTAGCATCATTAGGTCTACCCTATCCCACCATTTGTTGGTTCCAAAAAATACTGTCAGATAGATCATAAGCTGTTAATTTGCAACTCCACCTTCCTACCAGCATCTGTTGGTGCACCCTACAGATCAATACATGAACCCCTTTTGTTCAAGATATTTATTAATGGTGTGCACATTTGGTGTTAAACATGTCAACCTAATCCAATATGCTTACAATTGTACTCATATGCTCAGCTCTGAATTATATACAGCTTCAGCACCTCAATCAGGTCTCCTTCACCTCCTTCAGAACTTGGCTGGCCAAATCCGACCTCATACTAAATTCAAAGACAAAACTGCTCTTTTACTTACCCATAAGTCCCACACTGGTTGCAAAACAAACTTCAAAATCTCTTCCTCTAGAAACACAATTCCAGCATTAAAGTACTAGGTGTCACAATTGATGGTAACTTAAAATTTGATTCGCATATTCAACAAACCATCAAAAAAATGGGTCTCTTATACAGAGTTAAAAACTATCATCAAAAGTAGCAGGACAAACCTCATCTCATCCCATGTACTTTCCACCCTGCTATAAGACTCACCAATTTTCCCCAACCTTCAGGTCACACAGAAGAGCAAACTTGTGCAGTGTTACAACAAAATAGCCAAATTCCGTCACAATAATGCTTACTCTTCTCATCAGCATATTGTTGCTAAGCAACTTACATGGCTAGAGCTACCTCACTATTTTACTTTCTCTCAGGTCCAAGTAGCACACAGTGTAGTGCATCATCCTGAAAAGTATTCTGTCATAGACTCTTTTTTCCAAAGTTAGACACCCAACTGGCAGCTCCACTCTAGCGATAAACATTTTCAGATTATTCAAACGTCCCACAACATAGCCGGAGATGCTCAGCATTTCAACCATGTCTCCAAGGCCTGGAACTTCATCCCACTCCGTATTAGACTCATTGAAAACCCAATCATCTTCAAAACTAAAAGAACTCCTGCTTAACTCTTGGCTATGCTGCAGTTACACTCCAGGTTATCATTAACAATATATAATTAAATGAATAAACTGTAGCTGGCAATTCCCCCATCTAGAGCCATGGATCGCTGTATTATACTCTGTAATTCATATAAACTGATCTGACTCCTTGTTTTATAAAATTAAAATTATAAACTATTACTAGCCCTACAGTTCCCTTTCCAAGTCCATTCCACTTTTCTTCTATAAAATATTTAAACTCACCAACTACCACTAACACAATGACAAGTGATGTAGTTAAAATTCTGTTAAATCACCTCAGCACTGAAACTGTAGAATTGTTTAGACACTGTAACAATCTACTATTCCAAATATGTAGCCAATGCATTCGTAAGCCTTTATTAGGTAAAATTGTATAATGTCTTATATATTGCTGTTAAATACATATAATGGTTTAGTATTTGTACAGAATATGAAAAGGTGATAGTAGAATATGCATCATTCTTCAGCTTTATGTATATGGAGCTTTTCTTCCCAGGCCTCGACCGAAAAGAGGCCTAGTGCCCAGCTAGTCTTTCTTGGTTAGCAAAACAAAATAAATAAACAAATAAAACCTGTAGTTCTGTTGTCTTAATGTACTTTAACACTAAAAGATGCTACAGTCTCCAGTCACCTACTAGTAATATAATGTGGCATACTGTGCCAGGCATTATAGGTAATGCTTTACCGTTAAAAAAACTGCCGCTCAGAAGGTCGAGTCTAGCAAACCAAATCCTGCAATATTGACACTCAGAATATCAAATACCAGCATTACCAACTCTCTGAACTCGCCCCCACCCTGGACCCCGTGTTAACACTTGTTCCTAGGTCTGGAGCAGTAGGGAGTTTCAGCATTCTGTGTTATTTTTATACATGTCATTATTTGGCATACCGACGTTTGAGGGAAGGTTGCAACGTTGTGTAGACCTGACCTTCCAAGTTGCAGGTTTTTGATAGTAAACCATAGGTGATTATTCTATGACTTTGAGCTATAATGCATCTATCTATTTGTTTGCTTGTTTGTTTATGAATTTACATTTCTTTAACATGGTAGAACACTGATCTTGTTTGTTTATGAATTTACACTTCTTTAACATGGTAGAATACTGATTATGACTGATCTCTTTCAGGTTCTGCCCTTGTTGCATGTAACTCACAAGCAGGAAGTGCTTACAATAACAGTCACTGAAAATTATAGGCAATAATACCTGTGTGCACAAAGTAGCTGCCCAAACATTTTAGCAGAGAAAATTGCAAGTTAATATATAGCACTGAGTCTAATGTGCAAAATAACAGCTGAATTCCTTGCTGCTCATCTGTGAGAGCACTGCTAGTATTAGTGTATGGAGTTGTCACTTGTGGTGTTCTGAGTGTGTGTCTTTGTTCACTTTAAAGCTGCTTTTTGTCTTTCGTTGCAGAGTTAAATTCATTACCTTAAATCTTAGGATAATATGCTGAAAGGTTAAAGGAAATTACATTACAATTATTTGAAATCAGTAGGACCTGACATTGTTTTTCTGCAAGTAGTGCAAATAGTATGAGGACACCAACACTGTATTTGCATGTTATGGGGGATGTTGAGAATAGCAAACCTCAATGGAAAATGTCAGGAGACACGCTGTCAATGTTCTCTGGGAAGTTACAGGGCTGGATGGTGAAGGGAAAGGATTCTGATTCCCATGGCAGCTGGGTAATAACGCAGACACACCAAATGACATGCTAGTATTTGCATGGTATATGGTCCAAATGATGATGCCCCATACATTTCTGAGACACTCAGAGCCCTTAATGTAAATGCAGCCACAGTCATTATAGGCAGGAATGTTATATAGACCACGTGCTTGATAAATCATTTCCCTAAGGTGAGAGGCACTAGACATTGGCTACATTATTGCACTATATGAATGGGTGTATATATATATATATATATATATATATATATATATATATATATATATATATAAGGTATATATAATAGGTACTATATATCATGTTTTGTGATTTTTGGAGAATTACACAAGAAGGTGAGCTTACCTTTACTTACTTTTTTGCAAATGGAATATTTCATTGCAGTCTGCATACCTCTCAACCTCAACTTGTTGACATTGAAAATAGGTTCAAACATCCATGAAAAACAGGTACATACAATCAAACATCTGATTGGCATAAAATATGAATAGCAAATAGGGCATGCATTTCCCATTTCTAGTAGGAATGTAGGATACCACTCGGAAACATGTTTAAAAAACAGAGTGGCAAACAATATTGAAAAAGATAACCACATAAACAATGTCATTTATTTTTCTTTCAGAAAGACAGATGTAAGACGTGCGTCCTCAAATTATTTGTGCCACTATTATGTTGGTCATGCAGTGTTGCTTTCTATTTACTAGGTAGCTTCAAAAATCACGTGATGAAGGGGAATTCAGTAAATTATGTGAATGAGCAACAGAAGCCTAAATTAGTGACATACCTCCAAAAATAACTACATCATGTACCTGGTGATTCAGACCTGAAAATAAAAATATTCAACCAAAATGGGGACAGTTGAAATCTCTGTCAGGCTGTATTTTTGGTTGGTTTCAAGTAGGAAGATGGATAAGTCTGAATTTTTGCTGATACATACTTGTGTGCTATCCAACCATTTAGCACTGTCTTTGGATGCAAACTTACAATATGACATTGGCAGACACCAGAATACATGAAGAGTGGACCTACTAATTTTAGAGGATGATCTAGCCTTTAGGATCATTTGTGACGGGCTATAAATAAGTTTGTTCAGAGTTACCTGCTGAAATATATGCCAAACAAGGAGTAGCTGATATCTTATAAACTTGAACTATAAGATTTATTTTTGATTGCTAAGTCAGCACTTTTGAGCAGATGGGATCAGGAAATTTCTGGCTCCAGGAAGCTGTACTATGTGTTTACAATGGTTATAAATGGAATGAGTTTTCAAATGCAGACGCAGTAAGGGTCAAGTAATGGAGTACAGTTAAATTTGGTCAACTCTGCACAGTTCTCTAGCTATGAGCAAAAGGTGATCATCTGGAGAACATATTTTTGTTTTGTTTCAATGAGTGTTTGAGTGAGAGGTGATACTTAAAGTAACAGAGGCTGATAAGATGAAATTAACTCACCATATTGATGCAAGCAAGACCTTTAGGGCATATTATACCTAGCTGTATAATCCCCCACCCTGCTCTTGTGGATGAATTCCTTGCTAAGCTGTAACTCCTCAGTTTGGGATTACAAAAGCAAATGCAACTAGTGGATGCAGAGTTAGTTTTAGAGGTGCTGAAAGGACTGTAGGATAGTTCATCAGGAGAAGATCAAGGCCATTTCCCCTCTATATCAGACATCATATTCAGTTCATGTTCACGTCAGTTGAGTCCACCCCCCTATCACCCTTAAAACAGTCAAGAGATGTAGTCTTACTGAAGCTCAGTCAGGTTGGTAATGTGTTTCAAAATTACAGGTCCTGCTTCCTCATAAAATGCAGACGTCAGACTATATGTATATGCATTGATGACCAGATGACAATCCTTTTTTTCCAGGTTGGTCCATTATATCCAGGTGGACTTGGAAAAGGTAGAAAAAAACATGGATCATCTGTGAAATTTTATAAAATGCCATCAGGGACATAGGTTCATAGGTTCATAGGTTGGTACTAGGCTATCGGCCCTAGGGCCTATACAAGCCTAGCCATAACAATTCCCTGGCTATTTCTTCCCACACTATTTACTTCCCTGGACCTCTGTCTAGCAGGGCGACTGACGTGATCCCCAGGGTGAATTTCTTTTCTCCCATCCAATCATCAAGGTTCTTTTTGAAGAGGGCCAAAGAGGCACTCTGCTTGACATGTATGGGCAGTCTATTCCAGAGTCTGGGGAGTCTCTGGGTCAGGAACCTATCCTTCCAGCATGTTTTATTTATTGTGATGACAAGATTTAGATCCCTGGAGCATGTGGCACTGAGGGATTGGGATTTCTTTAAGTGTAGCATGTCCAACAGCTCTGGGTTTGACATGGCCTTGTATGTTAAGCAGAGATCGCCTCGGAGTAGACGATATGCAACAGAGTATAGCTGGAGTTTTTTAAGGTGGTCAGCATAGGGCATTTGCTTTAGGCCTGTGATTCTTTTAGTGAGTTATTTCTGCAGCCTTTCCAGTTGTTGCAGATGTCTTGAGAGGTACATACCAAATGGGGTGTTGTATTCTATAATGGGTCTAATGAGGGATGAGTACAGTGGGACAATGACCTCCTTTTTTCTGGATGAAAAGCCCTTAATGATGAGGTGTGCCACATAGAAGGATTTCCTGACTGTTGTGGCGATGTGGTTATTGAAGGTGAGACCACTGTCTACCTGTGTCCCTAAGTCTCTTATCACACTTTTGGTGTTTAGTGTACTGCCACCTATGTGATAATTCACGGGTATATGTTTTTTTCCCAAAGGGGATAACTATACATTTCTTGGCATTGAGCTTGAGCCCATGGATCTGGCACCAAGCATCTGTTTCTGTAAGGCCCTTTTGTAGAGAATCCACATAATTTGGGGATTCAATAATGGCTGAATAACCAGAAGAATGTGAGCACTCTAAAGGAGACCAACTTTATTCACAAACAGTTAAGCGCTTTCCTCTCCACTACACAGACTTCCTCAGAACAAAAATAAGAACCTTACCCAACCAAGTTAAATACACCCATAAATTATTCAATTAAGCAACAATTAAAATCCTTAAAGCAATATCAAACTTCCAATGTTAACATAGGTCACCACATTGTTTTAAAAATTCTTAAAAACAAGATTTAAACAAAATATCACATTGTTTTATGTTAAAAAATGTGTTTACATAAATTAACAAACCAAAAACAAATTTAAAAATTTTTTTAAAAACCTAAGTTCTCAAATAAACTAACCTGAAATTTGACCAAGTTTAAGAATACTAGCAATACTAATGGTTTCATTGATGCCTGGAAATCTAGAGGCATCCATAAACAATTGCCATTTTAATTCCATTACATCCAAGTGCACATCCAAAATACCCCCTTTTTCATCCTCATTGAGGTGTTGCAAGATCAAAAATGTGAAACAATGTGTGGTATGCTCGCTTATGTGCCTATATAGTGCACTGGTTACCCTACCATGCTTAATGTCACCTAAATGTTCTCCCATTTTAATTTTCAATTTCCTACTAGTTTTACCTATATAGAAAATGGGACATTTCTGACATTTAGCCATATAAATCACCCTTTTACTATTACAATTGTAGTGGCCCCCAATATGCACCCTATGTCCATTAATTTTCACATAATCCCCAGTTTCACATATGTGTGGACAAAAAGAACAAGCATTACATTTAAAATTACCCACTCCTCTATTTGTCTTGTGTGTAGATCTCACCCCCTCAAGAATGTTCTTAATACATTTATCTCTTCTATAAACGTACTTGGGATGTTTTCCAACTTTAGAACCTATACCTGCATCACACTTCAAAATATCCCAGTGGTCATTTAACACCTCAATGATGGAGTTGGCCATACCATTATATGTTAGCACTAAAGACAAGTTAAAATCCTCCTTTTAATTTCTAACACTATTATTTCTAACAAATCCAAAGCCCAAAATTGGTTTGTATACCCCATGCCTGCGCTTAAAAATAACCTCTCTAGTTAAATTTTCCAAAAGCCAGCCAGGATATCCTCTTTGTTTGAACATTTTACAAATAAAATCCAACTCAATCAAAAAATCAGCTTCTGAACTAACCATCCTAGCTGCCCTTATCAATTGGCCTTTTACCACTCCTTTTTTCTGATAATCAGGGTGGCAACTCCCATAATCTAAATACGAATTTGAAAAGTTTGTTTCCTATGTATTTTAGTTAAGAATTTTTTCCGGGAATAATCAATGGTTAAATCAACATCTAAGTAAATAATGTGTTTGTTGTTGTATTCAAAGGTGAATTTGAAAAACTCTACAGTTCTATTAATATATACTAAAAATTCATTAAGACTATCCTCGGTCCCTTTCCAAATCAGGAATAAATCGTCCAGGAATCTGGTGTAGTGTGTGATTTGGTCCTTGTACTGGCTATTGAATAAGTACTCCTGTTCCCAGTATGACATTATCAAATTGGCAAAAATGGGGGCACAAGCGGCCCCCATTGCTACTCCTTTAACTTGATTATAATATATCCCTTCAAACCATAGGTAATTGTTTTTCAACAATAAATCCATTAAAACAATTATTTTGTTAATCTCATCTTGAACAAACATTTTGGTTTTATGAAGCTGTTGTTCCAACCAAATAGTCCCTATATCTTGGAGAATAACTCAAGACAGGTTTACTACATCAATAGTAACCAGAAAAACCTCATTTGTTAGATCAAAACCATTTAACTTATTAATGAAATGCCAGTCCTTACTAATATAATCAAAGAAAGACAAAGCTTTTTGCATCAAGCCATCCAAATACTTGGAAATAAAATGAGTTTTACTTTTTACCCTCCACTATGGTCCGAAATTTCACATTAACCAAGCCTTTGTGTATAAATTGTAATTAATTGTAATAGTAAAAGGGTGATTTATATGGCTAAATGTCAGAAATGTCCCATTTTCTATTTAGGTAAAACTAGTAGGAAATTGAAAATTAGAATGGGAGAACATTTAGGTGACATTAAGCATGGTAGGGTAACCAGTGCACTATATAGGCACATAAGCGAGCATACCACACATTGTTTCAAATTTTTGGTCTTGCAACACCTCAATGAGGATAAAAAAGGGGGTATTTTGGATGTGCACTTGGATTTAATGGAATTAAAATAGCAATTGTTTATGGATGCCTCTAGATTTCCAGGCATCAATGAAACCATTAGTATTGCTAGCATTCTTAAACTTGAACAAATTTGTGTGTGTGTGTGTGTGTGTGTGTGTGTGTGTGTGTGTGTGTGTGTGTGTGTGTGTGTGTGTAAAAAATATATATTTTTATATATGAATAGACAAAACTGGTGAGCACCTGTATAACTCTTCTGGGTAGCAGGAAAAATGCAGTTGCAAAGTAATTATCTTTCAAAGATAAGGTATAAAATACATCACAGAACATCTAGACCCTTACGGTTCCAAGGGATTGATGGCCTCACATCCCAGAATGCATAAATGGATTAAATTGTGGATTCAGTGGTGGCCTCTTCTCTCAACCTCCACCCATTTTAAAACCATGCCTATTCAGACTTGTGTATAGATTGCTCCTGCAGCTTGTTTGAGGGTTGGGGATGGTGTAGTCATTATTTCTTTAACTTTCATCACAATCAAGCATCAGAGCTGTGCATAGGAGATTGTTATACTTTTTGCTTGCTCTAGGGACACTATAATAATTAGTTTTTTTGCATTCTCTCACGGATTTCAGAGGTGTGCAAAGAAGGTTGTTATAACTCATGTAGATGCAGTGCACTGTCTATGAACAACAAGTTGTAATATGTTAGTGGAATCATTGTATTTTTTCACTTTCCTCACAATCAAACATCAGGCATGTATATGGATGGCTGCCTTTTGGGGTAGGGGGTTAGATGCACGCTGTGTGTGTGTGTGTGTGTGTGTGTGTGTGTGTGTGTGTGTGTGTGCGTATATATATATATATATATATATATATATATATATATATATATATATATATATATATATATGACAGTAGTTACTTGAAATACACAGCTGTTGACATTTATGCCGTTGAACATTTGTATATTCTGAGCTATAATTTTGTCAGCTTGGAGCAGTGAGACTTGAACACAAGTTATTTCTTTCTTGACAGGAAAAAATAAATCTGGATTTCTTTTCTTACTCATGATTTTTTTGTTCAGACCACCACTAGTTCACAATGTTAGTAAAATGCTGAAATTCTGAAATAGCACCTCCTAGTATATATAATCCCATGGTCTTTGGGGGGGATGGACCGCAGACTCCCTGTTTAATTCAGTTATTGCCTTTATAACTATTAGTTTGCTGTCTAGACTAGTTAGGGTACACTGGAAGGATGCAAGATGAAGTAACGTTGAACAGTAGCACTGAATATTTTACATAGTCATAATTTTTTTTTCAGGCCATCATCAGATGAAATGGTTGCTTAAAAAACACTAAAATACACAGCAATGCATACAGAAAGCCATGGTTTCTGGAAGAAAAATATAAAGAGTACAGTAAAATGTAAGAAAAGGGACAAAAAGTAATCTACATAGTGTAGAGAGCCTGGGATGAGGAACAAGAAGGAGTACTGGAGGATGTGTGGGGGGTGGTGAAACAATGGACAGGGTGGCTATGGAGCCCTTAGTCTGGGACACCAACCCACCTATGGCTGACCCTGTACATTGGATTGTTGCAATGTAACATCATTGCAATTAAATGCCACTCACACTGTGAATATCACTCTGTCAGGTGGGCCAACATAGTGTGATACACAGGCCTGTTGTAATTTAAAGCATTGAAACTATAATTCCATCAGTGTACTACTTCTAAACCTTTGCAGCATTAATTAGAAGGTTGCTTAGGAGGGCTGCCAGTGATATGGTGATATTTAGACTGCATGTGTTGAGGGCCCCAAAATGCTAACACAAGCCCTGTTTGAAATGCATTTAAAATAGAAAAACACACTGCTTTACACAAAACACTGCTTAAAACAGTAAATATTTGTATCAATGCAGCATGAGTTAGGTTGCTGCTCGGTGCTGAAATTTATATTTGAAACAATATTTTTATCTTAGTTTAATTGGGTGGAGGCATGGACGGACATAATGGATGCGGAAGGAATTAAAACACTAGAAATACTGGAAGATGCATGCAGGACTCTGCGCCTGTACTTTGCACTACATAACAGATATTTAAATGTAATTTGCTGTAAGACACTAATTCCAGGAAAAAATTTCCCCATAGAAATATATCTTCTCACATGTGATATTAACATGCACTGCCACTGCTGAAGTACATGGTCATCTGCAATATGTGAGGTGTATGGAGTTATTTATTTATTTATTGACATTTGATTACCGGGAAAGTCTGATGGAGTAGGAGTCCATTTTCAGTGGAGGCCTTGGGTGAAAAGCTTCAAAATTTTACAAAACATTTAAGAATAATAATTTCAGACTCTTTAAAAATAATGCAGAAAACAAATGCAGTTTAAATAATTATACCAAATTAGACATAATATAAAAACACTGATTAAGAAGAGATGCAAGTTATATGACAATTATTTAATAGTTACAGAAATTTTAACCAGTTTACTTAAAACATGTTTTTTTTTTAATTTGAGCAATTTATTAGTATTTGTTTTTTCTGGTCATGTGATTGGTTTAGTTAGGTATTTAAGGTGTTGTCTTATGTAATTCATTAGTTCTGAGGAGGTTCCACAAAGTACATTTGGAATGAAAGTACTTAACTTGATGCTACTGATGTGTATTTTTAATAAAGTTGACCAAAGTTCATTTATTATAATTGCCTAGATATCTGTCTGTGGGGGTCAGCATTTCAGGTGTATTTAATAGTGCTTTTTCTCCTGTCTTCTTGTTTGGTTCTGAGTTTTCAGTTTATAGAGAAGTTAATGATCAATTAGTATGATAAAAACATGAATTTCAATATGAAGTTAGAGAAATGCAGGCTTATGGAATATTTGGAGAGAAAGCAAAAGGGTATAATTTGATAGAAATAATGAAGTGAGTGAAAGAGATGTAGGTATGAATAAATATTTGTTTGCATTTAGGGATATAGCTTATCCTGGTGTTGAGCAAGAACAGACAGCTTTTGGCTAGGAAGTCTTTCAGAATGGTTTTGAAGGATGGGAGGGAGAGTATTGACCTGATGGACGGAGATTAGGAGTTCCAGGCCTTAGCAACATGGTAAGAGTACAAAAAATGCCCAGCAGATTTGACAGATTTTTGGACAGACGGGACTTTTTGGCCATTGGATTGTAATGACCAACTGGGAGCATAGTTGTGTAGGATGCTATTTAATGGTGGAAAAAGCAGATGAATTCTGGATAATTTTATAGCTGGAAAGAAGCTGTATACATGTCAGTTGATGGGACAGTTCTAACCAATTGAGGCTTTTTAGTTCAATATGGTAGTAAGTTCTGAAAAGGGTATTTGCTGCAAATTTAGTAACTTTCTTATAGCATTGTTCAAGTTTTGATTTTTGTTATGCTTGAAGGTTAGTAAGGATGGGAGAGCCATAAGGAAGTGTCTGGAGGAAATAAGTCATGGTAAGTGCGACTTTAATCGTGTTGGTGAGAAACTTTTTGGCTCTATAAAGCATTCCTAGTTTTTGTTGAGTTTTTCATATGCAAATTTGTATATAAAGGAAAAAATTAAGATGATCATCCACTATCATCCCTAATAATTTTCTAAGAGAAGTGCCTTCAATAGTCATATTATCAGAGAGGACTTTACATTTTGTTTGTTCTTAGAAGATGGATTTGTGGAAAGAAGTATTTTTTGTTTAGTTTTGAGCATAAGTTACAAAGCCATGTTTCAATTGCTGTTAAAGCTTCCTGAATATTTTTTTGGAGATGTACCACATTGTCAGATATACAAATGAGTGTGGAGTCATTTATATACTGTATTAGGGAGGCCTGTTGTGTGGATGTATGGAGGGCGCTAGTGAGAATGTTAAAGATGAAGGTGACCAAGGATAAAGGTTCCATGTGAACAGCAGTTGAACACGGGTCAGCTGGTCCTGAGAGACCCATAGCCTCCATCACCCTGCCTCACTGATACAGAATTGGGTTCAGATCCCTGAATGAGGAGTAGCAGAGATGGGTGCCTTGTGGCATTCAATGAGGTGGTGCAAATGATCCTGAGAAGCCAGTGGGGCCCCCTGGTAGAGTTCTCTTTTCTTCAGCTGAACATGGCAGTTCTCATTTATGCAAAGTTTTAGAAACATATTCATCCTCTTTCTTATTCTGGAAACCTCTATTGCCCTCCTTCTTTTTGTCTGTGAATGTTGAATAAGTTAGCATGGCAGGGATAGATTTGTTATCTGCTCCCTGTCCCAGGACTTCACTCACTTTTCAGAAGCTTCGGTACTTAGAGACTCAAATGCATTCTGAGTGGGAATTGCAAACAGCTGCCTGTACATCGTCCTTTTTTGTTGTCTCTCCTAGTAACTTGACTTATTTTCCTCTGCTTGTCTTGATGATCTTAGTTCCATAGTGCCCACTCCCAGTACATTTTCAGAAGTGCAGCCACATATTTTACTTCCCCAGTCTGAGTTCTGCCCCTGTGTTCTGGTACCTGTGATGACAGGGATTCCATATGCTCAGATTATTTAATTTTCTGTTAAGTTCATCAGAGTCACTAACCAAATATGAGTTTGCAGAAACTACCTTTGGTCTTCAAGTAATTGGAAGGAGTTGAACTCATTCTATCAATTCAAGGACAGCATGACCATGTATCTACCGTCGGTATGGCTGGGTAATTAATGATCAGCATGGCTGGGTACTTTGTTCAGCATAGCTTGGTATTAATGGGTGGCACGGCTTGGTATATAATAAGCAGTATGGCTGGATACTTAATGGTTATTATGGCTGGATACTTGATGGTCAGTATGGCTGGGTACTTAAGAAAAGCTGATATGCCATTCAAGAAGTACAGCTTCCTTATGGCTGCAAATTGAATCTAGTGCCTCCTCAGATGAATAATCCTGAGTAAGGTCTGTTGAATTGTCCAGCCACATGGATTTCCTAAGACAGGACAGTTTGGCAGCAATCCCCATATTTCCAAACTGGACGTTTTTGCTCAAATCATATACTAATCATAGGAAGGGGGCAAATCACTTGCTTTTTCTCACACTTAGGTTAGGAGGGTAATGTATCTTAACCATAATATTACAAGGTGCGATCTTAGCCATAACATTACAAGGTGTACAGAACTAGTAAATTAAGCATCCATGTGCACCCTTCGTGTTTCTAAATTTACTGTTGATACATTTTCATTTCTTTATATAAACCAGTGTCACGAACGCATACTTAAACTAAATGTACCATGTGGTACCACACTGCTGTTCTTGATTTTGCTTACTTTAGACACATATATCATCTTTCTTCATTGTTCTAACACTCCCTGTATATTTCTATATGTATTTTTATGCCTGTGGCAGTAGAAATAATGTTTACATTGATGACCTTCTTTTTGAAATCATTTATGTCTATAAATTTTCTCCCCAAACTTCCGTTATACTCTGGTGTGCCAGTCTGACCAGATAGCCAATGACTAACTAACTACAAAAACACATAGCAGTGCTACTTTTACTTATTATTGCATGATGTTTCTGGAAAAGCTCACCCAAACTCTGTCAGAGCTTGCTGTGAGGGAATAATTTGTTTGCTTTTGCTTTCTGGTATTTTGTATTACTTTATTGCCTTCTTCTATTTGGCTATTGATTTGCTTTCCTTACACTGTGTTTTACTTGTATTCTGCTTTTAACTGCATATTTAAACTAGGGAAGAGACCACAGTTGTGTCTCTTGTGAGTCACACAGAAATTATTTTTTTTCCCACACTGGAGATGTTGTGCTTTTAACCTAAACTGTCTGTCTAGTTGTCTGCCCCTTATGTTAATCTGAATACATATTTCCTTCCCTCTCCTCTTTCATTGGCTATTGTTAGGAAGCACACTATCATCAGTTTGTAGAATCACTCCCCTTCAATTATTTAAATGTATTAACCATCCCACTATATTCCATAGAACCTCAATTACAAAATGCCCACCCCCTTCCAATCTATCTTGCTCTTTTAAACTTAGTGGCTCTCCACTTAGACTGTTAAAGCTTAAGTTAGCTCCTCTTTCATATATAACTGCTTTGCACACACTGCAGTGCTTGGGTATTAACCCATGTTTTCCTTCTTACCTTTAAAAACTGCAACATATCCTGCATGACCACCAATGACTGGAGAGCCCACATTCTGCTTCTAAGTAGTCATCTTGTGATTAATTCTTCTGTTTTGCTTCTGTTTTGTTTCTGGTAAGAGAAGGGGCACATGGGCATTATTTCCTGGAGACTGCTGATCACTGGAAAGCCTAATAACTGCTTCATAGGCGCCAGATTGGAATATGTGCTTATATTTTGTTCCTATTGAGAGAAGGAGCAGAGTGCATTGATTCCTGACTGTTTTTCGTTGAGGACTTTGTGTCTGTGCTTGACATTCCTGATTGGTCTAGTTGCTATTCAAGGCATCTACCAGAAAAAGGCTACAACAAGCCTATAGATGCTTGCATTATCTGGGAAAAGATTGTGGACCACCAAACCGGCTGTGGCCTGCTTCTTATTTTGGGATTAGTGCTAATGTTTTGATTCTGGTCAGAGAAGAAGCAAAGAAGCATTGTATCTCAGCAGAGTGAAGTTGTGGTGTGACCAGCACAGGTAGTAGCCAGGCAGTAGCCATTCATGTGACTCCCCTCTTTTTATCATTCTTGACAAGCTAATTCTTTATTTCCAGTAAACACTGCTTGATTTGTTTCCTTAATACTCATCCTTAAATCTTTAAGGTCTACTTATTAGTTGTCCTTCAAGTATTTGCCAGTGCCCTTAGGTTCATAGGTTCATAGGTTCATAGGTTCATACTAGGCTATCTGCCCGAGGGCATTTATAAGCATAGCCCATAGTTTTGTGGCTTACGCCACCCCTTTAGTATGGGGGACTATACCCATTATTTTGCTATGCCTCTGTCTAGCAGTGACACTGAGGTAATCCCTGGAGTATATCTGCGATCTCCCATCCATTGGTCAAGATTTCTCTTGAACAAGGCCAGCGAGGTGCTCTGCCTCACATATACCGGGATTTTGTTCCACAGCATAGGGAGTCTTTGGGTGATGAATCTATCCCTCCAGCACGTCCTATTAATAGCCGTGTCAAGGTTTAAGTCTCCCGTCCTTGTGGCTCTGATGGATCTAGATTTTTTGAGGTGAAGCATATTCATCAAATCTGGGTTTGACATGGCCTTGTATGTCAGGCAAAGGTCACCTCTGAGCAAGGGGTAAGCGACTGAATAGAGCTGGAGTTCTTTCAGTCGGGCAGCATAGGACAGATTTTTGAGTCCCTTTATCCTTTTGGTGAGGAACTTTTGTGGCCTCTCCAGCTGCTGCAAGTGTCGGGTCAGATACATTCCGAATGGGGCATTGTACTCAATCATTGGTCTGATGAGTGATGAGTATAGGGAAACTATGACCTCCCTTGATCTAGATGTGAATCCCTTCATGATAAGGTGGGCAATGTAGAAGGTCTTCCTAACTACTTTAGCTACATGGGTGTCGAATGACAGGCTACTGTCAACCTGGGTCCCCAGGTCCCTGATAACTTCTTCTGTGCTCAGAGGATTACCACCTATATGGTAGCTAGGGGTAACCTTGTTTTTCCCGAAGGGTATGACTATGCATTTTTTGGCATTTAACTTTAGGCCATGGCTCTGGCACCAGTCATCCGCTTCTGTGAGACCCTTCTGAAGGATATCTGTGTCAGATGTGTTTTCGACTACGGCGCCCAGTTTGCAGTCATCTGCAAACTTTGTCAGCCATAACCCTCCTGTGTTTGCTTGTACTTCAGAAAAGTAGATGCCAAACAAGAGTGGGCCCAGGACTGAGCCCTGTGGGACACCACTTGTGACAGGCTTTGAGTCTGACATGGCGCCAGCAATTCTGACCCTGTGGGTTCTGTCACTCAGCCAGTTTGCAACCCATCTTGTGATGTATGGGTTAACATTTAAGCTGATGAGTTTTTCAATGATACCCGAGTGGGGTATTGTATCGAAGGCCTTCGCCAGATCGAGGTAGGCTGTGTGGACTGCCTTTCCCTCATCAATGGCTTTGGTGACTGTTTCGAAAAAGTCAACCAAGTTTAAAAGGCATGATCTGCCTTTGAAGCCAAACTGGGTTGGATCCAAAGTCTGCAAATTCCCTATGTCTTTATTTATGAGGTCCATTATGATCCTCTCCATGGCTTTGCAGATAAGGCTTGTCAAGCTAATGGGCCGGTAATTTCCAGGGTCTGTGGAGGCACCGCCTTTGTGAAGTGGGACCACAGTCGCAGTGCGCCACTCCCTGGGTACGTACCCAGAGGTGAGACTATGATTAAACAGCTGTCCTAGCTGTGGGTTTAATTCCTCGTTGAGTTCGTGGAGCACACAGCCTGGGACACCATCAGGTCCCATGGATGCTGTGTTTTTTGCTTTGGAGAGAGCAGTTCTTACTTGGGCGTTTGAGATGTTTGGGGGCTGCAACCATTTGGTATAGATATCTCTCCTTTTGGGGAGGGGAGAAGTTTGCACTGAACCTGTCAGCCAGTATGTTGGCAATGTCTGTAGGATCAGTAATCTTCACATCATTTTGAACTAGTTCTGAGCATATCTGGGAGTTCTCTCCCAGGTTTCTAACATAGCTAAAGAAGGCCTTATGATTGTCTTTTGAGTCTTTAGCTATTTTTCTCTCAAAATTTGCTTTGGATGATTTTATGAGAGCTCTTAGTTTTTTACTTATAGTGATCAAAGGTGTCTTACCTTTTAAGGATTTTGCTCTATCTTGTAGTATCTTCCTCCTTTTGTTGTAGAGTTTGTTTATGGCTGGGGTCCACCAGACTGGATGCTTGCCCTTGGTACAAAGAGTCTTTGTTTTGCTTGGGATTGCCTTATCCATGCAGTCCTGCAGGTGCTGGTAGAAGGCATTTGTAAGTGATTCAGCGGCTTGAGTACTGTTTTCCATGCTCGGGGCCTTAAAGGAGACCACACTAGTCTTTAGAAGTGTGAAGTCGGCTTTCGAGAAGTTTTTACTGTGGTCTTTTTATTTCAGGTGGGGTGGGATGAGGACCTCCAGCAAGATTAGTTTGTGATCTGATCTCACCAGTGAGGGGTATACTTCCGGTGTTGAACATTGTGCTCCCATGTTCATGATGATGAGATCAAGTAAGTTTTCTCCTCTTGTGGGGATGGTGACTAGTTGTTCCATGGCATTTGAGTTTATGAATTCCAGGAACTTTTGGGCTAGGGTGTTTGGGCTTGAGTAGTGTTCCCAGTCTATATTAGGGTAATTGAAGTCACCTAGTATGATGGTGTTTGGAGATACATTTATCCCCTCCAGTGTTTTCAGGAAAGCCATGTGAGGTTCCTGAGTTTGTGAGGGTGGCCTGTAACATGCTACAATTTGCAGAGCAGTCTTGCCTATGGTTAATTGCACCTGGATGGTCTCCGATGCATCGTGCATTGCCACCAGTCTTGAGGTGTGGGTGTCCTTGATGAATATGGATACCCCCCCTCCTTTCTTGGTATTGTCCGGATTTTGGGGCCGGAACGCATGATATGAGGTAAAACCTGTTAGTGCTGGGGTGCTCTCAGGAGCCTTGAACCAGGTTTCTGTCACAGCACAGACATCGATGTTCTCCATACTGAGAAGGGCCTCGAAAAGTGCATTTTGAGATTTAGGCTTCTGGCATTGAGCAGTATTACCCTTAGTTTTTTTCCTTTTTTGTGTTCTAGGGTGGTAGGTTTAGAATTTGAGCCTTGCCTAAAAAAGGCACTATGGGGGTGGCAAGAGCCTTTGCCAATATCCGGAATCCCAGGGGTGATAGGTGCAAGCCGTCCCTTGCGAAGCAGCGTGGCTTGTCCAGCATGTCATCCCAGGCAGACAGACATTGGATCCCCTTTGAATGACACCAGAGGTTAAGCCAATTGTTAAAGCTGATCATCTTATCTCTGTATTGTGGCATCATACTTGGTGAAGGTAGGATACTGCTCAAGGTCAGAGTCATACCTGCCTGGGCTACATAATCAGAGAGCTCCTCAATGTCTCTTTTCATGTAGTCCAAGGAGGTACGTCTCAGGTCGTTTACACCAGCGTGGACAATGACTGAGTCGTATTTGTACCTGCTGTTGAGAGACCTGAGTGCTTGCGTTATGTGACGGATTCTAGCGCCCGACAGGCAGCTTACTGTAACTCTCCTTACTCAGTCTGGTGAGCGGGACGCCAGTGTGTCTGACTATGGAGTCACCAATGACTAGTGTGTCTGGCATTGTGTTTGGCCTTAAGGGCTGTGACTGTTTGACACTCTGACTGTGAGGTCTATGTGTTGCAGGTGTTGTGTTCTGAGGTGGTGGTTGTTTGGGTGTCTGCTTTGGTGGCCTCTGCTGTTTTGGTAGATTTTTGATCAGAGCCTCCGAGTATGTCTTTGTGTGTTTATGTGTATGATTTGAGGTTGTGATGGTACTATGTGTGACTGGGTCTATAGTGTGTGTGGTAACCTTCTCCTCCTGTCTGGTCTTGCCAGTCCTAAGTTGAGAGAGCTCAGCCTCCAGTTTGGCCGTATAGTTGCATCTCTTGCATGTATTTGTGTTTTGTGGGAGGAGGAGAGGGTTGTCTGTGTACATGAGGCAATTGTAACATTGCCTCAATATTCCCAGGTTCACCAGCTGAGCAGGAGAGGCCACAAGCAACTGATCCCTCGACATGCTAGAAGGAATAGACAAAAAAACTTTAAAAGAGATTCCAGGGGATGTGGGTGTCCGAGAAATGGGGTTCGCCTTTTTGGGGTACTATCTATAACAAGAGTGCTGTATCTCGGTGATAAGTACTGTAGGAACAAGTGCTAGGTTTGACAGATACAGAATAGGCTACTCGGAGTCAGGTAGAGATGATCTTTTTAGTTATAGGATATGCTGGTTAGATCAGTAGTATAGTTCGAGGAAGGTAGTTTTAAGGGAAAATTTGAAGAGTGGACTTTAGGTAGCCCTAATAGTTTAAATCTGCTTAACCGCCGCTGCCCTAGTGTGCAACGGTAGCAGCTCCGCGCTAAATCGCCAAGTGTGAACTGACCCAAAACGACCAATAAACTACAAGTTGCTGGCTGAAACCTCACAAAACTGGACCAACAGGCAGCTCAATGCTTCCCACTCCCACTGGTAAGCAAGGGAACTTCCTCTCTTCCAAATTAGGTAAAGAATCAGTAACAGGAACTGCAAACAAAGTCCAGGGATCAGCAAGCTCTGAAACTGGACTATTCTAGCTCAGTAAGGCGGGAAAACAAGAGATATATATATTTTTTTTTCAGAAAACAAGCAGAAACAGATACAGTAAACACTTATAAATGCTATAAATCGGCTATCACAGCCTACACAAACAATTTGCAACAGTTACAGATTTTAAAAGTAACAAACTGAGAAACTAGTGCAATAACAGAATAAATGCAGAATAAACAATAACAATGTATCAGCAAGCAGGCGAAATACAGTTGCTAGATAAATAGAAGTGAAAGCCACAAACAATATACTTAAATCAGGTAAAGTCGCTTTTTTAGCTCTCTGAAGCTTGGATTACTCTGCTGGCCACCACGAGGATCTGTGCTGAGTAGGTACAAGCTAAAAAACGCGCATTTAGCGTGTTTTATATCAGGGGGCTGAAAGAAGCTAGGAACTGGCCCAAAATGACCAATAAACTACAAGTTGCTGGCTGAAACCTCACAAAACTGGACCAACAGGCAGCTCAATGCTTCCCACTCCCACTGGTAAGCAAGGGAACTTCCTCTATTCCAAATTAGGTAAAGAATCAGTAACAGGAACTGCAAACAAAGTCCAGGGATCAGCAAGCTCTGAAACTGGACTATTCTAGCTCAGTAAGGCGGGAAAACAAGAGATATTTTTTTTTTTTTTTTTTTTTCAGAAAACAAGCAGAAACAGATACAGTAAACACTTATAAATGCTATAAATCGGCTATCACAGCCTACACAAACAATTTGCAACAGTTACAGATTTTAAAAGTAACAAACTGAGAAACTAGTGCAATAACAGAATAAATGCAGAATAAACAATAACAATGTATCAGCAAGCAGGCGAAATACAGTTGCTAGATAAATAGAAGTGGAAAGCCACAAAAAATATACTTAAATCAGGTAAAGTCGCTTTTTTAGCTCTCTGAAGCTTGGATTACTCTGCTGGCCACCACGAGGATCTGTGCTGAGTAGATACAAGCTAAAAAACGCGCGTTTAGCGTGTTTTATATCAGGGGGCTGAAAGAAGCTAGGAACTGGCCCAAAACGACCAATAAACTACAAGTTGCTGGCTGAAACCTCACAAAACTGGACCAACAGGCAGCTCAATGCTTCCCACTCCCACTGGTAAGCAAGGGAACTTCCTCTCTTCCAAATTAGGTAAAGAATCAGTAACAGGAAACTGCAAACTGCCTTAATAGACAAAGGCACTTTGAGTGACATTTTTCCTGTAAAAGCACAAATTAAATTTCACCAATACCTAGAAGCACTCAGGATAACTAGTTTGCAGTAAGAAGCACTGCCCCCAGAGTTGCTTTATATTCTCACTCTAAATGTCTAATCAATAAAAAAGGGTTTGTTGCCATGGATATGAACTTGCCCATTATCTCCGTTACTAGCTTGGTGAATATGGGCATCCTGAGGGAACACAGAAATTGCCTCATGCTTACTGATAACCAGTCAGTCATAGTCCATGTGGGTGTAAATGACTTGAGATGCACCTCCCTAGACTATATAAAAAGAGACATCATGAAGCTCTTGGAATATGTGTCCCAGGCTGGTATAAGCCTAGCATTGAGCAACATTGTACCTTCTCCAAGGATGATGCCATAATCCGAAGAAAAGATGATTGACTTTAAGAACTGGCTTAGTTTCTTGTGTCATTCTAAGGGGGTGCATTATTTATCAGCATGAAAGGAGACAGTCAACAAACCATGTTACTTTGTCAGGGATGGCCTGCACCTCTCCCCACTAAGTTTTCAAATATTAGCGAAAAAACATTATCTTCCTCCATAATAGTTTTTTTAGGCAATGCCACACTGAAAGTACTTCCAATAAAGCAAATCAAAACCAAGAAAATCTGCAAGTATTACAGCTCAGTGATTGGAGTCTAAACAAAAAAATTCACTTCCTAGAAGCTCTCTTCACTCTAGAGAATGCAAATGTCTGTGCTGTCACTGAGATATGGTTTAAAACCATGGAGAGCACACCGACAGTGCAAGGTTATAATGCCTTCCACACATTTAGAACAGGCACTACACAGACAGGGACTAAAGGTGGATGTGTCTCTGTTTACATCAGAAATAAATATATCTCAAGGCTGGTCAAACAGGAAAATACACTTGAGCTTTGTCATGTTCAGATTACCATAGGCAAAATGCAATACCAATTCCTTGCAAGCAATAGGTTCACCTCTACAACACAGGAAACCCATCCCATGTATTTAAACTTAATGGAAACACTCACAATCTAACCCAATACCATACTCATGGACGAGTTTAATTACCCTACTATTAACTGGGAATCCTATATGACACCAAACTTATGTGCACAGAGATTCCTGGATTTTGTAAACACAAACTCCCTGGACAAGATTGTCAATACACAACCAGGGGTGCAGCCAAACTGGATCTAGTCCTCACTAATATGGGACAGTACTGCACATCCCCTAGTGCAATGTCTTCCCTTGTAAGGTCAGACCGCAAAATGGTTTCCTTTGAAGTAAAAATAAATCCTGGACCCCTAGCTAACCCTGGAATATTCAGAACTACTCTGAGACTAACTTCATGCTATTAAGTGATAACCTGGCAACATTTCAAGCTCCCATAAACCCTGAGAACACTGCTGCCTATGCAGAACAGATCACAGAAACACTATACAAGCATGTTCTTCCACCAGGAAGAAGAACAGAACTAACTCAAATAACAAGCCTCCTTGGTGTCACAAAATCAATAGGCTGTATAACAAAAGGAAGAAAATCATGGCAAAAATTAAGAGTTGCAACACTCAGAAGGATAAAAGCACTCTCATTAAACTAAACAAACAACTCAGAGGACAAATAAAGTCTACCAAAGTCAAATCTGAGGTAAATTTGGGCTCCCAGGCCAAGGACAACTACTAAACATTCTTATATGTCTGCAACCTCAAAGGCAATACACAGTTCAGTAAATGGAGCCTCCTATACTGAGCCAGAAGATATAGTAAACCTACTGGCCAAAAAATTCAGCTCCAACTTTACCCCCTCCAACCATCCCTCAGGAAATGCCATCAAAAATAACTCATCCTGCTATCACTAAGGAGCAGGTCCTTAATGCTCTCTCTCTCTAAGGCCAAGAACACTGTAACAATGTCCCAAAGAATATCCCAGGATGTCTTCAAAACAGCATGAAACAAGACCTATCAGGACCTCTGAAATTGCCATTTAACTGTAGCCTCCAAACATGATCCGTGCCTCATGAATGGAGAACAGCAACAATCATCCCTCTTCACAAGCGTGGGTCATCTACAGACCCTGGCAACTGCATAGGTTAATAGGTTCATAGGTGTGTTCAAGGCTAATGGCCCTGGAGCCTTTACAAGCCTAGCCCATAGGATTACCCTGGCATCATGCCACCTGACCTTAGTTTCCAGGGCCTCTGTTGAGTACAGCCACTGGAGTGATCAAAGGGTGAAATTTCTACTTCTCATCCATTCATCAAGATTTCTCTTGAAGAGGGCCAGTGAGGTGCTCTGTTTGACATGTATGGGAAGTCTATTCCATAGCATGAGCAGTCTCTGGGTTATAAACCTGTCTCTCCAGCATGTTCTGTTGATTTGGGAATGAGGTTGAGGTCTCTGGAGTGTGTGGTGTGGAGGGATTGGTATTTCTTTAGAGACCCATAAGTCTCTCTAGTCATATATGCAAAGCCATTGATTATCATGGAAATGATCAATAATGACATAGGAAACCTCCAGACACTGGACTCAACCCAATTTGGTTTCATCAGCCTGGTGTATCTCTTTGAGAAGGTCACTAAAACAATGGATGAGAGCAAAATAGTTCACACTGCCTACCATGATCTGGCCAAGGCATTTGACTCAATTCCCCACTTGGGCATTGTTGAACTTAAAAGGTTATGTACAGACCCTTATGTCCCCAGTGGATAGCCAACTGTCTCACAGACAGGACCCAGGAAGTTAGAACTGGAGAGTCCACCTCTACAAAGAGGCCTGTCACAAGTGGGTCCCTCAGGGATTGGTCCTTGGACTACACCTTTTTGGCATTTACTTGTCTGAAGTCAAGGCCAATGACTAAATTTGCAGATGATTGCAAATTAGGAGCTGTCATTGAATCCCACATTGACACAAATGTTCTCCAGGAAGGCCTGACACAGACAAACAACTGGTGTCAGAGCCATGGACTAAAACTAAATGCCAAGAAATGCATAATAGTATCCTTCAGAAAGTTATACACCCCTCATAACTATCATATTGACAACACACCCCTTAGAGTTGACCTAGTAGTCAGAGATTTAGGAACACACACAAAGACAATAATATAGCCTTTGACCATCATGTGTCTATACTAGTAAGGAAATCATTCTATGTTGCGCAACGTATAAACAAAGGTATGGCATCTATGTCCAAGGAAGTCATTGTTCCACTGTATTTGGCATTAATCAGGCCTTTCATTGAGTACAATGCCCCATCTTTGGTATGAACCTAACCAGGCATATCCAACAACTGGAATGTCCACAGAGGTTCCTCAATAAAAGAATGCAGGGCATAACTATCATATCCTATGCAGACCACCTCAAGGCCATATCCATGCATTCTGTCTCCTACAGGCTGTTGAGGGGAGATCTATGCCTGACATGCAAGACGTTGTCAGACCCTACTCTGATGGACCTCCTGAATATCCATAAAACAAACAGCACCAGAATTACCCATTCTAAAGACATATACCTTGCCTGTGATATAAATAGGACCTGCTAGACAGACAGGTATAAATCCCAGAGATTACCCTGTTGCTGAAATAGACTCCCCATCCATGTGAAGCATAGTTCCTCCCTAACCCAATTCAACTGTAACTTGGATAGTTGGATGGGGATCAGGAAATTCATCCCTGGTTTGGCACCTATGTCTTTAATGGACACAGTCAGCCTATAAATGGTTCATCTCCCAAGCCCCTGCTTGTAAATGTTTAATCTCCCAAGCCCCTGCTTACTCTTATTAAAGGTACCAGAACATGTCAGGCTTAAAAAGTTCCTTTTGGTTGTTAACCTAGTAAACACCTATAAACCTATGAATCTGTAAAAGGCCATCCAATTTTCTAAGTATCTCAGTTTCTGAAGTAGTAAACAATAGATAAAATGAAAATAAAGAAAAGTGTGACCAGGTAAACGGCCTGGGTACTTAAAACGCACACAAAAAACGTTGCGTTGTAACGATTTTTTAACTGATGAACAAAAAGAAATAAAAGAAATATTTTTAATTTTATAAATAAATAGACGTTTTAATACATGTTCTTTTATTGAAAAAGGCATTTATTTTAAGCGATTATATTGATTATGTTATTGTTTATATATATATATATATATATATATATATATATATATATATATATATCTTTAGGTGTCTGATGAAGTTATTTATATGTGATGAAAGTGCTTACTCTGTAAAATAAAGATAGTTATTTGGAGCCCTTAACTGTGTGGAATGGTGATTTTTATTTTAACATAATCATGACAAAGCATATGTTTTGCACTATGACAAATAAGTGAAAAATCCCTTACTATGAGTCCAACGAGCTGAGTTTGATTAGTAGCTTGTGTGCTACGGGGACCAGCTAGTGGAGAATGTGAGTGAAATACTTGTGCATTTTTGGAGGGGGTGTAGCAGTGCCCCTCACTGCACAGTGAAAACATATTAGACAGGTGTTTGCATGTAGTAATAATAAGGGTATGCAAAGCTATATATTAACTTTATCAACATCTGTGAATGTGCATGACCTCGAGGACAGCACTGCATATACCTGATCTGTGTACATGAACATAGCCACTGATTTGAGGGGTTGGAGCCACAGAATGCAAACATTTTGATGGCTGCCTGTATAACTCGGTACTGGAACTGACCAACAACTGACTGGAGAAAGATGAGATTGGTGCACGTTGCAGTAGTGCTGGTGATCAGGAATGTAGAAGAAAAATAAATGAACATTATCTTTATAATTGTATGTGGCATATATTAAGTGACAGTGGCAGCTTTGCTCATCCTGATTTTACTTTCACACAATACTGTGCAATTTTATGAAGGCTAAAGTTTTAAAAGGTATTAGCAAATGTGGAAATCTTACATCATGTGGTAACTACAGCAAGCTGAATATTTTCAGTAATTTTACATGGTGAACATTAATTATAAACGTTAATGTGACTGCAATGATATCACATTTCATGTGATGCCAGGCAACTTTCTGTAAGCTGCTTACTTTGTGAGAAATAAATACAAACGAGGACAAATATGGAGATATTGTGTTTGTTTTTAAATAGGCAGAACAATGGCTACTAAATCGTGTATCATATACACTGCACATATAGAGAGGAATTAATAAAGAATATTGAGGGCTGTACGAATATTGTTAACCTTTCTGAATTTATATATATACCCCAGCCACAGTGCTTGTGCAGAAAGATATGCAGCACTGCTTCTTCACAGCTGTTCGACATGCTAATGAGGCATGGCGAAGATGCATATGCTAATTAGCTATGTGCTATCTCCCCCCATCCCCCGTACTCCACTGAGAAGGTCTCTACATGCTGAGCAATTTTATGTGGATTAATACAGCCATTCCTTGAACCTTCCAGTAGTGGGCAGGCCACCCAGGAAAGCAGATCCCATTCCCCCTCTAGGGCAAAAAGACTGTGTTCATCCAGCTCAGAGGAGTAACATACTGGGGAGTTTAGAGGCAATGTAGTGTTAGGAGGTGGGTCTGTCAGTGTATGCAAGAGGATGTATGTGTGAGGATGTGTCTGTCTGGGAGGTAACATCAAGAGGATAGTGAAAGGATAGTTTAGGTGTGTGTGTGTGTGTGTGTGTGTGTGTGTGTGTGTGTGTGTGTGTGTGTGTGTGTGTGTGTGTGTGTGTGCGTGTGTGCGTGTGTGTGTGTGTGTGTGTGTGTGTGTGTGTGTGTGTGTGTGTGTGTGTGTGTGTGTGTGTGTGTCTGTGTGTGTGTGTGTGTGTGTGTGTGTGTGTGTGTGTGTGTGTGTGTGTGTGTGTGTGTGTGTGTGTGTGTGTGTCCTGCCAAGCAAGAAAGCTGAGATTGATGCCAGAATCCAGAATTCATTGCTGGAGACAAATGACCAGTGACTCTAAGATGCCAAATGTATTTATCTGAATTAAAGATGTGTTATAACTATGCACAGTTTGTTTTTTTGTTTTTTTGCCTATTACTGTGGAACTTTTCTCCTCCTGTCTCAACTAAGAATAGGTCCATTATCTCAGACTATCTTTCATAGTTAGAAAAGAGAAACAGAAAAATGACTGCAAATTAATAAAATTACTTAAACACCCTTCTTTTTAATTTCCTAGCTACCCCCCCCCCCAACTTTAACAATAGGAGTTATGCTGCAAGCATTGCAGGGCACATTCTTGAAACTCTTGTAATTCTGCATCTGCTATGAAGGACTGATGGAAAATCCCCCAAACACAACCTGTCAGATTACACATGAGAGGCACTTCCCTAAAAGAAAACTTGCAATGTTGTCTTTGTAAGAATGCAAGGGTTTCAGACCCTTTCTGGATGATTACTCTGCTATGTTGCAGTGGCTTATGTATCTCACAGAGGCCATGAGCTATACAGCGTAGGGCCACCAAAGATGTGCAGGTCATGGATGAGAGATATCAGTCTAAATAAAAAAGGTAGTAGTAAGCCGTGCTAGTATTTCTTTGTAACAAGAAAATGAAAACCAAAGATGGATAAAAACAACCAGAGGCATGTCAAAATGAAAGCAGGAGATAAGTCCATCTGCTCTGAAAGTGTCCAGCATTCTACTGGGGAAGATCAGGGGATAAATATGACTAAGTCTACAGCTAATGGCAGAAATAATACAAATGAATCGAAGCTGAAAGGAAGTCCATCTGTTGTGGTGCCCAGACATACCTCTCAACATCACATCACAAACAATCTGGACAAAGCCAGAAAAAATAGGGGGACAAAGGCCCAAAATAGGGACAGATTTTAAATATTGCTCCTATAAACTTAGAAAGTTGATAGAATGACAGATTTGGCATAATTATATATTTTTGTAAGGATATGAAGTCTGAAACTCAAACTGTTTGCCATTATTTAGTATTATTTAATGACTTCAATCCTCACTGATTTGCCAGAAAGCCACAGATTTTATGAGGAGCAGATCAAAAATAAGAGGCAAAAATGTGGACATTCTGCAAAAATGTGGACAGATGAGAGGCATGAAAAAGAAAGTCCAGGAACTGTGAATGTAAGAACTGCGAACCAAGGTAAACTTGAAATGGATACGGCTAAGGAATAAACATTAACAGTGTGGGATTTAGTGAACTAAAGTGAACTGGAATTAGCTATTGTATATTGGATTATCATCAGATTTTCAAATGTGGAAAAGAATCTTGGAGAAGAAATGGAGTAGCCGTCATAGTTAATTAAAGGGTGTCAAAACCAATGCTTGGTTACAGCCCCACTTAATTATAGAATGATAACAACCAGACTACAAATTAGACCATTCAGCATTACAGGTGTACAAGTTTATGCCAGAACTACTGGTGCTGAAGACGAGGAGGTTGGCAAGTTTTATGAAGATCTGTAGCACCTTATGGAAATAACACCAAAAAGATATTTGTTTCTTCATATGTGATTGTAAAGCTAATGTTGACAGTTAAAGTACAATCAGAATACTGGGCAGGTGTGGCCTTGGATAAGAAAAGAAGCCAGACAGACTGGAAGAATACTCTTTCAACAGCATAAGAGATGTCTTTACAAAGGCATATCATCAAATGGTCATTACCAAAATCAGATTAACTATAAACTTTGCATTCAGAGATGGAAGAGTTCTATACAGTCAGCAAAAGCAATACCTGGAACTGTCTGGGGTTCAGACCATCAGCTTCTTATCGCAAAGTTTAGAATTAAATTAAAGAAAGTAAGAAAAGTGTTCAGGCCATTATGATACGATCTCAACAATATTCCAAATTAATAGGTACTGGAGATAAAGAACAAATTTATGGAATCAGACCTGATGAATAGAGCACCTGAAGAACTTTGGAAATTTCCTATGAGGTGGCAACAAAAAATATTCTAAATAGAAATAAGATTAAAAATTAAGCCAAAATGGCTGTCTGTGGAGGGTTTAGAAGTTGGTGAGGAAGGAAGGAGAGCAAAAGGCAATGGAGATAAGAAAATACGTCAAAATGAATGCATAGTTTCACAGAATAGTAGGAAGAGCTAAGGAAACATATTTAAATTAGCAGTGTAAAGAACTGGAAGAAAACAAAATAATGGGAAAGGCAAAAAAGAAAAAAAAATCCATTGAAAACGTTTGGTGATATCAAGGGAAACCTGCATGTAAAAACAGGTATTATAAAAGAGAGGGATTGTAGGGACCTAACAGAACCAGAATAACAACTTCCTTCCTTTACACCATAAATGATTTGATTCATGAGTAATTACTAGGCTTGCAATCCATGGGACAATTGATGAACCTAGACCAAATATTCAGTTGCCCAAAGCACGTTCTGGTTAAGTAACTTAGATAACTTAGATTCTGATGAAGTCCCAAGTTTCAGGGGATGAAAGCACTCAATCTGTGTCTTTGTATGTTGGAAGAATAAAAACAGCTTGGACTGAAGAGTTTGGCTGACTGGAAGTGTTTCCTAATGCTTCACAGTGTATGGTTTTGGACTTTTTTTTTTTGTGGTTAAGTAACTTGCCCAAGTGCAGGGAGTAGTAAAAATATGCAGCAAAATCAGTGTTTTGCAAATCTAGTGAGATGTAAGAGTAGACCACTTTAATCACTTAAAGGGCTAACACAACTGCTTTTGCATCAAAATGTATTTTATGACTAACATTGACAAACTCTAGTCCTCACTGATTTAAAAAAAAAAAGGAAGCTGAAAGAGGCCTGGCAGCTGGTGAGGATGATGAAGATTCATGACTCCTATTGCTCAGGTATAGGATTTGATTTTGTGTGACCCTGACAAAATCAGTTAACTGCACAAACATAGCTGTAACTAGCCTGTTAAGAAGGATATAAGTAAGCAAACTCCAAAACCTACTTTCTCCAGCTGTCCAAATTTCAAATCTAAAGTGAGCTATCGGTGTGCTGTGCATATGATGTTGAGGGCATCTTGGAAGAGCAATGGAGTAAAGAACTGCAAACACTTTTAAAGATAAAATGGAATGTTTTTTTCACAGCAACATACTTTATTTAAAGAACAACCTGCTTTAAAAGAACAATAACTTATTCCTTTATTTTAAACAGCAATTGACTTAAAAAAATAAATAATGTAGTATGGCCAGCCCCCCCCCCCCCACCTGCACCTGTCAACTTGATCCTAGACAGCTGCCTAGGATGTTTTGTGCTAGGTCTGGTCCTTCTAGCAATATATTGACCAGTACCTGCCAGATGTGCAAGCTGGTTTTAAAAGTGTCAGTGGTGCAATAGATCAAATGGCCAACATCTGCTGGGTAATGGAGAAAAGAAGGGAATTCCAGAAAAGAAATCTGTTTTACTAACTATGTCAACCATAACAAACTGTGGCAAGTTCATATTGAAATGAAGATGCCAGGTTGCATTATTTGTCTCTTGAGGAATCTCTATGCAGAACAAGAAGTAACAGAAATAAATATGAAACAACTGACTGGAAAGACAGTATGACAAGTGTGTGTATCATCACATCATTTGTTCACTTTATACACTGAAGATATGCAAAATACTGGGTTATACGAATCAGATGCTAGAATCAAAATTAATCAGAGAAGTTTTAACAGTCATGGACATGCAGATGATACCACTTTAATAGCTGAAAGTGAGGAAGAGTTGAGCAGCCTGTTGATGAAGGTGAAAGAAAGTGCCAAATATCAATAAAACTAAGGTTTTGTTATCTCCTCCTATAAGATCTTTGAAAATAGATGGGGGAGAAGTTTATTTAAATTTCCTGGGCTCAAATATCAACGCATATGATGACTGCAGCCGTAAAATTAAAAGGCACTTGCTTAATGGAAGCAAAGCCATGGCAAAGCTGAATAAGACATTAAAGAGAGACTTTAAAGAGCCTTTTGAGGAAAAATTAAATCTCAACTACTTTGGCCACATAATGTGAAGATGGGGTTCACTAAAGAAAACACTGATGATGAGAAAGATTGAAGGCAGACGAAGAAGAAGAAGTAGGTAGGTTATGTCTATTAAGTCTTTATCTGTGTTTTTAGCTGCATTTCTATGTAACTAACTGGACTACACTTATAATTCTCTCTATAGATAATGCTACTGCATGTTTTAACCACGGATGTCTGATTGTACTAAACTCCTATGTCCTACTTAGAAGGAAAAAGAGTGAAATCTAATTCTGTCCCATGGTTAACATTGGCTATCAAACAACTTACAAAACAATGAGATAAATTTAGGATTACTTGAAAAACCAGTAAAACATTCACATCCAAAACTACTGCCTGCTGAGAAATATTACCAAAGTCTAGGCATGGCTGGCTCTGTGCCAGATGGATCTTAATACATTCACTTTCACCAGCCTTGGGCATTTTTTTTTATTTTTCTGTTTTGTGTATCTTCCCTCAATTAGTGTCACTAACATAGCTAAAACAGAGAAGGACTTATTAAAGGAATTCAAAAAGGCTCCTATTGAAGAGTAGCTTTTTTGTCTTGAGTGTCTCTTGCTTGCAGTTGCTGACCTGGATGCCTGCCACAACACTCAGCAGTTGTGCTAACTACCTGGAAGAGAAAGCAGAGGACTTTAAACAGACTGCTAAACAGGTTAAAGTGGAATTAAAGTCACATTTGACCCACTGCCAACAACTAGTGAACACTATTTTGGCCCACCTAATTAAAGTTGATGACCTGGAGATCTGGTTAAGTAAGGTTGATGTGCAAGTGTCTGGAGTCCCTACAAGTACTGTAGATTGAGATTTTTATGATCTTAGTTTGAATATTCATTAAATAAATTGATCCCAGTATCTACTTATCTAGAGAGAAAGACACTGAATGAATGCCCTGAGTGGGCTTTACCATACCAAATAAATCCACAGTTTGTCAGGTCTTGGTTGCCTTTCCTCATTGTACACAAGAGACTGCTTAATACAACACAGCGGGAACAGTAAGCGGTTATGATGGCAGAAGCAGGTTATGTATTTCTTAGATGACTTTTTCCCATGACTGTATGGGTTTTGACAGGTGGTGACACTTTTAAGAAGGAGCTTATGAGTTGCATTTTTTATATAGTTTATCCAGCCATAGTAGTTGTTTAGAAGGATGGAGCTAAGTAAGATTCTCTTGCATAATATGTGTGAAGCTGAAAGCTTTGTGTAGCATTTTTAATCCCAGTTAGCAATAGTAGAATGTGAAAAGATAGCAGGATGTTAGTTTAAAAAAGAAATGGAGTGGGGACTGGAGAAAATGGTAGCTCCTTTTACTCCTGATAAGTTACCATCTCAAGGCAAACCAAAGTTATCAAGGGAGTTTGCCGAAGTGTCAAAGAAAACAGACCAGTCTGTTACAGATCAGTCACTGGTGGATGGAGTATTGAAGGTTTCCTCTACCAGTAAATCAAAGAGAACCAGAGGAAGATATTGTTTTCAGAGGAATCTGTGCCCACATACAGTCCCAATCGAGAATGACCTTTGAGTAAGTCCAGAGTCACCCTCCACGATGGCATAAAATATATTGCCATGACTATCAGAAAGGTGGGGGACCTAATGATTAGCATGGTAATTTAGATTCAACAAGAGAGAAATCCTAGTCAATATTATTTTCAGGCTCCTCAAACTATACAGATGAAATCTGCTGGAGTGCTGAGGAAGTCAAGAAACATGACACATGGCAAATAACATGACTGTTCTGTGTATTATAACTGATATATAATTTGTTTTCTCTAATACAGACCATTTCATTTCTATGATAGTTTTAGGATTGGTCCCTGCTTCATGTGGATTAGAAACTTGGACACATATCCTTCTAACTCTTGTTATTAAACTCTTATTCCATGTGAATATTTTTTATTGTTGTTGTTTTGTTGTTATTGTTGTTAATACGATTATCCTTAAATTATACAGTGATGCATTCTGTTTAATTAATTTGCCCTAAATTGGAATTATTGTGTATGTAAATAATTCTTGATCTATTTCTGTCCTCCTCCTCTAGATGTCTTTCAATCAATTTCTGTTTTCAAGGTAGAAGTCATATTAAGCCATTTTAAATATATATATTTTCCTTTATCTTCCTAGATGTTGGCGATGGACACTTTCTCTGAGTCTTGTTTGGTAGTCTGTATACTAAGAAGGTTCTCTTTTAATTTTGCTATAACACTGTCTACAGACTACATACACAGAAGAAAACTTTCACAAAGGAGTGAGTCTGATTAATGACATCAACTTTGAAACCTTATTTTGGTACACTTTAGTATTTGTCCGTCATTGTCTGGTTATGAGATTTCGTCTGTAATTTGCGCAGAGGGGGGTGCCTCTCTTTTTGGTTTTTCTGTAGAGTTGAATTGGGGAAAGGACATTGTCTATTTCTGTGCTGACCTATTACACATATCAACAGCCACCAGAGTTTTATTGCAAGACTTTGATACTTGAAAAGTACACAAGGGGACACTTTTGATTGGTAGTTCAGATCGATCCCTGGAAATGTTTCTTCCTTTCCTTGGGGAGGGAGGTTGGTCCAGCCTACACAGAGATTAGGCAATAATTTTATCTGGCCTTTAGCAAACATAGCTGCTGAGTCAGTAAGGTATTTTTTTCATGGAACATTTGGGGTAGTTCATATTCTATTTATACAATATGAATTTTACAAAGCATAAGGCAAGAGAGAGAGAGAGAGGACATATTTTCTGTCCCAAGAATTAAACTTAAAAGTGTAGAAGGCCTATAAGTTCAGAGCACAGCAATATCCTATATTGATAGCTGATCATATGTCTGATGATGGAAAGAGAGGGGTTCTTATGTTCCACAAATCCCTGGTAGTCAACACTCCCCAAATTATAGACTGTGAGAATAGTAAATGATGACTGATTGGAGCAGGTTTAGTAGGAATTATTTATGCTCCCACTGTAGATGATTCAAATTTCTACCAGGATTTTGTTAACATTTGAAAGAGTTTAGCCAGTACCACTAAGTTTAATATAGTGTCAAGAGACAGAATATCAAGAGTTGCTGAAAACACAGATGTAAAGAGACAGCTGGTTGGATATATGGAGGGATCTCCATTCAACCAACATAACTCCAGTCTTTTCCAGGTATCACACCCAACAAAGCAGAAAGATATATATTTGGTATTTGTTTTGGAGCAATGCAAAGAGGATCGAATCAGCTTATACACTAATTTTGTCTTTCAAACCATACATCAGTTACACTAAATATTATGATGATTATCAGACAACCGAGAATAGAAATTGGAGATGGATAGATTTTAGGCAGATGACAGGGATAGAATGACTTAAGATCTATAATATCAGACTGATATAATGAAAACTATATTTATGACACAATTTTTAATATGCTATTGTGGGATGGTTGTAAGTCTGGCATAAGATTTAATAGTATGGACATGGAAGGTGCTAAAAGCAAAGAAAGACATGAGATCTTGACTTAAAAGATGAGAACTTCAGCAAATTCAATAGCGACTAGTTGAAGAGGGAAGGAAAAGAAGCATAAAGATCTATAATTCGCTTTGTCACTGGAGAGTACCGATGAGTGTCTCTAAGGTGGAAGCCAAACTTTAACTCTAAGGACACTTTTGGTTGTCTCACAGTGAGGGGGTTGAACAGTGTATTTTTTTTTTTTTTAAAACAAGGTGTTACTCAACCAGTGGTCTCAAGTGTTACGAATTATATTGCAGAGATAATATCCTATAATGATGTCCTTAGGAAAGGCTTCCAGGGTATTGTGTTGCTATACATATATATATATATATATATATATATATATATATATATATATATATCTACTTCACTTGACCTAGAACTCATTTAACTGACACCCATTTGACTGACACCCAATTGACCTAAATTGCATTAGACTGACAACTCATTTGACTGACTCACATTTCACTGACAGCTTACAATGCTGAATTTCATCATACTAAATCTTAAACCATAGACAAGCACACTTAGAACACCAATAACTAACACTTTCTAGAACTTAAAAACTACTCACTAACCCTCTTAACAGAAACGGGACAATGTACAACCAAATTATGTGGGGGGGCTATGCCACCCACACCCCCCAATATGGGGGGCTGCCCCCCAATTATATATGCCTACTCCAGGATCACACTACCATGGAGAAAAGGACATATACCTTTAACTTGCCTTACAGTACTCTACACGATGCCACTACTGCTGGGAACTCAGAAAACATTCACCAAATTACTTTAGATACTTTCCATAAAAATGTAAACAGCAAAACCCACATTTAGAAACACTACTTTCTACATGACTATCGGAATTATAACAGTCAGCACTGTAAGTTATAGTAATTCATTTTATCACAAGCAAGTCACCGGTGATGGAAAACCCACAACAATTCTATGTCTTAAATGTCGGTGAAATGGGAGTACGTCAAATGAGTTGTCAGTTAAATGAAATTTAGGTCAATTGCATGTGTGTGTGTGTGTGTGTGTGTGTGTGTGTGTGTGTGTGTGTGTGGGTGTGTGTGTGTGTGTGAAAGCCAAAACTGACTGGCTTCATACACATTTCCACAAAATATCCATAAAACTCTGCATGAAGGAGGAAGAAGCCAAATTTTAGAGCATGCTCAAAATAAAAATGAATTTGCTAAAATCAAACCAAAACAATAGTTTATTAAAATCAAACCAAAAAAATTAAGCACTTTTGTCCCAGTTACAATTTTTTTTGGTACTTGATTAGAACACCTACATCAATGTCCTTTATATATTTAATGACATCACTCCATGAAAGAAGCTCTTAAAGGCATCCTACACTTTTGTGGTTACACAGTTATTAAGTGCAGTAATACCTCAAGATATATATACATTAATTTCAATGCCAACCTTTAAACCTAAACCAATTTACAAATGTATTCATCACTCATTTAAAAGTACCTTATAATAGCAAATATATAACACTCCATCCATCCATCCATCCATCCATCCATCCATCCATCCATCCATCCATCCAAACACAACCCTTTTTCCCATTTTTGCACATGCGGTTGAGGTGTCACTTTAGCAGTGACAATCATCTAGAGCTGAGATTCACACCACCAACTGGCTAGCCATGCCGGTGCTGTTCTTCCATACCATATACTCACATGTCCACTTACAACTGTGGCCAATTTAGAGTGTCCAGTCCACCTACTGAAATGTACATATAAACTATTTAAAATATTTAAATTATATAAATTGTAATTGCTCTAATATTTTAGTAATGAAGTCTGAATACTAACATTGTAAAAATATTTTTGATAATTGTCAAATAACTCCAATAATGTTTTTAAAAATATATTAAAAGATATGGATTCTTGTGATATTCCTTTATAAGTAAGATGACTTCCAACTGGCCATAGTGTTTAATTCCAAACTGCCAGTAATTAGTTATTAATAAGTATTTCACTCAGAATTGGATTCACCAACCAAGGTAAAATAACTGAATTAAAAATTTAAAATAGATTAGAGATTTGCTGACCTTAAATGGAGAACAAGTTTAGCAGGCACACATTTATTTAACCTAGGACAGATAGTAGCATCCAATTTGAGTTGCCAGAGAAGTTCCCTAAACTCCAATTTGGTCCCCCATGAACTACCCCTTGAGTCCCCTGAGATCATCTCAAGTATATCAAACTTAAACTTTTGAAAGTTAGTACAATTTAATGAGTATTTATGTTGTTGTTGTATCTTTCGGCTTTTCCCGGTTAGGGGTCGCCACAGTGGAACTCCGGTCCGCTAATGATTGGCAGTAGATTTTTATGTACCGAGTTGCCAGCCCTGATGCACAACCTTCAACGAAGGTACGCCGATTCACGCATGTCTCCACACAGAAGACGCTTTAGCTGAGAATTGAACAGGACAACGTCTTCCTGTAAGGCGACAATGCTACCACAGCACCACCACCGCAGTGTTAATGAGTATTTATATAATACACTATTGAGATATGTCTTTGTTATATCATAATTGTGCTTATAAATTCTCTTTGTGAGCAGTTGTTCAGTTTTGCCCAAATAAAACCCAGGCATCATAAACATATTGCAATATAAACAACACCTGATGGTCTATTTTCAGTGTACTCTTTCCAGTTAACGTATGCTTCTGTTCTTGTAAAGTTTCCATATTTTTATTCCATGCTCAAGTTTGGCTCTAATGTAACTAACAAACAACAGCATCATCATTTCTGATTTCCTAGACTTTATAAATCTTTTTATATAACCTATAGTTCTATAACTATCATTAATCACTTGGTTGATATGATTAGGAAAAAAATCAAAGCTGGATCTACCCATATACCCAGGTACTTAAATGAATCTACAGTTTCAATCAATGTGTGCTGTATTAAATATTCACCTTTAAATGTATGTTTCTCAAATCTCATATGTTTAGTTTTTGTTGTATTTATCAGCATATTATTCTCATGTGCCCATATGGTCAATTTAGTCAAGTTCTTTTGCAGACATGCCTTATTTGCAACACATGTAATCAGTTTTCCCATTTTCATATTATCTGCATATAAACTGTAGAACACCTCAGATGAAAAAGATAGGTCTGATAGATACAATACAGTACATCAGTACCTAGTTGTTCTATTTTATTGATCAGTGTTTTGTGTATGACCCTGTCAAATGCTGAAGTTAAATTTATATAAAGTACATCACAGCACAAGTCTTCATGCATAAGTGTTATTATATTGTTACAGAACATCATGTTACAGGTGATAATAAATCAACATATACATGCTGCTATATGGCTTCAAGTCCCACCCTTTCCACTTCTGACCATAACTTATCCAATATTATCTTTTCCATTATTTTTCCACAACATGAAAGTAGACTTAAGGGTCTATATGACTCTGGATTTGTCCTACTCCCCTTTCCCTTAAAGACAGGTTTGATAAGAGTATATCACCAATCTATTTATATGACCTAGTAAATAATAAATATAATGGTACTATTATTTCTTGCTGAAGTGCTCTCAGTCAATTGTTACTAATTCCAATTCCTCCCTGTGCTTTGTTTGGATCTAGTTTGCACAGTTCTTCTTCAATATAATCTAATTTGATTCCAGCATCTGAGGTTGCCTGAATGTCACTAGAATGACTTACCAAACCCTTTGTGGAGTCAATCTGTTTTGCATAACATTTTGTAAATATATCTATAATATGTTGTATCTGAAAATAAATTTTAGAATCTACACACAGTTTATCAGCTTGCATGTCATTACTCCTTCCACATCTTATGTATCTATAAAATGGTTTCATATTAAGCTCCACATCTTTATATAACTTTTCTTCAATTTTTTCTTGATCTTGTCTCACACTATGCTTACTTTTTTTGTCCAGCTTGTTAATTTTAGTTTACAAAGCTGTAGTTCGACCTCTTTTCCATTTCTTAAATTTGTTGTCTCTCATCTTAATCAGGTATCTTGTTCTTATGGAAATATATCCCCCTGACACTGCATGCTTAGATTCTGATGTTAAACATTTTTTTTTGCCCTCTAAGCAACTTAACCTTCAAAACTTTTCACATTCCTTCTGCAAATTTTCCACTGAACGCATCCCTCCAATTAGTTTGACATAGTGGCTGTTTTGCTTCCATATAATCTGTAATTAACCTTCTCTGCATTGGTTTAGATTTCAGTTTGGCAGAATTATCTGGCAGCAAATTAACCTTTATGACCCCATAATCACTGCACATCAATGGTGTTAAAAATGGATATGAAGTAACAGTAATTTCTTTAGGAATGCATACAATGGCCAGTATGTTCCATTCCCTTGTATTTTTTTTTTACAATCTGAAGCAATTGCTGTTCCTGAGCATAGATTGTGAATAATTTCCTTACTGATGTTATTAAATCAATATTATTCCAGTCTGCTTTAAGTAAATTTAAATCCCCAGCTATTATTATTCTTCCTTCTTATATTTCATGCAAGTTATGTATGAATTCCTCTAGGTCATCAACACTTGACTTTGGTGGTCTGTACACTCCAACAGTTGTTATATATCCAGGGTTGTCTTTATCGTGACCGTTCTACAATCTATAGTATTGGTGTTATCACTGAACATATAATAATTACAGGTCTCATAACCATCTTTAATCCCTGTCATAACACCTACACCTATTTTTTTTTGTTAGAATGTCTGTTACAGTAAAACATTTATACCCTGACAGAACTGGTTTCCAGTCATTGTTCTTTAACCAGGTTTCACAAACAATAACAACATCAGTCTTGTGGGAAAGTAGCAAATACTCCAATAAAAAAAACTTTATTATTAATACTCCTAGCATTAACAACCATCAGAGATGCATCAAATGTTGCTATATGTGCAGTGTTACATTTTCAGCCTGACAAAAATCCTGCCTTGTGTTTGTCAAATATTGCAAAATATCTGCTGCAAAAATTCTCTTCCTTGATCTTGACAAATGTAAGCCATCCTGTCTGAACATATGCTTGCCCATAATTAACCTCAGATGCGATAGACATTTCCATTTTTTCTAAGATGGGGCTTTTTTTTCATTTAAGTATTTACCCAAAAAATCTTTTCATTCACAATGACCTGACTCTGCTTTCTATATGAAAACTATATCCCAGCACAAATACAAGATATACTACTTAAGAGAGCTGTACGTTCCCTATTAACAGTCAGAGTGTCCTTGCAGATGAGATCATTTGTACCGACATGAATA
>NC_056742.1:452138260-452160760 GCF_019279795.1 Protopterus annectens
AATCTTTGCAATACTACTTAATTCAAAGCTGATCACCAGAGAGTCTGGATCTGTGTTATCAAACTCCTCTGTTCTATGAATTCTGTGATGAAAGTGATGGCTGCAGAGGAACATGTGGAATCCTTTCTCAGCTATCAGCTAGGTAAACTCTTTTATTCTTTTAAAACTACAGGTAGTCTTGACAATGTTCCTCAACAATACGGTTTCCTCCATTTAAAATACTGCAATCAGTTGTTTTCTTCACATACATTTACTCATGTGTTAACATGTATGTAGATGCTTCAAGGAATTACATACATAGTTTGACATGATTCTTTTTGTTTACTGTTTTTCTGAGTGTTTGGATTATGTTGCATTGGATCAATGTTTTGACCAAGTTTATGAAGTTTTTTTTTCTTGACTTTTTCTGTACTTAAAAGCAAATAAATTTTTAAATACTGGATTTGCTCTACAGATCCAAAGCTTTCTACTGAGTAACAAATTGCCTTGTCCTTCCTCCTCCCAATCCTCTTATACACTTGCTAATCTGCATACTGTGCAGAAATGCCCTTAGAACAAACTTACAATAAAATCGCCAAATTTGCAGCAAACTCCCCTTGTCAGACTCATTACCATGATGCTTTGTAACAACAGAACTGGCTTCAATTTCCTAATCTCCTGAAACTTTTTCAACTAAAACAAGTCTGGAAACTTTGACTCTCTCCCCATAAATATCTCTCTGCCTCTTCCCTCATGATATGTTATACTGGTCCCTGCACTCTCAGATCCTCAAATAAATTCTTATCCACCATTATCTATTCAAATAACTCTAATGTTAATGCCCCCATCCTACTCATGTATAAAAACTCTCAAACTGTCTACCACTATCCATGTAAGAAACTGTAAATCCCAACCCATTCAAAATAATACGAAAATTGTATATTGTTACCTGCCACATTTGTGATTGCTCATACTTTCCTGAATAATTTTACTTCATTTCTGTTGTCTGTCTCTTCTTCTACCCTAACTGATCATACTTTCTTCCTCTACCTCCCCTTATTTCCTGTTTAACCTGCATAATTACATATTTCTAAATGCATATTTTCATATTTCATGTTATGCTTTATATGTATACATATTGAAAATGTACCTGTCATAACAGCACCATTCAATTATGGGAATTCTTTATGCATACTGTTAGTCATGTGTAATCTGTTTATCTTGCTTTACATTTCTTTACTACAGTGTTTTACTTCTTCAGCTGTATTTTAATCTGTATTTACTCAAGGAGATTTTCATCCTGGGCACCCTCTGAATAGAGGTTTTTCATAGTCGCACTTTCCTGGTAAACAAACAATAATAAATAATAAATAAATCTGTGCCTACAAAATATTCCTGCTTTCATCATATGAAAATAGATGCGATTTACTGTGGTCAGTCGGAAATCTATTTCAATGTGTTAATTATTGCTCGTGAGTGTTTAACCTCCTCTTTTGCACCCTTTTCTCTCACTCCTCCATGGCAAGTCAGTTTATCCATTAGTTACCCTCTCTTTCATGCCTTGACTTTAATATCACCATCCAGAAGAGGTCTCTCATCCTTCAACAGGGGGAATACATTTTTGCTCTCTCAGCTAACTTTAAAGTTGGGGAAGGGGCAAGCATTTGCACTAGTGGGCTGTCATTAGGAGGAGTCTGATGTTTTTTGCATTGTGAGTTTAACTCCTCCCTTAGTGGCTAAAACATGTAGCTACTCTCACCAGTGTGTGGGTATGCTTCTGCATGCTGTTTGTGGAGATACAGTACATGTTTAGCTTGGCTAGTGCAGGCACTCATTCCAGGTCCTCGCTGCTGCTGCTGTGTGCCATGCACTTTATCACTGGGGAGCTCAGCATTGCAGTGAAATGAATCAACACCCTCCAGTGAAGATGAGTGAGCATTGTTATTTACACTCACCCCCCTGCATGCTTCTCCGTTTTCTGTATTATGGACTAAGCTGACTTTTTGTGACATTCTTATGTAGCAAGTCAGCAGATTTTTTCCTCCGTGATGCATCATATATCTAGATAG
The DNA here is from genome assembly GCF_019279795.1 of Protopterus annectens. NCBI lineage: Eukaryota > Metazoa > Chordata > Ceratodontiformes > Protopteridae > Protopterus > Protopterus annectens. Next base: position 452,140,309 of record NC_056742.1, read on the forward strand.
TTCTTTGCTCCAGAACAGGATTCTGTAAAAAAGGTCTTTCTTCTGGTAAAATCTGCAGATGCACCAAAATAAATGAAAAACATAAAAAGCTAATCAGCAGAGTTCCACACAAAATGTAAGCTGCACACATGGCCATTTTTTTCCTTGAAGCAGTGTGAAAATTACTTGTTATTAGAAAATGGACAAAGTGTACATTTTACCTTGATTGGTGATACACGGAATTAAAGCCATAACAGGGCTAGTAAGGCCCAATACCATAAGCTTCACAATATCTCTGGATGTGTGTTAACGTACTCATAACACCCACCCTGTCAGGTGTTACTGTTTGTTCAATGCAATTGAGTGTTTATGGATATTATGTATTTAAATGTAGGTATTTTTGAATATATAGGAATGCTTGAGTGTGTGTGTGTGTGTGTGTGTGTGTGTGTGTGTGTGTGTGTGTGTGTGTGTGTGTGTGTGTGTGTTTGTTTACTTACACAGCAAATACTTGATGCATGATGCAACAAAAAGGCTAAGAATATCCATACAAGAAACAAAAATGTTTTGCTTGTTGGCGGGAATGTCATATAGTCTGTTTTGCATAACACATTTTCTGACTGCTGAAATGGGATTACAGCATTCAAAAAACCTGAGTGGTGTAACTTGAGTCTGCTGATATAAAATGGGCCTTGTAATGCAATAAAGTAAAGTTTTGGTTGGACTTGGTTGCCTTTTGTTTTTGTGTGTGTGTGTGTGTGTGTGTGTGTGTGTGTGTGTGTGTGTGTGTGTGTGTGTGTAACACACACTCACACACTCAAACATATATATCCATGGGTCTATATCACTTTGCCAAATGGCAGATCATCGAACCACCATTCATCGAACCCCTATTTATTGAAGCCGCTAATCGCTGAATGGAGTTTTCAGCAAAAAGTTTTGTAGGGTAAACCAACGGTTGGCTCCAGTCTGGAATTTGCCCATTTCCACACTGTAACGATTACCGGCTTCAGTAAATAGAGGTTCAACGAATGGTGGTTCAATGATCTGCCATTCAACAAACTGATATAGACCGTATATCTATATCTATATTTATATTTATATCTATATATATATATGCATGTGTGTCTGTATGTATATTTAAATAAATACACTAAAGGCATGTTCAACCCAGGATTGTATAGGAAACCATGCAAGAAAAACACTGTCGTACAACATAGGAATATGCACCCCCCACATATATATAAGAAAGTCAAGAAGGGTCAAGGCATACGTACTTTGAGACTGAACGACACAGATACGGGATTTGTAAGGGACTTGATGTCCCTTAAGAGTGAATTGTTAGGGGTTATAAACACAAGTGGTTGAGTTTATGTGTATGGAGGTGTTGAATATGAGATCTAACAATGCCAGACCCTATTTCTCAGGACATACTTATAGCGTAAACATTACTGATGGTGTGGGAGGGGGACCTTGTGATAATTTGGTTCCCTTGACTTTAAAGTATGCCAGTGACATTAGGGATATATATGAGATCATTAGGACACACTGGCCTATTTTGACAGCTACAGATAGGGTTAAAGATATAGTTGGGGAGCTACCACGCTTTAGGTATACGAATAAAAAATCTCTTAAGAGACATATCTGTTATATGACCACTAACTTAAGACTTAATTTGTCTGATGTTGAATATGATACCAACTGTTGTAGTAGATGTAGGTTCTGTTTGTATATTGATACCTCTAATACATTTACACATCCTGTTTCTGGACTAGTCTTCACGTTTAATGTTATAGCAGACCATTGAACTTCCTCGTTGTTTATTTAAAACATGTTAATTTTGCACTGCTTTTAATGTTGGCAAAACTAAAAATCAGCCTTTCTTTGAAAGAATAAAGGATCATATTTATAATATAAGAATAGTTGATAGAAGAAATTCTTTGGCCAAGCAAGTTAGAGTTAGGAAGTCTGCATACTTTTAATTTTAAAGTAATTGAAAATGTTAGAAATTGCCTTTGGTTGGGTGACAGAGTAACTTTACTAAAAATAGAGAGCTTCATTGGATAGTTAAGCTTCATGCAGATAAGACACCTGGCCTTAATGGCAGGGTTTCTTTAAAGCCACTGCTAAAATCTGGGGATTTGTTTAAATGAAGTGTTATGTTTCTTAATTAAGTGCTTGGATGATAATTTTTATTTGTGGGAATGATGTGGGATGGTCTATTTATCTGCAGTTTTTGTGTCTAATGAATATGGTCTGAAGAAGCACAAGTCTGTGTGAAAGTGCTTACCTGTAGCAAGTTATAAAGTTTATTATGCTCTTAATTATTTCATGTATTTTTACTTAAACATCTTTAGTTCTGCTATGTTTCCATTGCCGCTACTTTATACCCTGTATTTTTTATTATTTTATCGGTATGATTTATTCCTTGTGGAGACAATTTAATCTACTTTTTGCTGTTTCTACATTCCCGCTTAGGAGCATGACAGAAGGATCTGATCAAGATTTGGAAATGGCATATATACCTCGTGATAATAATACTAACAGAGGACCTAACCGATTTCATAAGATCATACGTCTGGAAAATAAACTATCGATACATCATTTCTCAGGTATGGAAAATGAGACAGTTTCATTGCCTTTTGGTGACACAGCCTTTTAGGATTTGCTAAGAGAATATGAGAATGATTTATTTAAATTAAAATGCCTCCAATTCCAACATTTACACTTGGAGGCTTTTATGTTTTATTGAATGATCCCTAGGGCCTTAAGGATTTTAAAAATGTGCACATATGGAAAGACTCACACAGAACTTTTGTGGTGGTAGCAGCAATTGAATCTTGAACATAGCTTTAACTATATACGACTCTTTATTGAGTTTTTTAAACCATTTGAGCATGAATTATGTGATAGTATTAATCAACAACAGCAGAGGATTTTATCGGACTTTCCCAAAGATGTATGTATTAAAATGCTAGATGAAGCCATGGATAATATTTCTGTTTATGAGTTATGTTTGAAACAACAAAAACTTAAGAAACTTGAGAGGGACATGCAAGATTTTAAACATGGACATGTCTTTTCGTAACCTAGTATGGAAACAGCTAAGAACGAGACAGTTGCACTGGATAAGGAGAATGCAAAATCCTCTGGCAATTTGATTGGAACAGGGCATACTGCAGAGACCAATGAGAGTAAACCCTTCAACACACCCCCACAGGCCCCCGCATTGATTGGTTCAAGGACTGAAGAGAGCAGCGGTACATCAACCAGATGTAAGAAGGAAGACTAACAGCACACAGCAGGGTTTTTCGGATTCATCCCTGCCATTACTGATAAAATTCAGAAAGCTGAGTTTAAAAGAGATTGTTAAGGACAGGGAGAAAAAGAAGAAGACAGGAGGGGGACAAGATGCAGTAGTCGAACACACTGAAACATCTATGGAGATGCACAGTGAGTCCATAGTGGTATATATTTCTGGCAAAACATTAACTCATTTTCAGTTGTGTCTTCTAGAACGAGGCTTATCTTCATCCCAGCACAATGCTCTGATTTTATGGATGTGGTATTCAATGTTAAACTGCTCACTAGGAATGTAATACTAAGGATGCTATTTCCAGGTGCTTTGGACATTTGTCTTTTTAAGAGACCTAGTGTTTTTCAACTGGTTTTCGAATCAGCTTTGGAAGCCTTTTGCAAAAAGTGGGAAAGTGACTTGTTTAAGCTAGTTTCTAAGCCAGGTGTTACAAAGAAGAAATGTTATAATTTAACTAATGCTGAAAGAGAAGCTCTGAAGTTATTAAGCAATGATTAGGAACTGATGGTGAAACTGGTGGATAAAGGGGGTGCAGTTGTTGTTATCCATTTTTTCATTTTATATGGACACTATATTGAGCATGCTGTCTGATAATGCTGTATATAAATGGATAGATGATTATATTTGGACATTACAACACATTGTTTTGTCAAATATTAAAGATTAAATAATTTTTTAATCACTATTGAATTTTCTGAGTATTTTAAGGTAGAATACCCTGTTATACCTGTTTTTCAAGGTCTACCTAAAATACATAAGGATTTTAATAGACCACCATTCAGATCAATAGTTTCAGGGAGATGATGGCTGATGGAACCTTTTTCTATTTATGTGGACAAACAACTACATGCTGTATTGGACAAGGTTACATGAGTTCTCAAGGACACAAAGCATTTCTTGGGAGACCTTTACAATTATGTCAGCCATGTCTCTAGTTTGAAAGGCTGTTTGATGATCACTTTAGATGCAGCATCATTATTCACTGTGATCCCCAATTCAGAAGGGACAGAGATGGTTAGATTTTTTTTTAGGACGCACAGCAATTATGACTATAAACGTATTGATTTAGTATGTTTATTTTTAGAAATAGTGTTGTAAAACAATGTGTTTATGTTTGAAGGTAATTGGTATATCCAGAGGGCTGGCATAGCTATGGGCACGCCTTGTGCTAATAGCTACGCCAATATTGTTTTAGCTTTCTGGGAGCAAGAAAACCTTTTGAAGGGTAGTGTTCTAGCTAAATCTGTATCTTTTTACAGGAGGTTTGTGAATGATACCTACCTGCTATGGAAGGGCACTGAAGAACAACTACATAGTTTCATCTCTTATCTGCATGCCACAATGACATTTTTAAAATTCACCAGTTGTTTTTCTAGAGATAAGATAGCATTTCCTGATGTTACAATTTTCATAGACAATGAAGGCATGTCCAACACAGGATTGTATAGGAAATTTTGCAAGAAAAACACTGTCCAAATCTAGGGATTTGTTTAAATGAAGTGTTATGTTTCTTAATTAAGTGCTTGGATGATAATTTTTATTTGTCGGAATGATGTGGGATGGTCTAATTATCTGCAGTTTTTGTGTCTAATGAATATGGTCTGAAGAAGCACAAGTCTGTGTGAAAGTGCTTACGTATATCAAGTTATAAAGTTTATTATGCTCTTAATTATTTCATGTATTTTTATCTGAACATCTTTAGTTATGCTCTGCTTCCATTGCCGCTATTTCATACGCTGTATTGTTTATCATTTTATTGGTATGGTTTATTCCTTGTGGGGTCATTTTAATCTACTTTTTGCTGTTTCTACATTCCCACTTGGGAGCATGACAGAAGGATAAGATCAAGATTTGGAATTGGCATATGTACCTCATGATAATAATACTAACAGAGGACCTAACCGATTTCATAAGATCATACAGATGGAAAATAAACTGTCATTCCATCATTTCTCAGGTACGGACAATGAGACAGTTTCATTGTCTTTTGGTGACACACCCTTTAAGGATTTGCTAAGAGGATTTGAGAATGATTTAGTTAAATAAAATTGCCTCCAATGGCAGCATTTACACTTGGAGGTTTGTATGTTTTATTGAGTCATCCCAACCGGCTTAAGGATTTTAAAAGTGCGCACATATGGAGAGGCTCACACAGAACTGTTGTGGTGGTGGCAACAATTGAATCTTGAGTATAGCTTTAACTCCTTATTGTTTTTTTTAAACCATTTGAGGATGAATTATATGATAGTATTACTCAACAACAGCAGAGGATTTTAAAGGACTTTCCCTAAAGATGTATGTATTATATCGCTAGATGAAGCCATGGATAATATTTCTGTTTATGAGTCATGCTTGAAACAACAAAAACTTAAGAAACTTGAGAGGGACATGCAAGATTTTAAACATGGACATGCCTTTTCCTGACCTCATATGGAAACAGCTAAAAAAGGGACATTTGCACTGCATAAGGAGAATGCAAAATCCTCTGGCAATTTGATTGGAATGCGACAGACTGCAGGGACCAATGAGAGTAAGCCCTTTCACACCCCCCTACATTGATTGGTTCAGCGACTGAAGAGAGAGGAGTGGTACATCAACCAGATGTAAGAAGGAAGACTAACAGCACACAGCAGGGTTTTTCAGATTTATCCCTGCCATTACCAATAAAATCCAGAAAGCTGAGTTTAAAGAAGAGATTGTTAAGCAGAGGGAGAAAAAGAAGATACCAGGGGGACAAGATGCATCAGTCGAACACACTGAAACATCTGTGGAGACACACAGTGTGTCCATAGTGGTATATATCTCTGGCAAAACTTTAACTAATTTTCAGTTGTGTCTTCTAGAACAAGGCTTATATTTCATCCCAGCACAATGCTCTCATTTTACGGATGTGGTGTTCAATGTTAAACTGTTCACTAGGTATGTAGTGCTAAGGATGCTATTTCCTGGCTCTTTGGACATTTGTGTTTTTAAGAGACCTTGTGTTAAACAACTGGTTTTAGATTTGGGTTCGAAAGCCTTTTGTGAAAAGTGTGAAAGTCACTTGTTTAAGCTAATTTCTAAGCCAGGTGTTATAAAGAAGAAATTTTATAATTTAACTAATGCAGAGAGAAGCTCTGAAGTTATTAAGCAATGACTCTGAACTGATGGTGAAACTGGTTGATAAAGGGGGTGCAGTTGTTGTTATGGATTTTTCGTTTTATATGAACACTATATTAGGCATGCTGTCTAATAATGCTGTATATAAACGGATAGATGATTATATTTGGACATTACAACACAATGTTTTCTCGACTATTAAAGATTATTTAGATCATTTTTTAATCACTATTGAATTTTCTAAGTATTTAAATGTAGACTACCCTGTTATACCTGTTTTTCAGGGTCTACCTAAAATACATAAGGATTTAATAGACCACCATTCAGACCAATAGCTTCAGGGAGATGATGTCTGATGAAACCTTTTTCTATTTATGTTGACAAACTGCTACATGCTGTATTGGACAAGGTTACATGAGTTCTCAAGGATACTTAGCAGTTCCTGAGAGACCTTTACAATTATGCCAGCTATGTCTCTAGTTTGAAAGGCTGCTTGATGGTCACTTTAGGTGCAGAGTCATTATTCACTGTGATCCACAACTCAGAAGGGATAGAGATGACTAGATCTTTTTTAAGGATGCACAGTGATTATGACTATAAACATATTGATTTAGTATGTTTATTTTTAGAAATAGTGCTGTAAAACAATGCGTTTATGTTTGTACATAATTGCTATATCCAGAGGGCTGGCATAGCTATGGGCATGCCTTTTGCCAATAGTTACGCCAATATTATTTTAGTTTTCTGGGAGCAGGAATACCTTTTGAAGGGTAGTGTTCTAGCTACATCTGTATCTTTTTACAGGTGGTTTGTGGATGATGTCTACCTGCTATGGAATAGCACTGAAGAACAACTACATAGTTTCATCTCTTGTTTGCATACCACAATGTCATTTTTGAAATTCACCAGTTCTTTTTTTACAGATAAGATAGCGTTTCTTGATGTTACGATTTCAATAGACAATGAAGACATGTTCAACACAGGATTGTATAGGAACTTTTGCAAGAAAAACACTGTTCTACAATGTAGGAGTATGTATCCCCCCACATATATATAAGGATGTCCTGAAGGGTCAAGGTGTGTGTATTTCGAGACTGAACAACACAGATGAAGGTTTTTTAAGAGATTTTATGTCCCTTAAGAATGAATTTTTATCTAGGGGCTGAGGTTTAGGTGTATGGACGTGCTGCTTTGAAATCTAACAATGCCAGACCCTATTTCTCAGGACATACTTGTAGCATAAACATTACTGATGGAGTGGGAGGGGGACCCTATGATAATTTGGTTCCCTTGACTTTAAAGTATGCCAGTGATATTAGGGATATATATGAGGTCATTAACGTCAACTGGCCTATTTTGACATCTAATGATAGTGTTAAAGATATAGTTGGGGAGCTACCATGCTTTAGGTATAAGAATAAAAAATCTCTTAACAGACAATTCTGTTATAGGACCACTAACTTAGGATTTAATTTGTCTGATGTTGAATATGGTACCAACTGTTGTCGTAGATGTAGGTTCTGTTTGTATATTGATACGTCTAATACCTTTACACATCCTGTTTCCAGACTTGCCTTCATGTTTAAGGTTATAGCCGATAGTCAAACCTCTGGCATCGTTTATTTAGCAACTTGTTCATTTTGCAACGCTTATTATTGTGGGCAACACTGATCAGCCTTTCTTTGAAAGAATAAGGGAGCATATTTATAATATACAAATAGGTGATACAAGAAATGCTTTGGCCAAGCACATTGCAGAGTTAGGAAGTCTGCATACTTTTAATTTTAAAGTAATTTAAAATATTAGAAATTGCCCTTGTCTGGGAGACCACAGGAATTTTACTGAAAATAGAACACTTCATTGGATAGTTAAGCTTCAAGCAGATAAGACATGTGGCCTCAATGGTGAGGTTTCTTTAAAGCCACTGCTAAAATCTAGGGATTTGTTTAAATGAAGTGTTATGCTTCTTAATTAAGTGATTGGATGATAACTTTTATTGGTGGGAATGATATGGGATGGTCTATTTATCTGCAGTTTTTGTGTCTAATGAATATGGTCTGAAGAAGTATAAGTCTGTGTGAAAGTGCTTATCTATATCAAAGTATTAAAGTTTATTACGCTTTTAATTATTTCTTGTATTTTTATTTTGAACATCTTTACTTCTGCTCTATTTCCGTTGCCACTATTTTATACATTGTATCAGTTATAAGTACCTGTTTGTAACATTTAAAGCCTTCCCTGTGCAGAGATAAAATGCACATGGAATTTTGAAACATTTTTAATTTTGAACATAACAATTTAACTCTTGTTTATAAATAAAATAATACTTACATTTCTTTTACACGTAAAACATTGACTGTGTAACAAGGAAAGCATTCAAAAGTCAATTTCGAGCTCCGATTGGTCTGTAGTGTTCAGCATGAAGATTAGAGTTCAAGGGTCTCAGATTACTTCCTGAATGATATTGCAAATGTGTTTTCATGAAATGGAGGGTCTACGAACATCCAGAAGCTTGAGCTAACTTCAACCCCCCCCCAAAAAAAGCTTCCAAAGTAAGTTGGTAGACGTTTAAGCTGTAAATTATGAGTTTTTAATCAGAAAATGCTAGTGGATGTATTATACAAGCTGCAAGTATCCTAAAAAGCTATTTTTCAATCTTCAGACTTTGTTTAAAATAAAAAATAAGTCATAAATCATCAAATGTTTTTTCTACATGAAAATAATAATATTTACTATATAAACAGCTTTATAATATCTCAAGGAAGTATGAAAAATGGCATATTCCTAGAAAAAGCTACAAGTTATATTGTATAAGCATTTTTAAACCTGAGAACCTTCATATTTATTATATAACATATATAGTAGTTGGTATAATACATAGCACTAATACAAATATGTGAAAAACAAATGAGAAGTGGCAGGATGAGAAAAAAACATTATACTATATTTTCATATTAACTAGACTATGATTAAAATACTGCGTTTGTTATAAATTTGTTATAAGGTTCATTAGTTCTCTTTTAAAAATTTTGATATAGCTTATAATGGAAATAAGATAAATGTGTTACGAACCTTTAATTTGGACTGAAATAAAATGTATTACTTTGCTTTAGTGGTCACAAGAAAATTGTAATTGTTTTCACTGTTATATAAAGAAAATGGATTTTGAGTTATGTATTTGTCTGTAGATGTTTTTTCTTTTCTTTAACATACCATTCACTTTTTGTTGCCTATCTATTTAAACTAAGACTGGTATCCATTTGTTCATATTGTTTTAATAATGTCTTCTTTTGTACAAAGGAAGTAGCTTCCTCAAGTGTTTCAAAGGTCTTTTTCCCATCAGGCAAACAAATTCTTAGTTTAGTTGGAAACATCAGGTGTGCTTTGAAGCCAGCTTTTTTTAAAGACTTTATGAGTGAAATGCATGCTTTTCTTTTCAACCGTACAATGGAAGATAACTCATTATCAAATCTGATTAATTGATCTCTTATTTTCAAAGGTGCAAGAGACCAAGCAGTTTTTAAGACAAGGTCCTTAACTTGACTAGAGATGAATTTCAAAATGGTAGCTCTAGGATGGGACGGTTTCTTGTTTCAAAAGATTGTAGTTAGAGATCTGTGAGCCCTTTCAGAACAGAAGGACAGGGCTTCCGGTAGATTTAAAATTTTGGGAATCCAATTAGATAAAAAGTTCACCATTTTGTCTCATTCGATTGGCTCTGGGATGCCATAGATTCTAATATTATTCCTCCTTGCTCTGTTTTCCATATCATCCAGTTTCTCAATAAGTTTGTTGTTTTGTTGTAGCAAGAAATGAATACCATTGTCTCCTTCTGTTAATCTACAGTCAATGTCACACACAGAATCCTCTAATGCTGCAATATGAACCTTGTGTTGCTTAATGACTTCATTAAGTAGTTCAGTCTGCTTAGATGAGTCTTCCTTTATTTTATCAATTTTAATGTCCAGTTTATCTATTTTTATCACTAGGCCTTTGATATTTGTAAGGAATGATTGCAGTTGCTTTTCATGGAATTAACCTGTTGAGCAGCTTCCTTCAGTTATGTTCTCCTTTTCTTCTTTTTTCTTAAAATCTGACAGGAAAATATAAAAGCAGTCACATTAAAATTACACCAATAAGAAGCTTGAAGTTCCCAGATTTCGGAATTTTCACACTTAAGTATTTATCTGTGAAACTGGCAAAGTAATCCAGTCAAAAGTATTTAAGAACTGCAGAGCAGAAAATCAGTGCTGCTTTCAGGTTGCCTTCCAGGCCACAGTCCCAAAAGCATTGCAATGTTTTAAAAGAAGAGGTCAATGCTGTGCGTTGCTTCCCTAAAATCACTTAACATGTATGCTGGTTCCCACAATTATAAAATACAAAGTAAGAATGTTTAGCTTGACTTGGATAAAATCATTTTCATTAGTTTGGCAGGCCATCCACTAGCAAAACCAAAATGCTGCATGTTGCTTCCCAGGATTTTTACTCTACTTTGGAATATATCATACTTTGAACAGTGCTTGTGAAAGCAATGTGTTTTATTAAGAGCAAAATTCTATACAGTAATCTCCAGGATCACTGTGACCACATTACGTTTACCTACTAATAGTCCAGTACAATCCCAGAGCAAGCCAGTATTCAGTATTTAAAAATGTCCCAACCATGCTTCTGTTACTTCTTGTCTGTTTGTTTGCATTTATCAATCAATGTGGAATACTGATCTGCATAAGTCTTTTCCAGATTCAACTCGAGAAGACTGTCTGCTTAAATGACTTGCTCAGAGTCAAAATGAGGCCAACAGAATCAAAACATTTATTATAAATGAAGCTGTTTAACAGTGCATACCATAATCCTTTGCAATAACCCCAGACAGTGAAAGACAATGTAAGTGTCATGACTATAATGATAAGAATCACTGTTACTTATTGTGTTTATAGCAACCATTGCCCTTTACTCCATTTCTGCAGCTTTTATTATCAGTAAATCATTTTATTGATTTTCCCCAGGCCTCCAGTAAAAATGGATGCTGCTTAGTTGGGCATTCTATTTAAATCAAATATAAATAACTCAGTTGTGTGTCTTAATTATTTAATCAACAGTAAGAAGATAGGTTACACTTAAGAAAACCTTAGCTGAATAAGCTACATCTATTTTGTTCAAGTACAGCACAAAAGAATAACATAGACAGCTCAGAGCAGAAAAACATGAAACTTTGTCATTATTCCTTTGCACTAGTGAAGACAAGGAAACGGTGAGCCTGTGCAGCTACTACATTTTATAGGAGCCTCAAAAACAGTACTGGAGGATATGAACACCTGCATTCCAGTCCCCCTCCACTGTAGTTGTTTCTTTTTTTTTTTTTTAAAGGACTGTTAATGTACATTTGGGTAAGTTAAACTTACCATAATAGTTTATGTTCAAATGATCACTGCTGCAGTAGCCTTAGCAATATTGATTATATCCCCCCTACTACAGTAGTGATCAATATGATGAACATCTGACTTTCTACAGCATTCCAAGAACAATAACCTGATATCATTCAATGTGCCTTATCTGATAAAAAAAAATTCTAAACTTTATAAACAGTTATAAATGCTAGACAAACACACACACACACACACACATATATATATATATATGTATATATATATATATATATATATATATATATATATATATATATATATATACCCTTAATAATGTCGACTTATTATTTTGTCAACTTTCATAACAATGACACAACAGTGTCAAATGTTTAAAATCACAAACTCCTGGAACATCATATTTTCTGTCTGGAAAAGCAGCCACTTAGCCACCATGGTGACCTTTGCCCTTTTCTCTACTGTAGTGCAATCTTGGAGTTGGTATATTTAGTTAGGGGAGTATGGATGTAGTAGTTCCCCACATGGGGAGGTGTGGTGAGTGAAGCACCCCACTATGGCTGATTTAATTTGCTTAAGTTTCAAATGTTATTGTTGATGGCCAAGTGGTAACTTTCCCAGTGAGAGCATGCTATGTTCCAGGAGTTTGTGATTTTAAACATCTGACAATGTGGTCTCGTTGTTATGACAGTCGACGTAATAGTAAGTTGAAGTTATGAAGTAGATACACACACACACATATATATATATATATATATATATATATATATATACTCATATTGGTGGTACACTATGTCTATGACCTGTTTTCAAGAGACAGACTAAAATATTTTTACACTTAGTAGAGGTTGATTGGCTAGAACAGTAAAGACATTTTGCTTATGTTTCACCTAAGAGATGGTGCTTTGCAGTTTCTTGAGAGCGAATATTGTTGTGTGTTACTGACATGTGGAAGAAGCAGTAGGTAATATCAGAGGAGTGATACAGGCAGATGTGCATGGTATACCCAATGAAATCTAATGTCAGTTCAACAAGGACATGGACAGTGCTGCTGAAACCCTGTGGTCATAGATAATGGAATAAATTATTTGTCCCCTGCAGGGTAGTATTTATAGCTTTTATAAAGTCAGTCCAGGAAACATACCAGATAGTGGAGCTGCAGGACTGAAATGTAAAGTGAACATGGTAAAAAAGTATTGGAGGCAGTTTCTGACATGGTCTAGGTCACATGACTGGGAATGCTATGCCTTTCTGGCAGAGTTATAAGGAGTTGAATTTTCAGTTTCTGGATATGAAGATAGAGATGACAGATTTCTAAAAGTTCTGGGAAACTGTAGCAAAAGCTTTGGTATTATCAGTTCAAACAGATACAGCAGTTCTACACACCAGGATTAGGAGGATGTTCATAAAACGTTTTGAACCAAAAGAGTTCCTAGGTAATGCTTTGGGTTATTTTAATGATAATAACAGAAATAATATTTTGAAAGTTTCTAGGTGGATTAGTTTGACAAAAGACAGGAGGAGGATTACTGTTGTTTATCGGGAGTAATGTTAACTAGATGCAGCTTTCTTATACAGAGTTTATACTGAGTCTGTGGGTAGCATGAAGAAACCACTGGAATTTAGTCTTGCAGTAGGTAGTGCGTGTGGCAGGTGTACCTAGGGTGGGTAATGGGAGCTCCTACCCAGGGTACAAGGTGTTATGAGACATGATGTACAGATGCCAACAGTGTGGTAGCACAGTACCAGTGTGCATAAATGAGTGCTGGTATTGTCATCACACTCAAGTGCTGAAGATCTGAAGCCCTTCGAGTGTGGAATTTAAACTATAGCAAGCTTCTTGTTATATTTGTAAGCAAATAGCTTGCTGAGGTTTGCTAGCGGAAGAGGTTTTTGTTTGTTTCTGATCTTCATCTGGTCTTCACCTTTAGGGGAGTACCAGATTAGGGAACTGCAGTGGGAATCAGTTAATAAGCTGCAGTTCTATACAATTTTGCAAAATAATGGAAATGATTGTGCTCAGCACATTTAGGGGAAAGTTATTATGTAGTGTGCTGGATAGTAAAAAAACTGCGCTATGTGTAATAGTTAAGAAAATATGCAACGAATCTGTGAAAAACATTGCTGCGAGATTTATGTGAGACAGGGCTCATGTCTTCTAAATAAAATCTGACAGACTATTTTATTTCTAGACTGTATCATCCTGTCAGATAATGTCAAAAATATGGATATTCTTACTAGTATGAAGGAAATGGGGAGGAGAGGGTTATAGGTATTATGAGGAAGCTGCCATTATAGAACAGGGCAGGATGATGTCTGAGGGGAAGAAGAAGATGAAGACATTACATAAGAAATAGCATTGCAAAGAGGTTACAAGGCATGGTGCTGTTCTAGAACTAAACAACTAAATATGGAGTCTTAAGTAATTGAAGGGAAACAGTCAACATGTGACAGAACAGCCTGTGCCACAGAATAGGCTGCTGTATGGGAAAGGTTAATTCCATGGTTGGTATTCCTTATATTACTTTTTGTTCAAAATGCAATTTTTTTTTCATGTTGATAGAAATATTTGCCACTCTTGTTTCTTCAGAGAAGAGCAACACTGATTGATATCCCAAATTGACATCAAATGTAATACATGAATTCAGGGTGTCTCTTCGAAATATCAAATCTTAAACAAGGAAGATAAGCAATGTTGAAGCTTTTTTGTCTATGTATTGTATATGGATTTGCAACAGCAAAGAAATGACTTTTGGACACTTCCAAATTCCACTATATTCCAGGGTGTAGGAATTTCTTCTACTCCAGATATGATAACCCCATTGGGGAAATGTCTACTTACATCTCTGTCAATCCAGTGCATAGCTTTTCAACATAGACCAAAAATAGGAGTCCTCATGACCGTCAACAGCATAGATTATCATGGTCTTGATTACTCTAAAAATTCTGTTCATGTCAACTAAAGAACATGATAAAAACCCCGGTAGCTTTGTAAAGTTATTGGTCAAAGATATAGTGGTCATTACGGGTGACAAAATTATCCTACAGTTGACCGAGATAACTCCGCACATTTATAACTAATGCACTTGATAACTTTGTGACTTTGTTACCTTCAACTTTTATGTATGTGCATGTGTGCACATGTGTTTGTTGTAGTACAGATCAAATACATCCAGCTTCAATATGCAAAACAGCCTTGGCACATGTAAAATTAAAAAAAATAAATAAAATCTTTTTTTTTTTTTTTTGCATGGAGCAAGATCTCCTGCAACCCCACTCCCTCTGCTAATTATATATACTAAATTTGAGATCACTCAAACATGGGGTAAATGTATATTCCCCAGTTGTGGGAAACATGCAATCTCAGACACCTGTCAAAAAAAAACATCAAGACAAAACAGATGCCAACCAAACACACACTGGACCATTTCCAGGGAATCTATATATCATGGGTATGTCACTACAGATGAATGAATAAATAGAAGCTAACAATGCAGTCAAATAAACACATATATGTTTAACAATATTCTTTACTGCCAGCTATGTCATTTGGCAAACTGAAGGATTGTTGCATTTTAATTTAAAACACTGTGTATCATAATATTCACAGAGGAGGTATAAATTTGCTGAGCATGGGCTGTTCTCATTATGCAGTGGAATAAACATTGCATGTTACAGATGTACTTCATAAATTGACATCACTTCAGTCAAGGAGCCTGAAAGGAGATTATGAAACTGTAATTGCTAAACTGAATGTGGTCTTAGTAAGCCTTCATATTTCATGGATGCTGAGAAGTAAATTAGTATGCCTTAGTTTTCCCAAGTTAAAAAAATACCTATTACAAACATGTACAGTAACACAAGTTTTCATTTTAAGGACACATGTAAGTAACACAATGTCATTAAAAAAAGATTTGTATATGCTTGACTGACACAGCTTATGAAAAATCTTGTTTTGCATGCTGTGTTGTACAGGAATGCAAGGCTCAATCAATAATTAAATGTTTTTCACTCCAGGCTTAAAAGCTAGAATCATTAACCTTGAGAATATTTATTAGGTTTGTTTTATAAAGCAACATTTATCACAGATATGAGGGGAACACTTGCACTGACCCATTTAAGAATTTTGCTGTAAGTGTTTAATACTTTTTTTTCTTCTTTTTTGCAGGTGTTCTTTATTTACTGATCACAGAAGTGTGAATCATAATTTTTCCTCTGAATTTATACAGATTATTAGATAACTATGACTTTCCCTTGGTTTAATAAGGGATTAATTAACATTTCATTGAAAGAGGACAAAACAATTGAATGTTCTACATATACACAGACACACGTGTGTGTGTGTGTGTGTGTGTGTGTGTGTGTGTGTGTGTGTGTGTGCGTGTGTGTGTGTGTGTGTAACATAAATGGCAGTCAAGGGAGACAGGACAGTGATACAGATGTATCTTGTATTCTTGTATCATTTGTCTAATAATAATATTTTAATATTTGAAACACTTTTTACAAGCAGTTCCTCTGGTTGACAACACAACATCTAATCACTAGCTTTATTAATCTAAATGTCTGTAACATCTCCAACATCTCTTCCATTTTTGTCTTTATACTCTTAAACAATTCTGCCTGCATTCCAGAAGATGCGGGATGTATAAATAACTATTGCAGCAAAGCTTTTTGGATCTGTATTCATTTAAAAACAGAAACAAAAGAGGAACAGCATGTACCAGGTAATTTACTTTGACTCAACCCTGTGTTTCCACGTTTTGGATTTATTATTTACATTTTAAAAGACACACATACACAGACACACACACACACACACACACACACACACACACACACATTATATATATATATATATATATATATATATATATATATATATATATGAGCCTTTATAATGGCTCAGTAATTTTAATTACAACTCATAAAAGTGAATTTAAACTGTCAATATTTTAGGTTTTTAAAAGGAACCAGATGAAAACAACAAATATCTGGAGTGACTTTGCCAAAATATATTCATCAGTAAAATGACTATACCTCTCCAAAACTTCATATATTTCAAAATATTTGTAGAAGAGATCTTAGTGTGGACATTTCTTTATTGCTGAGACCAGGATTATTATCTTTTTCACCTACTGATGTATTTTTTGTTAACGAATGTAGATGATTTAATTAAAACAGCCTGCATTTTTCCAGTGGTCTTACAGATCCTATTCAATTATGGTAACAATCACTGCCCAGCAGAGGGAGGTCTCTGCTGCAAAATAGCAGTAAGGTTTCCTTATTTCAAATATTTAATCAAGCAGATTAACACTGGTGGATATTGGTTTTCTGATTTCTCTTGATACATACTATACTGATGCATAAAACTACTTGTAGATATGATTAATCCATCTCCAAGACAGCTCAAGTGTGCAGTAACTTCTTGGGCAGGTAAGACATAGAGGCTGCTGATTGACTCTTAGTGTTTATAGTGAACAGGAATGCAGAACAGGATAAATCAGAGGTCATGCCTACTGGCTTGTGTCAGTAACATAGGTTTTGTATTCATTAGACTGCCATAGAACAAAAACAAAATAACCATCTATCATGAATGCACTGTGGTTTAATTATACCACTCAACCTCAGAGCATTAAAAATTATAACACTGGCTTTTAAAAATCATACCAGTGAGTCAGAAAGTGCATCACCTTCTTATTTTTCACAATGTCCTTTTATACTAGACTCTATAGAGTTAGTGGTAATGAATCTTTGCACACACATAGTTTAAATATATTTTTAATATAGTATGATCCCATAAACAAGTTTGACTTTATGAGGGACATCATAAATCTAGGAGAATCAAGGTGAAATCTGAGGGCCCATATTCTAGCACTCTACCTAAATCATAGCAGTTGAAAGGCATGGATGTAATGCTGTGTACTTAGGGTGGGTATGCCATCAATGACAGGATAAATGTTTCACATTTCTGAGAAAGTTAATGGCCACATCTGAATCTCTTGGTTTCAGTACATGTCACCAACAGCACTTTATCTAACTACAACTCGGCAACGACAACTTACCAAAATCACAGCTAGCTAAATGTGACACTCTTTACATTTGAAGTTTGAGGTTTTACAACCCGCAGCTTAAGTCCCTTATCTCTGAGGTGGTGTGACCTTGGAGTTTATTTGTTTTGTCGTTTTTCTTTTTGTTTGTTTTTATTTTTAACCAGGATAGAACAGTGATCCAAATGGACTATTTTGGGCTCTCATACATGCATACACTTTCAAGCACACCCTTTATTTTACTTTATTTTTTTAATTTTTTTTATTTTACACTCACTAAACAGCAAATACTTAGTGAATGTAAAATAATGACTTGCTCACTCTCACTTTCACTGGCATGCACGCATACAATCACACACAGACAAACACACAGACACATTTTTTTTTTAATTGTCTTGTTTTTTTCACATTTTACACTGGTAATGCAACAGACAGAAATTCTGACAGTTTCAAATGAATGCCTGCATAGTGATGAATAGTAAAGAATATTTTACAAGCAAGCTATTTGCACTAAAAAGAGCTTTAACTAAAAAATATAACTATCAGAGTTTAAACTGTAAGGCAATTACATAACTGGATCAAAATGCAGCATGCATAGAGAGTATTCAAAATATAAACTAACAAGTGAGAGGGAAGATAAAAGGAAGAAATAGCCAATGGCAGGTGAAAAGAATGTGCGGACGATGAGACAAGAGGGTGTGGAGAGACTTCACAGGTAGAATAGCAGTACAGAAAGAAAAAAATGAGACCCCAGAGGGAGGGATGGAGGGGGATGGATTTAGGTTTTGTATCTATCGTATATCACTTACAGGAGGCTTCAAATGCTTCAAATTCGATTGTTTTGTTTTTTTTTTTAAGTTGGATACAGAAGGCTTGGTAGGAATGGAATGATCATATCTTTTGTGCAGGGATTCCTATATGTTGAGGACTAGTTTTCAAAAACTGTGGTCAGTACCATGAATTTTATTCTTAGGTACAAGTAAGTAGATATGTAAGGGGATTCGTGGGATTATAGTCCTAGACTATAAATAATTGTCTTTGACTGTCAAAAAGGAAGAAAGTATGTAGGTTTTAAAGTTTATAGGTGAGGAGGAGAGGGAGTCTTTTGGGGTTAGTACAGTCGATATAAAAAGTGTACACACCCCTGTTAAAATGCCAGTTTTTTTGTGATATAAAAGAATGAGACCACAATAAATCATTTCAAAATTTTCTCACCTTTAAAGTGACCTATAACCTGTACAATTCAATTGAAAAACAAACAAATCTGTTAGGGGAAAAAATATAAAAAATAAAAAACCTGCAATAAGCTGGCTGCATAGGTGTGCACACCGTTAAACTAATACTTTGTTGAAGCACCTTTTGATTTAATTACAGCATTCAGTCTTCCTGGGTAGGAGTCTATCAGCATGGCACATCTTGACTTGACAATATTTTCCCACTCTTCCTTGCAAAAGTGCTCCAAATCTGTCAGATTGTGAGGGCATCTCATGTGCATAGCCCTCCTCAGGTCACCCCACAGATTTTCTACTGGATTTAGGTCTGGGCTCTGGCTGGGCCATTCCAAAACTTTAATTTTCTTCTGGTGAAGCCATTCTTTTGTTTATTTGGATGTATGCTTGGGGTCATTGTTGTGTTGAAAGGAGAAATTCCTCTTCATCTTCAGCTTTCTAGCAGACGCCTGAAGGTTTTGGGCCAAAAGTGACTGGTATTTAGAACTGTTCATAATTCCCTCCCCCTTGACTAAAGCTCCAGTTTCAGCTGAAGAAAAGCAACTCCAAAGTGTGATACTTCCATCTCCATGCTTCTCCGTGGGGATGGAGTTCTTTTGGTTATGCGAAGTGTTGTTTTTGCGCCAAACGTACCTTTTGGAATTCTGGCCAAAAAGTTCAACCTTGGTTTCATGAGACCATAACACATTTTCCCAGATGCTTTTGGAAGACTTGATGTATTGTTTTTCAAATTTTAGCAAGGCCTAGATGTTTTTCTGTGTAAGAAAAAGCTTCCATCTTGCAACCCTACCCCATAGCCCAGACATATGGAGAATACAGGAGATTGTTGTCACATGTAGTACACAACCAGTACTTGCCAGAAATTCCTGTAGCTCCTTCAGTGTTGCTGTAGGTCTCTTGGTAGCCTCACTGACCAGTTTTCATCTTGTCTTTTTATCAATTTTGAAGAGACGTTCAGTTCTTTGCAATGTCACTGTTGTCCCATATTTTTCCACTTTTTGATGACTGTCTTCACTGTGTTCCGTGGTATATCCAGTGCTGTGGAAATTTTTTTGTACCCTTCTCCTGACTGATACCTTTCAGCAATGAGATCCCTTTGGTGCTTTATAAGCTCTCTGCGAAACACAGCTTTTGCATGCAACTGAATAAATATCAGGAAAATCCTACTATGACAGCTGAATTTTATTTGGGATTAATCACAGTCTCTTTAATTGATGGCAGGTATGTACCCAAGAAGACTGAATGCTGTAATTAAATCAAAAGGTGCTTCAGCAAAGTATTAGTTTAAGGGTATGCACACGTATGCAACTAGCTTATTGTATATTTTTTATTTTTTTATATTTTTTCCCCTAACAGATTTATTTGTTTTTCAATTTAATTGTACAGATTATAGGTCACATT
>NC_056742.1:452165760-452203260 GCF_019279795.1 Protopterus annectens
TTTCATCTCCTATCCCTAACCACTCCCCTCCATAATCTCCAGTCGCTCCTATCTTTACTGACTCCCACCTTACATACTTACATCTACACATATATAGAACAAACAGCCAATCCTTATAAATGGCTAATCCAACCAACCCTCTTCTAATTCTACTCTATTTTACTATTTTACCACTACCACTTCTAACCAGTGCCTATCTACTCTCGTCATATGAACACCCAATATATCCACATACTAACTACCCCAACCAACAAACCAACTCTCAACCCTTACCACACCTACATGACCATGCAAACATAACATGCTCACCTAGCTACCTACATGCAAAGTATCATAGAACACTTCACATTAAATATAATACACTATATCTCAAAAGAGTGTTATCTCTTTACAGCAAATTCCCTAACCCAAGCTATCTAGTACAACTCCTCACAGTAAAGGATGGTGATATTCATCCTAACCCAGGCCCAACAACAACCCCTATCTCCCTTCACAACCATAATCAATCTTGAAATTATCCCCTTACCAAACCTTCAAACTCTCTCCTACTAGCTCATCTTAATATACATAGTATCAACAACAAAGTGACTCAACTCCATGCTCTCCTAGAAGTATATTCATTTGATATTATCTGCCTAACAGAAACATGGCTAAAACCTGCCATCAAAGATAATGAAATTATCCCACCTGGATATAATATCTTAAGAGTTGACAGAGTAGCTAAGAAAGGTGGTGGGGTTGCTATTCTATTTAAATATGGCTTGCAATTAACAACTTACAATTGCAATATATCCCTAGACTCCAATACTGAAATTCTCATCTCTAAACTTGAACTTAACAATGCTAAATCAATCTATATTATCTGTATGTATTTTTCCCCTGGTAATAACATAGCCACCTTGGAAAATATCTTCTGCTGGCTATCCCAACACCTGCCTCAAGAAACCATAATCCTAGGCGATATACATTTAGACTGGAATTCCTATAACAGTACTCTTCGTACCACCCACATAAACCTATATGGTTTCTCTCAAACCATTACGTCCCCCACCAGAATAAATAAAGCTAACACGAAAGCAAGTATATTAGACTGGATTCTCACAAACAATCCCACTCACTACTATGAGTCTGGAACCCTCCACGATAATTTAAGTAACCACTCACTTACCTACATCATCAGGCTAAAAGCAAACACCCCTACTCCAATCTCTATCAAACAAATTAGATCCAAAATGAAATTTAACCCTGACCTATTCCAAATGGAACTAAGAGCATGCAACTGGGTTCCCTTAAAACAACTTCCATTAGATGAAGCTGTTAATTTCTTTAATTCTACCTTCCTAGCCATTCTTAATCACCATGCTCCATCCAGATCTATTAGAATTAAGGCCAAGTCTGCCCCATGGCTTTCGTATGAAACCAAACACAAAAATTCATCTCAGAAATAAACATTGGGCCAAATGGGGAAAGACTAAAAACCCTGCTGACCAACAAACCTTTAGACAGCTAAGGAATGACACAAAGAAGGCCATACTCTCTGATAAACAAAACTACTACTTACAATATCAACAAACTAACCACAACAACCCATAGAAATTCTGGGCTAGCATTAAGCAGTTACTCCACCCAGGTCAAGCCACTACACCTAACCCTCAACATACAGAGAGGAAAAATCCCATCCATACAGCTAATACCTTCAACACCTTCTTTACAGATGCTAGCCAAACACTAGCTAGTCAACTATCACATAATACCTTCACATTACCTTCATACTCCACTACCCCACCTCTCACTTTTTGTTTCAAACCTGTCCCAACCACATTTATCCAGACCCTACTGAATAAACTGAAACCATGCTACTCTTCTGCAGACCTACTGCTTTCTGAATATCTACAGCTATCATCCAAGGCTGTTGCCTATCCTTTTTCCATACTGATCAACAGAACTATTACTGAAGGTTACATCCCCACCTTATGGAAGGTCTCCCATATTATCCCCCTACATAAAGGTGGACATTCCACTGAGCTATCAAACTATCGCCCCATTGCCCTACTTTCACCTTTAGCTAAAATTATGGAAAAATGTATCCTTAAACAACTATTCCACCACTTAATAGAAAACAATCTACTTTCTAACTGTCAACATGGTTTCAGACCTTCACACAGCACTACCACTGCCCTCCTTTCCTTTACTGACTACATTAACAGGAACCGAAACCTGAATAATCTTTCTTCTGCTCTATTTATCGACCTGTCTAAAGCATTTGACATGGTAAACCACCAAATTCTCATTAACATACTTAAATCTCTGTCATTAGACCCACTTTCCATAAAATGGTTACAATCCTACCTTGACAAACGACAGCAAGCAGTACTTTGGCGTAACTCCTTATCCACCCAATTACCTGTTTCCTTAGGTGTCCCTCAGGGGTCTTATTTTCTCTATATTTATTAACGACCTTCATCTAGCTATCCCACAAGCTAGTTGTATACAATATGCTGACGACTCCACATTATTATGCTCAGCTACATCCTCCCATGACCTTCACTCTCTCACCCAAAAAATATTCAACATAGTTGAACAATGGTTCACTCAGCGTTGCCTTCTTTTGAACCCAAAGAACACCAAACTCCTCCTCTTCACTCCAACTCAAAAGTCCTCTTCTCTACATTTCTCTGTGACATCTACCAATGGCACAATAATATCTCCAGACTTCACCACCAGACTACTAGGGGTCACCATTGATAATAACCTTAACTTCGACATCCACATCAACAATACTATAAAGACTGTCAACAAAACAATCGGCACTCTCTATAGGATTAAACCCTTCCTTTCTCCTACTGCTAAAACTACTATCGCTCACTCTCACTTGATCTCTAGTCTCCTTTATGCCCCACCCATCTTTACTAATCTCTCCAAGAATAATCTCAGCAAATTAGAAATGTCCTATAATAACATTGCTAGATTTGCTACAGGCAACCCATTTCGAACCCACCATTGTATAAACTTAAACTAGCTAGGATGGTTAGAACTTCAACACCTGATTAAATTTCACCAACTAACCATTGCCCACAACATTCTATATAAACCTTCCAGCACTCCAGGTTTAACAAACCTCATTACCCTCTATAAAAATATGAAGTCCTTAGGCTCATCACGCAAACTTCTTGTATGTAACTCTAAACCTCATAACAGGGCTGGGGATTCTCTCTTCTCTAATACTGTTGGTAAATCCTGGAATCTTCTCCCTAGTGACCTAACCTCACTCACCTCTTTATCTCTCTCTAAAAACAGATTTAAACTCTACCTCAAATCATACTGGCTATACCCCTGTGCCAAACCTGACTAGTCCTATACCTCTACAAACTCAGCTTACCTATCTAGTCCTTACTATCCTCTGTTACATCTTCCATCTGACTATACGTTTCTTATCTACCTTTTTCTACATTATTTATATCCTCTTTATATACCTTTTGTTAAGTAAATCCATTCTATCTTCACTACACATAAAACTTCCTTTTCTCTATTTTCCTACCTAACCTGTACTATGTCTCCATACACTCTATTCATACTATTTTTTTAACTCTTACCTCAGCGTACATCCTTTTAAAATCCTCCAGGCTTTTATTGCACTGTACCATTGTCAATGACTTTTTTTTACTATGATAATTTGCTATTTTTTATTATTGTAATACCTGATGTTTGTGCATTGTTTGTACTTATACTTTTGAAACATGTCTTTAGAGCTTTTCTCCTCGAGCCTCTAAGTGAAAATGGGCATATATCCAGTTAGGCTAGCCCGGTCAACAAATGTAAAATAAATAAATAAAATAAATAAACTATGCTGTTAAGGGCTTTTACATGTAAGCGTTCCAGTAAGATTCATAGACATGAATCTATAATAAGCTCTTTTGCATACTGAACATGTATATCGCCCTAAACTTATGCCATTAAGTATCAGTTTTCTAGGAGAATATGGAGAAGCAAGGGGAGATTGGTTGGTGCGTGTGTATATCTGGACATTTTATTAAATGGGTCACTTGGCAAAATGTTTCATTTTACTGCCTGTGCATACAAGGACATGTTACTAAGGGGTCACTTGGGTGAATGTTTCATTTTGGTGCTTGTGCATACCTGGATATACTCCTGAAGGGGTCACTTGGGGAAATAATTCATTTGCATGTCAGAGACATGCTTGTGCATACATAGACTGCTGAAGTGATCACTGGGCAAAATAATTTATTGTGCCATTTTACTGCTTGTGCATACTTAATACAAGCTAATAAAGAGGTTGTTGACAGGAATAAGTCATTTGTGTCAGAGAAGTGCTTATACATACTTGGACAATTTCATGGCTTAAAACACCGATATCAAAGGTCAAGCACTGCATTTAACAATGGATGTGCATACCACAGGGATGGTGGACTATGAATTGCAAAAAACCCTCATCAGCATGTTACACTTTACAACACTTCTTATTTGCATCTCATTATTTTTAAGACCTTTCACATTAGCATGAATGGCTTCTTTAACTCGTGCCTTTGCTATGCTCATTCGTAAACATCAGGAATACCCCGAACACATTTGCACAAGTAATTTTGAATATCATCCTAAATGTCTTTATGTTTCGCCTGTTAATGATACCTTGGGGATTTAGTGGAATGGCAGAGAGCTCCAGGAAAAAATAAATCTTACCTGCCTGACTCACCTCCCTAACCATCAAATTCAATTATCTTGGTGGTAGATGCACACATATACATATGAGTGTGGTTGTGTGTGTGGTTGTGTGTGTGTGTGCATGACTGTGTGTGTGTGTGTGTGTGTGTGTGTGTGTGTGTGTGTGTGTGTATGTGTGTGTCCCCGGGATTCATGAAGATTGCGCCAGGTGCAGGAGTAGCGTTGGCGTTCTAACACCAAATATGGCCGCTGAGCGATTCAGGTACGATCTGTTTCCATGTGCACTACCTGCGTATGCTACACCTGCACAACTCTCGAGCCTTGTATGCTAATTACCCCATGTGCAGTAGTGTAGCATGCAAATGAAGGTATGTAGCAATTCAGGAAGTGGTGCAGGCGTAGTGTAAGCATGTAAAAATTTAAACCATAGAAAATGGTTTACATTTTTGCAAACATAAAATTGGAGCCATGATAGCTGACCAAACACATGTATTATATTGTTAATATATGCGAATGGCTAAATATATAGCCATTGGCATAAAAAACATTGTACAAAATATAAAATTAACATTTAATATATATATATATATATATATATATATATATATATATATAGTCGCACTATGCGCAAAGAGGAACGCAAGGAATATATAAAAATAAAGAATAAAACCGCATTGAAACACATATCACAATTTCCCCATAATAGTCAATGGCAGGCATGCTACACCATACTTATGGCGCAAGGGTTGCTAAGGGCCAGTGACAGTGTTATGCGCAGTAGCTAGGAATTAGTAGGCAATGCCATGCAAATGAGAGGAGTAATAGTGGATCGCAGATTCCCTGCTGGTGTAAGGATGCACCTCACAGTGTAGCGTTATAACACTGAGGTGCGCCCTTGAGATAAAGATGACATCAAGAGAGGAGTGTGTCGCCACTGCTGTAAGCACATTGGAGCATTGCTAAGGAATATATAAGAGGATCACAAGGAATATATAAAAATATAGAATAAAACTGCAATGAAACACATATCACAATTTCCCCATAATAGTCAATGGCAGGCATGCCCTAGCTAGGCAAAGCTGCAGGATAGGGGTGTGTCGAATTGGCCATAGCTATGCTTAGCTGAGAGTATACAAGGTAAATGAGTATGCATGTGAACGGAAATGAAAATGCATATAAACCCAGTAAACAGGTATGAGCGGCACGCACTGCAGCTGAAACAGGAAGGATATAGGAAAGAAATAAGGAAATGCTGCAGTAGTGAAATTGGAGTACAAATGACTAAATAACACCTAGGAGCCTACAGTGGGCCATTGACAACAGCTAACAAGTCTGCAAGCAGCTACCTGCAGAACAGGGATGTGGAGGGGCTGTACTGCAAAGAAAACAGTAAAGTGTCAAAGCAGAACAAAGCCGATATGCAGTACATCAGCTACAAGGCATGTTTTTCCATGACTGGGTAGGGAAAGTACAAAACAAGAAAGATGGCAGGTGGATGCATGCCTGATAATGGGAGGGGATCCAGGTCTAAAAGTGAATTAAAGGGCAACAGATTAATCAAGGCAGGCAAGTAGATCTCCACAGTAAAGGCCCCACATTTGCAGAACTCATTGCAAAACCCATAATTAAGACACGATGCAGCTGGAATAGCTCATACACACCCACTGACATCAGCAGCATCCATAGCACAATACCATAAAGTATGAAAGCACCTCACACACATTTGTGTATTCCCATACAATCCGCACCAATGGTGTATACAGATGGGGAACTTTCATTATTTACATGTTAGGGGCTGCCATAGCTTTGATCCACCAGCATGTGTTGGAGACTGAAGGTGATGTGGAGGATGATGCACATGACCACCTCAGGCACCAGAGGAGGAGGAGTGTGTTCAGACCCAGGGTAACCTACCACAGGCTACATGATCTGGAGATAGTAGAGCATTGCAGGGTGGACAGGGACATCCTACAGCAACTTGTGTAGCTGTGCCAGCCACGCCTCAGAACCAGAACAAACAGAGGGTAACCCATACCAGTGGATACAAAGGTATGTGTAAGCCTGAGAATACTAGCCATAGGTGCCTTTCAAAGACCAACTGGGGATATCATGGGAATCTCACAGGCATCAGCATCCAGGGTACTACACCAGTTCCTGGATGCCATCTTACCACATGCCAATGAGCACATATACTTCCCCTGAATGCAGGAGGAGTTGGCCAGCAATATGCATCTCTTCCACCATGTCACAGAATACCCGGAGGTACTGGGTGCAATAGACTGCATGCACATATACATCAAGTCACCACCCGGTGAGCAGGGTAGGCACTACATAAACCGCAAGGGATACCCCTCCATCAACTGCCAGGTCATGTGGAATGCTCAGGGCATTATCATAGATGTGTGTGCTTGCAGACCTGGAAGCTATCACGACTCCCACATCTGGCATACCTCACAGCTGTATCAATTATTTGCCAGGGGGGGACATCCCAAATGGCCACCTGGTGGGGGATGCTGGCTATGCACTGGAACCGTGGATGATGACTCCCATCAGAAATGCACACATACCCATGCAAGAATGCCATAATGAGGCACACGCACAAATCAGAATCATCAGCGTGTGTTTGGGATGCTGAAATCATGGTTCCATTGCTTGGACATATCTGGTGGAGCCTTGCAGTACTCTCCAGGCACATGTGCCCACATCTTCATAGTGTGTGCCATGCTATATAATATGGTCCTGCGGAAACAGCTGCAACAGGGACAGAATGGTGAAGGCCCTCACAGTCTACCACCACTGACAAGGGACCACAGTCACAGAGGTACTTAGACAATGAACACCCTGAGCCAGCCCCAGCAGGCAGACGGAGGCATGCCCAGTATGCCCATGCCTTGGCAAAGAGGGAACGTATAGCACACACACTGACAATGTAAACACCTAGGGACTGACACCTTTCTCCACCTGCACATACAGTAAAAATGGATGGCACACACACAAGACTACCTGTAAATTGTCATGTATAGGCAGTCTACTGTGTGCATCCAACATAGGCAGCCCTCAACTATTACACACAACTGCCATTGGCACAAGGTAACTCAACACCTAAACAGTAAAGTAAGCTATCAGCATATGCAGATACTGTATGTATAGATTAATAGGTAGGTACTTGGCCAACTGCCAGAGGCCATTCATAAGCCCAGCCAAAATGTGTCAGCTTTTGCTACCCCACTGATTCATTAACTGTCCCTCTGTGGAGCAGAGCCAATGGTGGGATCCCTGGGTTGCATCTACTGTTCCCTATCCACTCTTCAAGGTCTATCTTGCAGAGTGTTAGTGAAGGGCTCTGTATAATGTAGTTAGGGATGTTGTTTCAAAGTATGGGGAGTGTCTGTGATAGGAAGCTGTCCCTCCAGCATCTTCCAGTTATTGTTGTGGCAAGGTTCAGCTCACTACAGTGTGTGGCTCACTGTGACCTGGATTCCCATAAGTGGAGCATATCCATCAAGCCTGAGTTCGACATGGCTGTGTTGGCCAGTGGAGATCATCTCTGGGTAAATGAGATGCCACTGAGTAAAGCAGGAGTTTATTCAGTCTGGCTGCATAGGCCATATGTTGGAGGCCAGTATTCCCCTTGGTGAGGTACATTCGTGGACCCCCCCAGCTGTTGGAAGTGTCTTCTGAGGTACATCCCGCATGGGTTATTATACCCTATGATGAGACTGATGAGTGATGAATAAAGGGGCACTATAAACCCAGTATGTCTAGATGGGAATCCTTTAGTAATCAGATGGCCTACATAGAAGGATGTCCTAACTACTGTGGAGATATGATTGTTAAAGGGGAGATCGCTATCTACCTTAGTCCCCAGATACCCCATTACCTCATCCATATTATAATGGCTGCCACTTATGTGTTAATATGTGGGTGCCAATTCCACAATGGAATGACCATGCAGTTAGTAGCACTTGGCTGGAGGCCATGTCATTGGCACCCTGTGACATTCTCCATGAGGCCCCTTGAGTGATGTCTGTGTCAGCTGGACTATGCCTGTACCTCTGAGATGTATATGCCAAACAGTAGGGCTCCCAGGACTGAGTCTCCTGTGGGACACCAGTCATGACTGGTCAAGAGTTGGATCTGGAGAACGCTAGTCGTACCATGTGGGTTTTGTGTGTAAGCCTGTTGGCAACCAAACCTGTGATGTATGGGTATATGTACAGGCTGGTGTGTTTATCAATAAAACCTGAGTGGGGCATGGTGTCAAAAGCCTTGGCGAGGTCCAGGTAGTATGTGTGAACCCCCCCCATCATCTAACCTCTTGGTGACTTTATGAAAGACGTCAATCTGGTTCAGTAGGCATGAACTGCACTCAACCAAGCTGACCTGGGTTGGGTCACATGTTCGGAAGTTACCAATGTCTTTGTTAATGAGTGCCATGAGGATGCAAGCCATACCATTGAAGACCAGGCTAGTCAGGCTTATGGGGTGGTAGTTACCCTGGTTAGTTGTGATTCCACCTTGATGGAGTGGAATAACAGTTGCCACGTGCCATTGTATGGGCATGTAGCCTGTGGAGAGGCTGAGGTAGGAAAGCTTAATTAGGTGGGGGGAAGGTTGTCTTGTACAGTTTACAAGATGCAGTCTGTGACAGCATCTGCCTCCATTGACTCTGTGTTCTGCTGTTAGAGAGGGCCATTTCCACCTGTGTGTTTCTCATGTGTGGAATACTGTACCTTTCGGGTATTGTTGTGGGCTCCTTAGGGGGTGAAGTATGCACTGAATGTATCTGCAAGGCTGTTGGCTATATCAGTGGGGTCAGCATATTTTGTGCTATATTTCACTGGCACAGTGCAAATCTCTGTTACACCACGTAGATCCTTGACATAGCCAAAGAAGGCTTTGTAGTTATCTTTCGAATCCTTGTGTATTCTCCTGCTGATGTTAGCCTTGGATGATGTCATGAGGACCTACGTATCATACTAATAGTGGTCACAGATGTCTGCCCTCCGTGGGATTTGCTGTGTGTCTGGAGCACTGTCCTACTTCTGTAGTATAGCCTGTTTATTGCAGAGGTCCACCAGACTGGTGTCCTTGTCTAGGAGGAGTGAGTCTTGGTTTACCAGTGATGGCACGATCCATACATCCATGTAGCTGCTTATAGACTGCATTTGTAAATCTGTCTGTATCTTGAGCAGTGTTTCCCCTTAGCATGGGGGCTGTGAAACCCCCCACCCCTGTCACTAGTAGTGTAAATTTAGTTGTAGGAAAGGTATACACTGGTATCCATGGGTGGGGGAGATGCTTGTGTGTGGAAACAGTGAATATTTCATGGTCAGATCTAATCAGTGACTGGTTAACCTCCGCTGTGGTGCACCTGTTGCCCATGTTGGTGATGACCACTTCTAGTAGTTTCCACCTCACATTAGGGAGGTTGCCACCTGATTCAGGGCATATGAGGTGATAAATTCCAGGAAGCGCTGGGCCTGGAAGTGAGTACCAGAGTAAGTTTCCCAGTTAATGGTATGGTAGTTGACATCGACCAACGCCAGGGTGTGTGTTAGATCTGTCATGTTCTCTACTGTCTCCAGGTAGGTGGAGTGCAGGTCCTGAGTCATGGAGGGTGATCCATAGCAGGCCACAGTTTACATTGCAGTTGTGGCTGATGTTAGCTGCACATGGATTATCTCAGAGGTATCTTGCTGCCCCACTAACCTGGAGGTGTAGGTATCCCTGATGAATATGGATGCAGCCCCTCCATGTCTGTCATTCCATGTTCTGTGGCTGAAAGGTATGGTATTGGTTGTAATCTGGTAGTGCTGGTGTGCTCTCAGGAGCCTTAAGACAGATGTCAGTTATTGCACAGATGTTGATGTTGTCCAGCCTGAGGAGTGCTGTGAGTTCAAGCATTTTGGGATCACAACCCCTGGTGTTGAGTAGCATAACTCTCATTGAATCTGCTATTGTGCTGTTTATGGAGCTGGTATTCACCTTCAAGACTCTCCTAAATAAGGCACCATGGGGGCGCCAATAGCCTTGGCCAGTATTCCAAAGCCTAAGGCTGACACATAGGCCGGTATGGTATCATTGCATGCATGTTCCCCATCTGTGCTTGTTTTTCATCTCTCCTGTAGGTAACCTACTGGTAAGCAATAGAAAGCCTTAAACTTATACAAGTCTTCTAGCTTCCAAGATAGGCTTTTGGAGTGACTAAGTATCAGTGTTCTTTATGTTTTTGCTGTACTTAACTGTTTCCTGACTACATGGTGATTTCTCACTGTATATTGTTATCTGAAGGTCTGTTTATTCACATATTATGGCTATGATGGCCTGCACATTAGAGGTTCACAGTTAGCCTACTACCTATCTGCCCAAGGGCAATTAGAAGCATAGCTACAGTGTGTTGGCTTTCCCCACACCATTGATGAAGTAACTGAGCCTCTGTCAAGCATAGCCAATGAAGCAATCCCAGGCAGAGTTGTTGGAAGCAGGTGAAGACTGGGGTTGTGGAGGGTGATAGGGGCACTTAGTGATCTAAAGAGGGCATGTTAATGTGACAATTCAACACCATTCAATTCTCCCAACAGGTCTCACAGCTATAAAACTGGACAGGCTCCCCCACCCCTAGGCTGTATGGTTCTGGGACACATGATCCCAGGGGTGTATAGTTTGTTACCCATTCACACAACAAGGTTTCCCTTGAAGTGTGTCAGTGAGGGCTATGCCTAATGTAGTTAGGAATGTAATGTATTGTCTCACAGTAAATTTGTTATATGTTGTTATTTCAAGAGTAGGTGAAGCTCAGTGAGTTTGGGGACCTCCGCCCTTTGCTTAGCCTAGCTTACACATATAAATCATCTAAATAGGAAATAGATGGAAGCAATGGTAATGTCAACATTGTAATGGTTACAGCATCTGCATAGTATCTGTGCATTCAAGGTTATAATCCCGATAAAGGTAGGGATGTTTATCATGTGCAAAAGTATACCTTAACCACAGCTTGCATATATAAGTAGTAACTGTCTGTAGAATAAACATTCAAAACACCCATATAAACCCATGTGTGCTGGAGAGTACAGTCAACAGAGAATGTGATGGTATGTAAGCACATAGAGAGATGTTACGTCACTGACATGTATATATCCTGAGTAGTTAGCGGATATGGCCGTGTTTGCGCACACAGGTTACAAAGTTTGTTTAACTGTTGCTATAATGTCACACAAACACTTTTAAACATGCTTGCAGCTGGTTAAATGAGTCTTATTCTGCAGTAAAAAACATTTGAAGAGCATCGCAGGTGTCGAACCCTGGACCATGCACACTATAGTCATGGGACTTACCGCTAAGCCATCCAAGGTGTTTACATGTTTCATGATCTTGAGACTACACCTTATACCATATGCATTTCACTGTAATGACCACAAATTTGACAGTCACTTTGTGTACATATGTACAGCACATTGTAATTTACTGTAGTTCGTGAACCAAACAGATTCCAGTCTACGTATGTATTACTGTTACAAACTAATACAATATATATATATATATATATATATATATATATATATATATATATATATATATATATATATATACATGTCAGTGATGTCTGCACATATATATATATATATATATATATATATATATATATATATATATATATATATATATATATATATATATATATATATATACATATATATATATATATATATATATATAGATATATATATATATATATATATTATACAGTTACATCAATAGCCATATATATGAACAGCTATGAACACACTTTGTGACACAGAAGCACTCCAAAGAAATTGGAGTGCACACAAAGCACATGCAGCTCTGGTATTATAACAATTAATATTAACCTAATTCACCATAGAAGGGGTGGTTGTTGTGTATGTGAATATTGGGGTGGCGGAGGAATAATGGGTAATGCAATCATGCATCAAGGAGGGCCTGGGTCGGATGTCCAATAAGTGAACTGGAGGGGTATACATGGAGAATGGGGACAATATAAAAAGGACACAAAGCATGAACCTTTCTCATTCATAATACACCCTGTCATGTCACATTGCAACACCTAATTTCAGAAACATATGAACATTAACATGTGTCAGACATATGTACACCAAATGACTGTCACATTTGTTTTCAGTAGTGAGGAATGTCTGTAGTGCAATGTATATTCTAAACACCATAACATTTGTACATATCTCCGATGCCTTAGTGGTAAAGTCAGTGACTGTGGTGTTCATGGTCCTGGGTTCAAGACCTGCAAGGGGCCAGAATAAGGGCTATAGGATGCAGGTGGATTAAAGCACTCTTAAGCAGTTGTAAGTGGGTTTCCATGGCTTTGTGCAATGGTAAGCTGCACTGAAACATGGTAAATGGAGAAGCGCTTCACAGGTTTAACCTTTGCTTAACATCGTGCAGACCAAGAGCAAACCTGCTTACAACTGCATAAATGTGTGTTATTCACACTTTCCCTACCAGTGCCTACTCTGAGAGGTAAAATAATAACTCCTTCCAGGAGTAGAACCCTCAACTATGTACTCCATCCTCAGAATAACCTAACACTAAGCTACCTGGGATGTACCTATCCCAGGTGTGTATGCAGACAGGTTAAAACACAAAAGGGAAGAATGTATTGAAATAGGACAACCCGCCATGTACACAATTAAAGGTGTATGCTTATATATATATATATATATATATATATATAGAGAGAGAGAGAGAGAGAGAGATACATAGAGACATGTTGATATATGCAGGTCTACATATATATGTGGATATACAGATAGATTAAAAATATCTACACATCTATGGAAGTACAGATAAACGTATGCAATAATATATATATACATATATATATATATATTTATACATATATATATATATATTTATACATATATATATATATATATATATATATATATAGTTCCCTTTCACAAGATCGAATGGATGGAAGCTCGAAATTCATAATCTTGAGACCAGAATCTCAAACTTCCATTCACTCAAAATTGTGAATGGGAGCCTTAGGTTTAATAAAATAACAAGTTAACTTACCTCATTGCAGGGGGCCAGGTCCCCCTGTACCCTAGCAGTTTAAATGTGAATGTTCTGTGACCGCACTATAGCGGAGGAATGGAAAATCTTCTATTTTGCGCTTATGCATATAGCGCGGAATGGGAGATTTTCCTTTCCTTCACTATAGTGCGATCTCGGAGTAGGTATATTTAAGTAGGGGGGATGTGGGGGTGCAGGGGGCAAAGCCCCCCTGCGAAAACATTTGAAAGGTGTTAATTTTTTTTGTCCCTTTCATATGTTCGAGTTTCTCTAAATTCGAGATTCTGGTTTCGAGTTTATGACTTTCGAGTTTACAGAAATTCGATCATTTGAAGGGGAACTATATATATATATATATATATATATATATATATATATATATATATATATATATATACATACATGTACACATACATACCTGTCTGTAGACAGCATCCAAAGTGATCATATCTGAGCATAACATGGACCATAGCAATCACAAATTCCGCCCCCCCCCCAAACAATATGAACATAACATACAAAGAGTATATGCCAATACACTATTACAAATATGTTCTATGGACACAGTCACCAACACAACTGCAATGACTGCAAATATCCATGACAGAAATACACAGACAGCTTTCATTTTGAAAAACTTTATTACATTCTGATGTATTGCCAAAAGGATTCAAGGACTAACAGTACCTGCATGCTATACAGGAAGCATTTAATAGTGCCTTAATGAATCAGCCTGCAATTACCATAGAATTAGTCCACTAAGGGATAGGTGTTCACATAGGGAAAGAACACCCACGCACATATAGACATTTTATAAAAGGGGTTCCTACACACCTGCATGTGCTATGTACACCCACCAACATCTACCCCACAACCAAAATAATTACATCAATACATACTGTCATACCATAACCAATTATTCAACTACTGTACAACATCTGCTGAAACCTTAACATGCCTGGACACAGACACACTAACATGGCCCTATATGAAATAGTTGCCGTTATACAATTGAACAGCTGCTGATGTAACAGGGTTTGTATGAATTAATCCCATTTCAGAGGGTTGAAAGGTTCATACACCAGGAAGTGTTACCGAGTACTTATTATCAGCACAGTATGATACACAGTAACACCAAACTAAATATGTCTGCTAAGCACACTGTAAACCCCCTAACATTATATGCATAGCTATGCAGCCTTGAGCTGGTCAAACAATTTTGCCAGACTGAAACATATGCAGAAGTATTAGGTACAGACAAACCCTGAACAAGTAGCAATGTTCAGAAATATAACTGCAGTACTCACATTTAGACCAAACCCTAGGCATTACACACAATATATTACTGTTCATCTCCATACAGCTGTTGCAATAGATTCCAAACAACACTTCCACTGTCTTCCTCACAAGTAAGGCAAAGGGACAATGCCCTAGTGGAGTACTCAATTATACTCCACTGTAGCCATGGTATTGGCTAAGGCAGTAGCAGCACAGCTGATGTGCATGTAATTAACTACTTAGGAACACCGATTGGTTATCAGGATAGCACATGTTACTGATCTGTAACTATAAAAGGTTGCCTTGTCAGACATTCAAACCATCTGTATCTACCTGTAGGACAGTACAAAACACTGAAAGACGAACTGAAAATGAGTATTATACTAGTCAATAACACTTCCGATTACTAAGAAGGTATGTATAACATGTAGTATGTCTGTGTATGTAGTACCTTTACTGTAAGAATTACAGTGTAATCAATGCATATAGCGGAAATAGCTATCTTGTAGTGATGTATTGTTGAGCAGTAGTAATGCTTGTAATATTCTATGTGTGTACTGCTGTAGGTCACATGGCAAACTCTGCATACACCACAAGGGATGATATGGGCTTGGAACCCACCAATTCGCTTCCAGCCACTGTCAGTGTCAGGATTGGTCCAACAAGTTTGTGCTATAACAGGGGATAGTATATGTTGATATATTGTAACAGTCTACATATGTATGGGTGTATAAGTAAGATAAACATGTTAATGGTGGGCTTACCATGCAAATATGGTGTGCATTGTGGGATATTGTGCCAATAACTGTGTAATGTACAGTATTCTAAGCAGATCTGTATTCTATTCTACATAGCATTTCTGTTATGTTATTTAAACACTAGTTATGTCTATTGGCAATTAAATACTCAATGACAGGATACATATCATTTGTATTCATCTGACAGTTTAGCAGCATGATAGCAAAGATAATTAGAAGAACCAGGTAACTATCCATGCACATAACACATGTAATATCCACCTCTCTAGTATTGTTTGCAAGCAATAACAGCTATGCATGTGTACATGTTATGCAAATGTGTAGTGACCCCTCTTACAGGGCTGGACCTCTTTACTATCATTTGCAAGCAATAAAAGATGTGCATGTGTACATGTTATGCAAATGTGTAGTGACCCTTGTTACAGAGCGGGGCCAAATGGCTATGTGCACACCTACATAGAGTGGATATTGAGAGTACAGACACACTGGTTGAACTACTGGGTTTGTGTAGCCCAACCTCTCATTGCCAGCCTAACAGCCAATTGCACATATTGTATGTAAGGTAGTGCACAGCACTGGTAATAAACAGGTTACATATCATCATTAACTCCAGTGTAACATCAGCAGTAGGAGTGTAAGATGTAGGAGACAGCTGCCCGTGTGT
Organism: Protopterus annectens; assembly: GCF_019279795.1. NCBI lineage: Eukaryota > Metazoa > Chordata > Ceratodontiformes > Protopteridae > Protopterus > Protopterus annectens. The sequence continues at coordinate 452,182,213 of NC_056742.1, forward strand.
AATAGCCGCTTCATAGGTGATGGCTCACACTATCTGATTATATCCTGATCATGTTGATAGTGGCAGCAGAGTCTATTAATACATGACTCTGTTTGGAGAGTGGGTGTCTGTGCCCAATAGAGCTTGTGGTCCTGGTGGATATGTGAGTATATACCCAGAAAAGGAAACAGACCTGTAGACACTTGCATCATCTGTAATCAACTAACAGGATGTGATGTGCTCCTCAGAGGAGGATTGCTGCTAAAGGTAGCTACTATGTTTCTGTAATAGCCAGTGTTGTCACGTCCATAACACAAATATTTACACGTGAGCATCACTGTCTAAAACATCTTCATAAGCAATAAGTAAACTAAATACAGTACTTGGTACTTGTAGTACTGAATGTTCATACAGGCATGTCCACTAGTCAGCTACTGGTGTTTACTAATGTCAGCTTTGTGTATGCGGCCATCCTGGGGGAATGTAATCTCTATGCCATGTACACTGCCAAACCCACCTAACACCATGCCCCACACATTGTTTGGGATGCAGCTACAGGGGTAAGCTGGAAGGCAGCCCAGTCTACAGCCATGACTGGACTGGACAGTCATGAGGTGTAGGTTAACACATATAGCTAATCAACACAACCAACACATACCCTTACCAGTACACAGTAAGGACACTCACACACACTACCAGAAATCACACGCATTCATAGACACGTATAAGTATCTGGCCAAACAACTGACCCCCCCCCAAGCAGGATGAGACAGACACCGAAATACACAAACTGTATGACATAGTTTGCATACTTGTGCCACACCTCAGAACACGTGACTGGAAACATGCCCAACAGTACTCATTTGTGAATGCAAACTCAAGCACTATGTTACACACCAACCTACATGAGGGCATACATTCTGTCAGCTGCCTGTCTGCCATGATTAGCCACATACCCATACACTCAGATCACCTTTTGAACTATATACATGGCTTTGGCATATTCCATGTTGTTGTGCAGGACCTGTGATGCAGTAGCCTGGACTGCATGGAAACACATGTAGGAACTGTCAGGTCTTGTAGCCCATGCAGGTATGTCCCAAGGCCTGGGTAGCATTCTGCCATTGGCCAGAATGATACTGCAGTACAGGGACAAAAGGAGTGTATTCCACAATTGTCTAGTGTAGTGGTGCAAGTCAAAAGTTATCCATTATCTGTCATTCTGGGATAACATGGTTGACAGACCATGATGCTTTGCCAGACAGGGCCTGCACCTGTCACCCCTGGGAATTTGGATACTGCCTAGGGCTCATGCTTCCCCCATAGTGCCTTCATCATGCACAGTTCAAGTGAAGGTCCACTGCTGTTACAGGGACAGCAAAGCAATAAACTGCAAGTCTTGCTTCACAGTGATACATGTCAGAAACACTATATGGACGCGCATATGTCAATCCCTAATGTGGAGAACATATCTGTGCAGTGTTTGAGACATTTTTCAATGCTCCGGAGAGCACACTTGTATGACCATGTTATAACACAAACCTCACCTCTTGCCCATTATCCTTTACTGGAACACATGGGCAGCAGGTATGCCCATATTCCTGAAGGATATGTACACCCCCATGCTAGTTGCACTTGCATAACTTCAGATGCATTATGAAGATTGATAATGGGACATAGTGCATAACTACCCTGCTGAGTCTGGTCTGTACGGCCATGAACCATGATCAACGTATTTGATGTACTTGGTACAGATGTAGATGACAGTAGGGTTGATTCACACTGATATCATGACCTTGCCAGGTCGTAGGACACCATCACCCATACTGTGTTCCAGCTACTCTCAGTAAACTAGGTGTATATTCCTATGTCACAAGAGTGGTTAGCAACTGGACTGCTGGCAGAACCAACACTACAGAAGGTGTCTGACTAATACACGCACATCAAACCAGTGCTAGCCACAATAATACAGGGGTCATTCCTGGTACTCCCCCTCTTTGTTATCTATACCACACAGACTAACACAGAAGGCATCAGCCTATTGATGTTTACAAATGACTATGAACTAGGAGCAATAGTTGACTCAATGTGTGCTGCATTCAACATACAGAAGGGCCTTAGTGTGTCAGATGTGTGGTGTGTGATGTATGGCCACAATCTGACAGCTAAGTATTGCATTGTCATCCCCCATGTAACAAACCCTGTACCCATTAACTACCACCTAGGCAGCGGTCAACATAATGGCAACTGAGTGTATGGGATGCAGCTGGACAGTACTTTCCTTTGATAGTTACTTCACCACACCAGACCGGTAGTCGTATGTGTCACCCCTAATCATGACAGGGTGCCATCCAGGAATATAGAGATAATTTCTCAGCCATACTCAACACCCATGTGACCCATAATAGATCACTTATTTCCTTTAAGGGTTATAGCCCATGTGTAGATGGCCTACACTGCCCTTCCCAATCCCTAGCTGCACTCTGTAGCATGCAGCCTACCCTGAATAAAGCCATGTCCAACCCAGAGTATGATCGGCCCACAGGATACACCCTTGTGGAGTATACCCTTGCTATGAATGTCACACAATGTCATGTGCTATCTGACATGTCCATGACATGTAGTGGGCTGACTGCAACACTGCTCAGCTATCCTGCAAAACATGTCTCACATCCCATACATACCATGCTTTGTCTGCATAACCCAGTCCTCAGTGGAGCATATGACATCTATGGGTGTATGTCATATGGGATAACACTGACATGTGAAATTAGATGGTCATCACAACCATTGGGCAGAACATGTGTACACATGGCCATGGAAGATGGCCAGAGACATGAAGCAACACACACAGTAGAAGTGATGTACATGTGTGTACACCCTGTTGTACATTGGCTCGACACATACAACCACATCAAGCCACAGATACAGTACATTCACCTTGCTGGTGTCAGACATCACTGTCATGCCTGCTCCTCATGTGTGTGAGGTACACAGATGGCATGTGGGACATAGAGTACTGCTAAGTTAGCCATGTGTGGGCATAGTTGCCAGACATCAGTAATATGGTTGCAGATGTGCAGGGGTGTCATCCGTATACCCTTCTGTCACTTGTGTCACACATTCCACATTAGGGTTTAGTGTGTATACACCTCAGTGACATGGGTCACATTCCACATTAGATATGTATTGTATGTGAACATAGCCATGGCTGTGAACTGTTTCAGTAGCTCACACTGTATAGCAATTGTGAAGCTGCATGATGCCCTGCAATGGCTATGCACATCAGCTCAATCTGCAGTATGTCCCTGCATATTTGTAGGGTGGACAGACAACATTGCATCAGCTGAAGGCCCATGTTAGTATAACACGTACCTGCATTGGGACAGAATTACCGTACTGTAGACTGGAAATGACACCATTGTGTATGCATGTATACATGTCATTCAACACATCAGCAGAAGACATGTCATACTACATGTGACTGGCAAGGTCATACGCCACACAGCAGTCTGGTGTACTGTAAACCTATGCTGGTCTCTGTCACTATTGCAAAGTAGGGACAGCCATGTCAAACATGTGTGTACAGCCACATGCAAACTGTCCAGACTCAGCTCAGGGGTAGGCAGAATAATGTTGAACAGATATGCACTGCTTTGGGGGAAATATGCAAGCTAGAGCTCAGAAAAACCTAGTATGCAGTCGACATACCCTACTGCTCATGTCCTCACACATAGGGGTGGTGGCCAACACAAAGCATCAGTGGCAGATGTACAAAGGTCAGCGATGGTCAGTTAACATGTTGTGTATGTTGCACACACCATGGCAATGGGGTGCAATGGTGCAAAGTGCATGCATTGTGTTGCAGGTATGGGACATAGGCTACTAACATAAATGGTGCAATACAGGTATGTATGCTAACCACCATAATAATTGTGTAAGATGCATGCCGTCTGCTATAACACATGCATGCTGTTGTGTGTAACTCAGGGATGTATGATAACTACCACTATACTTGTCTAAGCTGAAACTATAATTGTCTAAGCTGAATGGCATCTACCATATCACCTGCATGTAGCGTGTGTGTCTGTGTGTCTGTGTGTGTCTGTCTCTGTCTGTCTCTGTCTGTCACTGTCTGTCTCTGTCTGTCAGTCTCTGTCTGTCTGTGTCTGTCTGTCTGTATCTGTCTCAGTCTGTCTGTGTCTGTCTCTACCTGTGTCTGTCTGTCTGTCTGTCTCTGTCTCTGTCTGTCTCTGTCTCTGTCTGTGTCTGTCTGTCTGTGTCTGTGTCTACCTCTGTCTGTCTGTGTCTGTCTGTCTGTGTCTGTGTCTGTCTCTGTCTGTCTGTGTCTGTCTGTCTGGTATAACTTGCAATGTACAGTTCTTGTCTTCCCCTCACAGGTGTTGATGTAGGTGCATTGCCCTCCTGTGGTCCACCTGATGTTAGTGTCTCCACAGACTCTAGCAGTAATGATGATAGTATGAGTGAGGCACAGGCAGGGTTGTCAGGGGCTGAATTTGTGCCATTGGTTGCCATTCCACCTGTCTCCCCCTCATCCTTGCACACAGTTCCTCTGCCTGCACATACCCCATCACCAATGGCCATAGAGGAAGGACAGTTGGCGGGTGTTAGCATGGAACAGGGCATGTGGAGACTATGGAAGGTGTGCCTGCACACCATGATCTCAGTCAACAGACTGGTGATGTCCACACAAGCATGTGCCCAGCACTGCTGGTAGGAGGACCACTGGCCAACATGTCCCTGCGAGACAAAGCACATTAGCTGGAGTCACCAGACGTATGTTTTGGCTGTAATGGAGGCACATGCATGTGCTGAACAGTACAACAGAGGAGGTCTGAGGCTTCAGAGGGCTTCTGTCCATTCATTAACTGACAACATCCAGGCACTTGCAAATGCTCACCATCATCTTGCAGATGTTTTGTATAGACGATTGGGTGACATGGTGGGAGTCCTTGACAGTGGCATGTCAATCCTCGAGCATGGAATGTCTGGGCTGGAACATCTTGTGGGAGTGAGGCATCCAGCACATGGACGTAGGTCAGCTACATCACCTGTTGAAGGTTTACGTGATCATGCTACTGCACATGCCTGCTCCCATAGGGGTGGTAGCAGCAGCAGTGCAGCTGGTGCTGTGCAGTCCACTCCAGGACACAGCAGGTCATGTGCACATGGTCTGTACGGTCCCAACAGGGACACGGTTCTAGTGGACATGTGTCATCAGATAGTATCCAATCTGGACCTCTGCCTAGTATTGACCGTGCAACCCCTGGCAGGCACAGGTCACGTGGCCGTGGCCGGACACTGTGAACTGTGACACCTGCCTTGTACAGTCTGCAGCTGTCAATAATACACCTGTGTAGGCCAGCCACATGCCAGACCTGTGTGCATACATACACACACACTGGAAACAAATGTAGGGCACCTCAACACACGCACGCATAACATCCACACACCCCCAATGATATCACAGGCCCTAACACACACACACACACTATGTCATCCAAAGGCGCAGCCTAGGCCTCTGGCAAACATTATCACCCTGTGCATATGATGATGCCTGTGCCACATCCCTGTCATCCACACCATCGGTGCAGGGATATGTTCATATGGTCTGATGCACAGGGTGAACATACTAGGTAGACAATTGTAAATTAATATTGTTGAGTAGTGTTGACAGGCAGCAGACATGCCATGTATTACAGTTTTAAAATGCATTTTGTACATTTGACAGTATGTATCATGTGTAACAACACTAACAGCATGTTGATCTTGACGTTCTGCCTTCCTCTTTCAGGTGTAGTTGCATGTGCTGGGGGATGTCGGTCTTTGCGGTTAGTGTCCCATATGTACATTTTGACTACCCACAGGTCAGTATGACAATACCTGCATGCACTTTGTAGCTTCCACATCACAGTTATATTCTCCCATGTTTCAATTATGTTTACTGTTCTAATGATCCAAGAGCATGATAGCTGTGTTGTAAGCTACTGTGTTCAGAGCTGTCACATCCATAGTGGGTGACATCACATGTAGAGTTACCTGGACCACGGAGGAGGTAAAAGAGTGGTATGCTGGATGACAAGGGTAAAGGCCAGTAGAAATAGTGGCTTTTCAATGGGAAGCAGTAATACCCACTGCCATGACAGCATGCAAACACAGACATACCCACACACTCAGGGAATCACAGACACAGTAACACACACTCTGACACACACACACAGTTGCCAGTGTTCGGATGAGAACCCCTGCCTATGTGCATATCATCATTATAGTACTATGCAATTACAAGACGTCACAGAGATTACACATGTACAGGTAGTTGGAATGGCCTATGATCGAGGACATCGACAGGGATACTACAGTGCAGTGAGTGTATCTGGGGAGGGGGGGGTCCATCAGTAGGCTATGTAACAACAGGTCACACCCCAGGGTGTACATGTTAACAGGCGGTTAGAATGCCCATCTACGATTGATATCAACAGGATATCAACAGGGATGCTAGATTACATTGAGTGGATGGGGTGAGGGGGCATTAACATTTCACTATGGTAAAATACAGCCTCACTCCAGGAACCGGATATCCATACACACGGACAGCCATACACACACACACATACACACACACACACACACACACACACACACACACACACACACACACACACACACACACACACAGACACTGTGGCATTCACAAATATATACACCTATGTCGCACACATATAGTCACTTTACATGTGTGAGGTTTAACCACCTGCCTATGTCTTTCTTTCTACACTTCACTCTGTCCTGATGTCAGCAACAGTGTTCAGGAGAGTGACAACATGTGGGATGTATTCCCAACCATACGTGACATATATGGATACACATATCCACATGTGCCAGTACTGTGAATCAAACACCTGCCTATCTCATGATAGGTACTACAAAAGTACAGCACTATCGCATCAGGTACAAAACATACTGACTCTTTTCTTTGCCAACTGTGCTGATATATGCACAATATATGCACAAGGGAGGTATTACTGTTGCAGGTGTCATGAAGTTTGCCTTCAGTGTCACCCTTACAGCATTCTACATTGTCTGTCTTCCACTTCACTTAACAAAACCTGACCTTAGCAGTTACACAGGTTATTGTAGGACTGGTTCTAACATACCAGTGAGCTGTCCTCAGTAATCATTCATCTGCAAAGAAGCCCCACCACTTAGTAGTCATGTCCAAACATCTGTCTATACCGCATGCACAGCTTACTGTACTTAGAGCATATCACCATATACAGTTGGCAATGTTGAGGCTGTATTGCAACAGCATGATGTACTAAGACAACTGTCACCTTTAGACATCAGACACTGCACACACATGGAATCTACACAAACATCAATACATGTACACATATGTGGTCTACATCAGTAAGTGTACTAGCAGGTCAAGAGGATACATTCCACACCTTCCCCACGCCATGTGTAAGTCATAGCCAAGCATTACACCATAAAGGATGCTGTATTCATGTACTGGAAGGACACCACCACCTTCACAGAGTAGGCAAATGTACATATATGACAACAGCACATATCAGCGAGACACACACAGTATTATTCCATGTCATGCTCCTACAAACTGTTACCTGACAGTGCCATGGTGAAGCCAGGGCACTGTAATGGTCAACAGTGAGCACATCATATTTGCCACACACACCTCATGTTTACTGGAAGAGTGCCAGAAATGTGCTCTGTTACAGTTAGGTGGTACACTCATTCAAGCATGTGCGAGGTCTGTGGCTTGTAAACATCTCACCCCAGCATGTACTGGCTATTGTGGTACTACAACTGAGCTGGTTACAAACAGTGGTATTATTGCATTGCATAACACATTATGCAGCTGTGTCTGTACATGGGTACTTTGCACAGTTGATGTAGGCCTAGGTACAGTCCACCAATCGAGGGTTATCTAGTGGTCTACCATACTATGTCATATCACATATGGATGTGTGTTGGTAGTCTGGGGATAAGGTGGTGGATGTATATGAGGATACAACCTAGAATGCAGCATTTGACACTCTCACGTGTACCTGACTCATCTGTGATGCATTATGTCAGAGTAGTGGTCTTTACATGTGAATAGCCTTTATGAATATGTGTACACCACCACCTGGAATGGTCCATACCACTGTTGTGGCCCACATGTCTGGATCTGAGTTATATGGTGGTAGTGCAATTGTGCACTACAGAGCCTTCAGCCAGATGTTCCTCACTGCACAGATGTCAGTATTCCCCATTGTAGGTTCTACATTGAGCAAATGGATTACTAAAGCCACACATCTAGCACTGGTTAGCATAAGCATCCAAAGCAATTGTCTTGTAGGTATCAGGGTGTTACTTCTGGATGTAGGACATTTGCCTTGGAATATGGCTATATGGTGCGAGGTCTGTGGCTTTGGAATGGCAACCTTGGAATGTGGTAAATGCGACCTACGTATTATCCACACACACATGAAACATGGATGCATGTGCTCTGTGTTGAAGGCTCGTCATTCGGTCATGACAGCCCGGAATGACAGACACTGGACATCCTCATAGTAACAGCAGGACATTGGCTCATTGTTTTGGTCTAGCAGTTGCCACTCGTACCATGACATCACTACGAGTGACATTAATGTGCATAATAGCAAATGCCTCATGTAAGGTGAAGGACAGCAGCAGAACTTGTGTGTATGACCAATGTGAGATATACTTAGGGTAGCAGTCCTGCTAATAATGACAAATACTAACACAGCCGGGAGAGGTTATCTTGATACCTGCACCTCAGTACCATTACACAAGGTGGCTCACACATTATGCTTGCACATGCCACTGTTCTACGTATAATAACACTGTCCACAACCTGCTATCAATGTATGCCTTTCAGGGCAGCAAGGTGTGTGACACATGCTGTAGGTAGCATCCACCTGTGTGACCCAGGTAACCTATTGTCTGTCATGTCTACACATGCATGAATGTGTATACTTAACATATATATGTCAGTACGTCATGTACATGTATGCATGTGTATCACACAGCACAGACACAGATATATAATTTATGGGCCACATACAGGTATCAGGTAGTAAACCTGTATGATGTGCATATATACTGACAGGTAAGATGTACCTAGCTGTAAACCTGTGTGTTTACAATAGGAGTCCTTTACAATGTGTTCTGTACATGTAAGTGTATGAGCATGCACACTGTGGCCTTCAGTGGTTAGAATCAGAGTGCATCCCAAACAGCCCTGTGCTATTGAGTGCATGAGTGTACCCACTGCCACATTGTGCAATTTGAGTCAGTGCATCCAACAAGCCCTTTGTTACTAACTGTATGAGCATGCCCACTATAACCTTGTGTAGTTGTAGTCATAGTACATCCCAAATGGCCCTGTGCTACAAAGGGTATGAGCATGCCCACTGTAACCCTGTATAGTGATAGCAGTTGTCCATTCCACAGATGGCCATAATCCAGATCAGGTTCCTGTTGTGCTACAACTATACCTCTCAGGCCTACCTGCAGATGATGTGTCTTGTTTGTGCATAAAGGTTGCAATAGACACCTACTTTAAACACACAGGTTTACAGCTATGTACTTCATGACTGTCAGTCTCCCTGTTGTTGTCCTCAATCTTAGATGGGCAGTTTGAGGGCCTTGGAATGTGTAATCTCTGTGGCACATCTCGTAACTGCGTAGTACTGTAATAGTGATCTGTAGATAAGCAGGAGTTCTGATTCCATCACTGACAACTGTGTGCGTGTGTTTGTGTGTGTGACAGCAAATGCCTGAGTGAGTGTGTCAGCAAAGGCTGAGTGTGGTTGTATGTGTGTATTTGTGTCTGCATCCTGTCATGACAGTGGGTTTTGCTGCATTCCAAAGCGATACCTCCTTTTGCACTGGCCTTTATCCTTGTCAACTGCTAAACCTCTCTCTTCCCCCCTCTCCACTGCATGTAATTGGTCCTGTGATGTCACCCAGCTCAAAAGTGGAATCAGAGTAAGTGTAATTGTATGTGTTCTTTGGCACATACCCCAACTGCATACCACTGTACTAGTTGTCTTTACATAGGCAAGACGTGTATGCACAATACTGGCAAGTGTGTGCATGTTTGTGTGTGTGACTACCCTGTAGCCAGGCATACACATGTGTAATGTCTTTTAGCACACCATGATAGCCATCTGTGGTGACCAGTGTTTACAATGTATTATTTTGCTTTTGCGTCATCTTAAAAGTACTCAATTGTATTTATTACTGCTTGGTGTAACTTATTCTAAGCCTTTTAGTTTAAGCACTTGGGCTTTAGACCAGTTGTTTTACATTAGGAAGGTCTGTGGGCTGCACTGTGGTGGCAGGACAGGTAGCTTACATCCTTCTAAGTTGGGAACTGCTGATTGAGGGCTCAGTGTCTGTTATTCTAAAAGTGTATTAGTTCTGGTTTAAGCACCAGGGCTTCAGGCCAGTTATTTTACATTAAGAAGGTTCATGGTCTTCACTCTTGTGGGAGAAGAGGCTGGACTCTGCCCTTCTGAGCTGGAAATTTCTGGTTAAAGGCTTATAGTGCCTGCATATTTGAACTATTTCTTACTGTAATTGGTACACCTTGTTTGCTGTAGCATAGACTAGATCCAGGCCTGCTGAATCTAGTTTTGTTTGTATGCTTGTTATTTCCTGAAAAGCTAATTCCACCTAAAACGCGCTTTTCAGTGCTTCTGTGGATCCCTAGTGATATCTGCATTGCTTACTGTACTTATTTCCTTGTTTCACTTGAAAGAAAGTTACTGTTTGTCATTTTTGCATTTAAGTTACCTGGCATTTGCTCACTAAAGCAATTATATAAGTCAGCACTAAAAAATTAAAAGCACTACACCCTCACAAACTCCCCTGAGTACCTTGCTCCCCATTGGCCATTTTTTCAATTATAAAGAAATTCCCAATACTATTCTAGCATGTCCAAAGGTCAGTTGTCAATCTCCTCTCCAGTCCAGCTGGTGAATCTGGGAATCTTGAGGCAATGTTACAACTGCCTCATGTACACAGACAACCCTCCTCCTCCCAACAAATTCCAACACATGTGAGAGATGCAACCATATAGCCAAACTGGAGGCTAAGCTCTCTCAACTCAGTACTGGCGTAACCAGTCAGGAGGAGAAGGAAACCACACTCACTACAATTCCAGTCTCACATAGACCTACCATGACAGCAAACCAAACACATAAACACACAAAACATACTTGAGGCTCCAAATAAAAATCTGCCTAAGCAGCAGAGACCTACAAAGCAGACACCCAAGCAACCACTACCCCAAAACAAAACACATGCAACACATAGCTCACAAAGCCAGTGTGCTGAACAGTCACAGCCCTTAAGGCTAAACAACACACCTGATACACTTGTAATAGGTGACTCTATCATCAGGCACACTGACGTCCCACTCACCAGGCTGAACAAGGAGAAGGTCATGGTGAGCTGCCTGTTGGGCGCTAGGATCCGCCACATAACACAAGCACTCAGGTCACTCCAAGGCAAGTACAAATATGACTCAGTCATTGTCCATGCTGGTGTGAATGACCTGAGACATACCTCCCTGGACTACATGAAAAGAGACATAGAGGAGCTCTCTGAGCATGTAGCCCAGATCGGTATGACCCTGACCTTGAGTAGCATCTTACCCTCACCAAGAATGATGCCACAGTATGAAGGCAAGATTATCAATTTCAACAACTGGCTTAAGTATTGGTGTCATTCAAAGGGGATCCAATGCCTGTCAGCCTGGGATGACATGCTCGACAAGCCACGATGCTTCGCTAGGGATGGCTTGCACCTGTCACCCCTGGGCTTTCGGATATTGGCAAAGGCTCTTGCTACCCCCATAGTGCCTTTTTTAGGCAAGGCTCAAAAGACAAACCCACCTCCATAGGTATCACAAGGGATAAGAAACTAAGAGTAATGCTGCTCAATGCCAGAAGTCTAAACCTCAAGATGCACGCACTTGAAACTCTCCTTAGCATGGAGAACATCGATATCTGTGCAGTAACAGAAACTTGGTTCAAGGCTCTCGAGAGCACCCCAGCACTACCAGGTTATACCTCATACCATGCTTTTCGGCCCCAAAACTTGGACCGAACCACAAAAGGAGGGGGAGTATCAATATTCGTCAAAGATACCCACACCTCCAGGTTGGTGGCACAGCACGAAGTATCAGAGACTATCCATGTGCAACTAACAGTGGGTAAAACTGCCATCCGGTTTATAGCCTGCTACAGACCACCCTCACAAACCCAGGAACCACACTCGGCCTTCGTGAGAACACTGGAAAATATGAAGGTCTCTCCAAACACCATTATATTGGGTGACTTCAACTACCCAACCATAGAGTGGGAGCATTACTCTAGCTCCAATACCCTAGCCCAAAGGTTCCTAGAATTTATAAACTCAAATGCTATGGAACAACTTGTTACCACTCCCACAAGAGGGCAAAACATACGGGACCTGATCATCACCAACATGGGTACTCTCCCTCACTGGTAAGATCAGACCATAAACTAATCTCACTGGATATTCACATCCCGACCCCACCCCATGCCCAGAAAACCACAGTGAAAAACTTCTCTAAAGCAAATTTCACGCTCCTCAAAACCAAGGTGGAATCCTTCAAAGCCCCTGGGCCTGTGGATAATACGGCCCAGACCGCAAAATCTTTTATAAACGCATTCTATAAACACCTTCAGGAATGCATGGATCATGCAATCCCAAATAAAACCAAGACCCAATCCTCCAAAGGCAGATGTCCTGTCTGGTGGACCCCAGCCATAAACAAACTATACTATAGAAGGAGGAAGCTACTACATGATAGAGCAAAATCCCAAAAAGGGAAGGCATCTCTGATCAGTATTAGCAAAAAACTACGGGCACTCATAAAATCGTCTAAGGCCAGCTTCAAGAGAAAAATTGCACAGGACACTAAGGATAATCACAAGGCTTTCTTTAGTTATGTTAGGAACCTGGGTGGGAATTCCCAGATATGCTCAGAATTAGTCCAAAATAACAAAAAATACACTGAACCCACAGACATTGCCAACATCCTAGCTGACAGGTTCAGCGCAAACTTCTCCCCCCCCCCACCAAAAGGGCTAATATCTATCCCAGCAGAGTGCTGCCCCCCCTGACATCTCAGATGCTCAGGTAAGAGCTTCCCTCTCCAAAGCAAGAAACACAGCATCAATGGGACCAGACGGTGTCCCGGGCTGTGTCCTACATGAACTCCAAGAAGAGCTAAACCCAAACCTAAAACTACTGTTCAATCTCAGCCTTACTACAGGATATGTACCCAAAGAGTGGCGACAGCAACAGTGGTCCTCTCCACAAAGGTGGTGCCTCAACGGATCCTGGAAACTATCGCCTATAAGTCTCACTAGCTTGGTCTGCAAAGCTATGGAAAGGATCATCATGGACCTTATAAATAAAGATATTGGGGACCTGCAGACACTGGATCCTACCCAGTTCGGCTTTGTTAAGGGCAGATCCTGCCTCTTGAACCTGGTCAATTTCTTTGAAACAGTCACCAAGGCCATTGACAAGGGAAGGTGGTCCACACAGCCTACCTGGACCTCGCAAAAGCCTTTGATACAATACCCCACTCGGGCATTATAGATAAGCTCACCAGCTTAAATATAAACCCCTATGTCACTAGATGGGTTGCAAACTGGCTCAAGGACAGAACCCACATGGTTAGAATAGCTGGAGCCATGTCAGACTCCAAACCAGTTACAAGTGGCGTCCCACAAGGCTCAGTCCTGGGACCTTTCTTGTTCGGTATATATTTCTCAGAGGTACAGGCCAACATGGAAGGACTGTGGCTGACCAAGTTCGCAGATGACTGTAAACTGGGTGCCATAATAGACCCTCCATCCGACACAAGCATCCTCCAAAAGGGCCTCATAGAAACAGACAACTGGTGCCAGAGCCATGGCCTCAAGCTAAACGCCAAAAAGTGTATAGTCATCCCCTTTGGCAAAAACAGTGCCCACAAATTACCACATAGGTGGTAATCCATTAAGTACAGAAGAAGTAATTAGGGACCTGGGGACCCAAGTTGATAGCAATCTATCATTTGACAACCACGTGGCCAAAGTGGTTAGAAAAACATTTTATATAGCCCACCTAATCATGAAGGGATTCACATCTAGATCAGGGGAGGTCATCGTGCTTCTTTACTCATCCCTCATCAGGCCCATAATTGAGTACAATGACCCTTTTGGGATGTACCTTACCAGACACCTGCAGCAACTGGAAAGACCCCAAAGGTACCTCACCAAGAGGATCAAGGGGCTCAAACAGATGCCGTATGCTGCCCGGTTAAAGAAACTCCAGCTCTACTCAGTGGCATACCGCCTGCTCAGAGGCGATCTGTGTCTGACGTATAAAGCCATGTCCAACCCGGAATTAATGGACATGCTGCACCTCAGAAAATCCAAATCCCATCGAGCTACGTGCTCGAGGGACTTGAACATCAGCACTGAAATAAATAGGACATGCTGGAGGGACAGATTCATAACCCAGAGGATCCCTTCACTCTGGAATAAAATCCCAGTCCAGGTTAGGCAGAGTCCCTCATTGACTCTCTTCAAGAGGAATCTTGATGAGTGGATGGGAGATCATAGGTTTACCCCAGGTATCACTTCTGTGTCACTGTTAGACAGAGGCACAGTATACTAACCTTGAAAAAGGGCATAGCAAAATTAATTTAATATGGGTGGCGAAAGCCATACACACTCTGGCTAGGCTTATAAATGCCCTAGGGCAGATAGCCTAGTATGAACCTATGAACCTATAAACATAGTTAGGGATGGTAAAGAATACACAGTCAAGCACGACTACAGTTGGGTATATTATTTTCCTGTGCCACTGTCGAGCAGTGACACAGAAGTGGTTGCTGGGGTGTAGGTCCACACCCATCATTCCCCCACCCTAACTCCACAATCCCCAGGGTAGATTACATTAGACATCATTCCCCACCCCAAACTCCACACACGCAACAACCATCCCTTCTCTGGTGAACTGCTTAAGATTTAAATGTTATAACACAAGAGATGCCTCTGTTTTGTGTACATGTCAGTTCCTCTGGAACCCTTCTGTGTCACAAAGGGTGTTTAGACGTGTGTGTCTATATATATATATATATATGTATATATATATATATATATATATATATATATATATATATGTGTGTGTGTGTGTGTGTGTGTGTGTGTGTGTGTGAGTGTGTGTGTCTACAAATCCCGTAGGTGTATATATTTACATATATACATATATATATATATATATATATATATATATATATATACATATATGTATATATGTATATATATATATCTATATATATATCTATATATATATATATATATATATATATATATATATATATATATGTAGTTATGACAGTTGTACAGATGTAGACTTATCTTTGTTGTTTCACAAAGTACAGTACATTCAAGGGTACTGTACATATGTACACAAAGTGACTGTCCCATTTGTTTTCAGTACTGTGAAATACCTGCAGTAAGATGTGCATTATAGACTCCATGCAACATGTATACAACCCAGATGGCTTAGTGGTACATCCAGTGACCTCAGTGTGCATGATCCAGGGTACAAGACCTACAAGCCTTGTTGATCCTGTCAATTAGGACTGCATAAGACACTTTTAAGCAGTTGTAAGCAGGTGTAAATGTGTTTTTGTGACAGTAAGCAGCGGGTACACGCAGGTAACAGACATGTACAACTCGCAGTACACTTGACATGCCCTTCTTTGGCAATCCTGCTGATGTCACCCACCTATGAATACATTTCTGGGACTGCTATAACCCAGTAATCTCCATGGTGCGGGATGTAATTGCGTAATGCTGTTGTGTGTTAAACTAGTTTGGTAGGTGTTCTAATCTCAGACAGGTCAACTGTGGGTGGGTGTGTGTGTGTGTGTGTGTGTGTGTGTGTGTGTGTGTGTGTGTGTGTGTGTGTGTGTGTGTGTGTGTGTGTGTGTGTGTGTGTGTGTGTCTGCCTGCCTGCCTGTGAACGAAACAATGCTTTTAGAGTATGCATACTCTTTACAATTCACATACCCACCTTTGGCAATCCTGCTGATGTCACCCACCTAGAAATACACCTCTGGGACTGCTGTAACCCAGTATTCTCTGTAGCGCATGCTGCAACTGCAATCCTGCTGTTGTCACCCACCTAGTATTACACCTCTGGGACTGCTGTAACCCAGTTATTTCCATAGTGCGTCCTGTAACTGTGTAATGCTGTTGTGTGGTACACTAGTTATGTAGGGGTTCTATACCAAGACATGGGTAATATGTGTGTGTGTGTGTGTGTGTGTGTGTGTGTGTGTGTGTGTGTGTGTGTGTGTGTGTGTGTGTGTGTGTCTGTGTGTGTGCTTAACAATCAGAGCCTGTGTGGAGGTGGCTGTGACTGTCTAACCGCTGGACATGTTGGGGAGCGGATTTTGTAGTTTTCCTAGAGGAGTACAGATGTCAATCGCCAAGGGACTGTGTTGGCAAGCCATAGCCCTACATCTGGCAAAAGGCCTGGTGAACAAAGTATGCAACCCTACCATTACCCAGAATACGTTCTAAACCCATGTGTCATACACAAACACACTTGCCTAGAATATCCCACTATGTTGCTAGTACCCTGCACATTGATGACTGATAGTAGGCATGGTGTGATTGCAGTGGGCTGCAGAGGGCATAGCACCTTGTACAGTAGTACAATAGATACATAATTGCGGGCAATGTGCCTTCACTATGTTCCCCACTGGATGCCTGCAACATATGTGGTGCAATCAGATGTGATCCGCAGAGGCCATACAATGCCTTACACATGTGCCCTGTATGGACCGATGCCACTGACACCAGGGAATACCTGTTTTATGCTGTCAATGCAAGTGGAGGGTCAACCTGCTGTCTATAAGCAGGTCCTGCCACACCAGGTCAGTATTGGCATATCTGAGGATAACACTCTGTGTACACATGTGCCAGCCAAACCAGGTTCACTTGTACATGTCACTGTACATTATTGTGGGATGTGTACATCCCAGGCAATGTCCATGTGAATAACTATCAAACGCAGACATGGCATGCATTGCAAAGCTATGGCCATACACAATGGTAACCAGGATGTCAGGACAGTTCATACAACACCCATCTGTGTGGGACATTGCAGACACTACACCCCTGTACCACACTGCACACCATTGTCGGGTGGCGTGATGCCAAGGATTACCCCTCACCCAGCCTTGTACAGCCATCTTGCACAGCCAAACACTACACACCCATGAAGTAATGCACACATGCATGTCAGTACTGGCACCTTGTGTCTGCTTGTGGGGTATGATGCTCCCAACCACAGTCACTCCCAGTATAACCCCCATTGGCATACCGACAGATGTCAAACACGTTCACATGCCGTAGCCCATAGAACCTCCAGATTTCCCCTGCGGTGCATGTAGTACCTGTGCATTACTGCAGTGTGGCAAACTAAGTAGTTAGGAAGTGTATTTGTGGGCCTGGGAAAGTGTGTCAATGTGAGTCCATTAGAGAGTGTGGTTGTGTTGACAATGACATCCTTTCATGTGGACAGCCATGTGTGCTACACCTAATGTATGTTTACTATATCTCTGTTGCAGATGTCGCTCACCAGCACACATATATGTTCTTACAGCACACCAACATGTCAGCTTTGTGGCACATGGAGTAGCTGCATGCACTTGTAATAGTAATTCTAAAGACATGCTTCTGGAGCATTTCTCCCCGGGCCTCCGCTGAAAACAGGATCTATGAAACCTAGTCGGACATTCCCGGTCAACAAATGTTAAATAAATAAAAAATAAATAAATAAATAACTAGTCAGTCAGAGGTTTGAACCCTTGTACTGGTAGGTGTTTGACAGACGATGCTTAGGTTTTAGTCTTTAAACCCTTCTCTGATGTACTTTGCCTCTGTCTGTCCCTACCACACACTCTCTGGTAGATGTGGAGTTGTACACCTGCTCAGCAGCAGCATGTGTTTTGTAAGTGATGGTCATAATCAGGTGATGGCCTCTGCACCTATTGCAGTCCTCCTCTAGCTGATTGCATGTGGAACAGCTGTGATGATGTTGCCATAGCCAATCGCATGGAAACACAGTACATTATCTAGGAACATCATGTTGGTGTTTGCCCATGACAGTCACTGTGAGTGGTACCTGGAGCTGGTGTTTAGTAAACGGCATCACAGATGATATCTGGATGTTCCTCAAACAACATACACAGTGGGAAATAGCCTAAAGACAGGAGGGTGATGTGCCAGACATAACTACAGCATGTAAGTGTAACTATGCTTCATTGAGACTACTGCCTGCTAATGGCTATTCTGCATGTTTTAAAACTGACAAGACAGTGCTCTGTTTGTAAGGGACCCCCATCTGTAGGGCCATTTGTGGACTGGTCAGTGTGTGGAACCATTTGTTTCCTGTGTTACTCACTGAACACACATCTGTGAACCACAGGAGCATAGTGTGAGGATTGCAGTCAGTACATGGTGATAGTGATGAGTTACTGCCATCGCATCCCTGATTACACATATGTCACATGAAACAGTGATATGACAGACACTGTCTGGGGTTCTCAGGGACATGTCCATAATGGGCCACTGTTCATAGTTGCAGTCACAAGTCTTCTACACTTTGTACAGATGTCATGCAGTATATATGCATGTGTTATGCTCCCTCTGCAAACATATACCATCTGTTGTGTTGGGTTGATGGTCATATCAATGCATGCTGTTATAAGTACTCCTGAATGCTGTTGACTATTACTAAGCCATATATGTGTTTAAACTGCAACACCATAGGCTGTATGAGTTTGGAGGTCTTGGCAGAACCTCCTGTCCCACTTCAGCTGGCCATGGCATTGGGCACCAGCACATCTGGGGCCCAGCCTTGGACCTCCACCTCTGTCCTTGATGTGGTGCATAGGGGGCTCAATAAGGGGTTATGAGGCCAGATACGCCAGCTCAAGGGCAGAGTGTCACATTTACAGGGTGAGCCTGACTCTTCTAGACAGCCCCCAGCACTGCCACCTTTGCGACTGTTTTGGTGCAGTGGTTGCTGCCCATGGCTGGGTACCTCCATCTCACTATTTCCATCTGGGGGCTCATGGGCTTGTGACTGCTGAAAACCCTTCCCCGTCTGAGGTGTATCCCCCCACATATGTCATATACCGACCCTGTATGCTGTCTTGTCTGTCATCCTACCCTCCACAAGCATACCTACTCTCCTTCCCCCACATCCCATTCTCACCCTATGGAAATGAAAGGCCAATCAGTTCCTAGAACAACATTTTGCCCCGTACATAGCTGTCCATTTCACACATGTGTCCACTGGACACATGTAACCCTTTTAAGATGCATCACAACATACTCCAGTTGTCCTCACCTTTGTCTCTCAGGCACACAATCCTAGTATGCACATGACTCCTAAAAAGGTTCCAGGTACATGTGATGCAGATGACCCCATTGTTCACACAACACTACCAGTCCCACTATGGTTACTCCATTTACCTTTATCATGATGATGATGTCGCACACAGCACCTTGAAAGAGTACCATTCTCACATAATGATTGGACAGGAACTGTTGTGTTAATGTAAATAAAATGCACAGAGTGTTGTATTTGGCCAATGTACAAATGTTTGCGTATATTAATGAAACATGTCTGTCTGAGGGAGTCTTGATATTACATAGGACACCACCACTACATAATACAGGCATTGCTGGTGTTTCCCTTTTCATTCCTTTGTAATGCTTTGTTGTCACATGGGATGTTCTTGATAAATATATATATATATATATATATATATATATATATATATATATATTTATATTTATGTATCTATATCTAGACATAAACACTCACACATACATCAACATGATGGAATACATTTCCTATACTGTTGAATGACTGCGCTGGATGATAAGTTTGTGATAAGATCCAATGTCTGTATATCTGCCATGGCTTAGTGGTAAATCACAATAGCTGTGTGTACAGGGTCCTAGTTTTGAGCCTTGCTGAAGCCGTTTATTTTTTTGCTGGGCAGAACAAGGCCATTGGATAAGGAGTGATTAAGGCACATTAAAGCAGTTGTGAGCAGGTGTGCGTGGGTTTGCGCGGAGCTAAGCAATGCTAACCTCCGGTTACAGTTTCTTACACTCAGTTAGCCTCTACATTGCTTTACTAGTGTAATACTTGCATACTGGCAGCCAGATGCACTGCATTTTGTGTTTGCATCTGACACTAACACCCCTGGGTGGCAGTGAGGACTATGATATTACCTTGTGATGCCTATTACATCGGATTACATGCCTACATTATCGGGAATGGCTGCCCATTAGGCGAAAGCATGCCATTCGACTGTACAGAATCCGCGGCCTGTCCAGAGTTTGATTCATATTATTGGTGTGCTCCTCTTACAATCTGTACCTGTCTGGCTAATACATGGGAACTGACACTCTTCAATACAAACAAGTAACTGGGTTTTGGAACCCACATCCTTCAGCCGAGTCATGCTACTGCAGACCTAATATTCTATCAACTTTCTAAGGTTGTCAGTGGAATATGTGCTTTCTGTCCCTATCAGACCTCTCATACGATTGAGGAAAAATACCAACTGAATCAGGGACACGTCAAAACAACATCAGGGACGCATTTAAATTATTGATGCTATTAACCTGACACATTGTCAGACTCAGAGCATATGAATTCATGCACATTTTCTGAGGAAAATTATGTTTATAACTATTAATTGTTGTTATTATTCATTACGTGTCGAAATCAGGGACATCCCTGGAAATCGGGGACAGTTCAGAGGTATGGTCCCTATTTGTTCACCCAATGGTTTATGTCCTGTCCAGTGGATTTGCTTTTAGGGGTTGAGAGGTATGGGCATCAGCTTTGCCCATTTTGGAATATTGCTTACATCCCCGGACTGGT
>NC_056742.1:452208260-452403260 GCF_019279795.1 Protopterus annectens
TACTACTTCGATTTTATTTCATTGTTCCTGGACACTCTTGCATGCTTAGCGTACATTTCGGTATCCACGGGCACTGAATTACTGAATTGCTATTAGGGGTGGGCTCTACTAGTAGGCATTGTAGGTTTTGCAACTGTCAGGGCATGTTTACACCTCCATAGAGCACTTGTACATGCCCTCTGCACTCGCACACACTTCCTGTGCATGTCGAGGCTGCGCCATCTGTAGTGAGGATGCTTGGCACAAGGCTAAACCGTCCTTGCGCCGAGCTTCTTGAATCCCAGCGTGTGTGTGTGTGTGTGTGTGTGTTTTCTTCACATTCATATTAGTCGTTATGTTAGTCATAGTTTTTGAATCTGCTTCAGACATTATAGAAATAGCACTGGTTTTATGCAGATTTCATATATATATCTATATATCTATATATCTATATATCTATATATATATATATATATATATATATATATATATATATATATGTGTGTGTGTGTGTGTGTGTGTGTGTGTGTGTGTGTGTGTGTGTATAACATTTTAATGTGTACCTTTGACAGCTTCATCATGGCAGAATTTGAATATCACAATTTGCTTTTATTATGTCTTGTATTGCATGTTTTCCTTTTTAACTTTGAAAAAAAGGAAAAAAAAAACAGAATGAGCACTGTTGTAGAATTTAAGCACAGCTATTTTTCCCCCCTTTCAGATGTCTACTGTCACAAAGAGAGGGTGCAGCATCTAGTGAAAACTATCTCACAAACATCCAAGATGATTCTCCAAAGGAGTAGCTTGGCCTTTGAAACTCTACAACTCAGGCTAATTACAGTGTCACTATGACTGATACTCTTACTCATGTTACATAATGGTTAGGGAAATAGTTTTATGTGTGCAGTTTACAGAGTCTGATCCCTGATAACAGAAAATGGGCTCTGATTTTTTTTATGCTTTGCAGTTAGTGCAGAGGACTAGACCTATGGGCTGCAAAGTGTTCCAAGGATACAGGGCCTGAATCTTTCCACCTTCTTTTGTCTACTATGATGTCCATAAGGTCATTTGCATATATCCCATGTACCCCTGATACAAGAGGTTGGAGAGGTCACTCAGTGGAAGTTCTAGCTTAGCTGTAATTTTTGTTTAGTTTTTACTGATTGTTTTTTTCTGTGGACCTTCTCACTCTTTGTTTTAGTTTGTTAGGTGGGATATTTTCCAGTCACCCTAATAGTAAAAGACATCAGCTGGGTATAACAGTCCTTTGTTTCTCATGCTTAGTTAAGCCCTTTGTTTGTGCTGTTTTGAAGAGGTTATAACAAGGCTGAAATGTTTATTTCCACAGTTTCATTGCCTGAAGTTGTTTATTGAAATGACTTCAAAAGAAATAAGTTGAGGATTTTGAATCACCATATAGCTGAAATGCCTGATGTTCATAAAGGTCATTAAGGATCATTTGCATATATCCCTTGTGCCTCTGATACAAGAGGTTTGATAAGTCACTCAGTGGAAGTTTTAGCTTGGCTGGAGTTTTCATTTAGTTTTTACTGACTGATTTTTCTGTGTGATCTTCTTCCTCTGCTTTAGTTTGTTAGTTGGGATATTTTGTGTCACTCTAATGATAATGGATGTCAGCTGGGTATAACAGCCCTGTGCTTCTTAAGCAAACAGTTTGCTTGCTTTGTTTAGGTCAAAACAAGTTTGAAATATGCATATCTGCAGCTAGTGTGGTTTGGCTATATGAGCCTGAAATTGTCCATTGAAATGACTTAAAAAGATATGTCACAGGCATTCAGAATTCCCATATAGCTGAAACACCTTGGTTCATAAGGGTTATTTGCATATATCCTGTGTGCCTCTGATATAAGAGGTTAGAGAGGTCACTCAGTGCAAGTTCTAGCTTGGCTGGAGTTTTAATTTAGTTTTTACTACTATGAGACCTTGGTAACATCACTTAACCAGACTGTGTTTTGGTGCAGTTCGGAATTTATGATAGGTCTTTAATAGTATCTTAGACTGGGCATTGTTACAGCTGGTTGATGCATTTGAGAATGAGTGGGTAAAGGTAAAAATGTAATAGTGTGGTACATTTCTCCAAAACATGTTGCATTGTGTGACCCAGCACAGCTCATTTAGGAGATTTTTTCTCTTTTCTCCTCTGTATTATGACCTTGGAGTTAGCATATATATCGTTTACAGTGGTACAATGGGGCATGCTCCCCGAAAAAATATTTTTTGTGTGTTTTAGTAGTCCTTTTGACTCATCAGTTTCAATATTTATTTCTCAGAAACCATGCAGTTGAAAGAGTATGATTTGATCACTCACAGATCCCTAGACCACATGCCTAGTAACTACCTAACTAAATAACTTTTCAGACAGTTATTATATTTCATAAGATTTTCAGACATTTCAATTTTAATTTTTGAAAAAAGAGAGAAAAAAAGAAAAACATACCAATTATTCTTTCTGATGCCTGAGTACTGACTTTGAGATACTGTGCGTCTTCCTACTGAATCAACCATAGAGAGAATGTGAGCTTATTTTTTTAATATTTGTCAATATACCACATCTTCCATTTAGTAGTAAATAATTTCTTCCAGTAGGAAGTAATCTAGAGGTTTTATGAGGATGAAGGATGTTCACACTATTTGCCAGGCCCTTCTTTTCTCTCTATAGGCCAGTATCAGAACATGGTATTATGGTTCAATTAGTTCACAGGAAGCACTTTGATTGATATGATGGGCAATCTGCAGAATTTAATTGGAATTTAAATTTCCTTGACAGTTTCATTGTAGAATTCAGTCATACAATCCTCTAGCAATTGCTCTTAAAGCTGTAAATCATACAACTACTCCTTAGTGAGTCACATGTGAATCCACACTTGCAGCTTACCAGTAGGATCAACTTAAGTTGCAACTTTTAGTATTTTAGAAGCATTTTAAACAATTTCAGAAAGGAATCCATAAATAGTTAATGAGTGATTCTTTCTTGGTGTCTCACAGATAACATATATTTTTCTGTGTACCAGAAAAGCCATAGTCCTTTTCCAGAGAGTAAAAGACAGAAACAATAGGCTCAGAAACCACGACCTCTCAGATCTAAATGACAGACCATTAGTGATATTAACCATTTGCATCACAACATTCTAATCTACTTAGATAGTTAGTCCATGAATTAGTTAATTAATTAGTTAGTTAGTTAGTCAGTTAGTTTGCATTTTTTAACCAGGTAAGAACACTAATCAAAGGGCCACATCTAACCACGATCTAGACCACATGTGAAAGACACAAACATGAAAACTAATACAATCTCGAATGTGTAAAGTAAAACAGAGAATCAGCATGTAAAATATGGCTTATTGTAAGCGCTTTTGCTCAACGTCAGTAATCAAACTTCATCAGACAATAAAACTTCACAATACTTATAAGGTTTAAATTAGGTTGCAGTAAATCACATGACATAGCAATCAATACCTTAAAGGCATATACATAAAATATAATAATGGTAAATTTAAGCTATAAAAACTTTTTCTCAAATCAAATTAGATTTAAAAGCCATCTGCATCAAATAAATCCCTCAATGACCATACATACATATACACATACGTACTACATAACAAACTATTTTTAATAATTAAAAAAATACATATATGAAAAATGTTCCCAAAAATTGTATACACCTTAATAAAGCTTTCTTTTTAAGAATACATTGGATGGAACAACTATCGTTCAAATCTGGGAAGTTATATGCATTTAATCTAATCTAACACAATAATTAATTTTCTTCTAATTTAAGATTTCAAGGGCCCCGTCTTTTGTCTCTAACTACTTGGTCTATAATTTTAAATTTAAATCAATCACCTGGATGCACAGAAATTTGTTTGGCCAATGCATTGTGTAAATTGATTTTATTAATAATATACAGTTGTTCATACAAGCATTCACAAAAGTTACACTCAGTTTTTCCTATATAAAACCCTTCACAGATTTGGCACATTGCTATAAATGTTACCCTTTTTGAGTTACAATTAAACCTGCCCTTAATATTATATTTCTTTTCACCTACTGCAAATGTCATACCAGTCTCTATATATCTACAATACGGACAGGTTTCACATTTAAACATGCCAAAAGTTTTAGTTAAAGGGTTTTTAGTGGGCTCCAAGATACACTTAAAATTATTTCCCTTCTTAAAAATACATCCTGGTTATTCACTAATTATAGATCTAAGCATGACATCATTTAATAAAAAATTCCAATTTTTCGATAATATATTCTTTAAACCATAGGATTCCTGACTGAAAGGGGTAATAAAATTAAGATTATATATTATAGCAGATTTTTCTGTGTGATCAACATTTTGTGAGTCTAACCTTAAACTCAACAAGCTTAACATTGGGGTAAAATGACCATTCAATCTCTTATTATAGACTTCTTTAATGAAATTATCTAGCAATTTTACAGGCATACCCTCTCCTAATAAACATAGTTTTCAAGTTCTCACACTCATCTACAAATTCATCATCCAAAGAGATCATTCTCACTGCTCTAATGACTTGCACTTTTACGACTCATATTTTTTGATGGAAAGGGTGGGCACTACTAAAATGTATTTATTATTTATTTTATTTATTTTACATTTGTTGACCAGGATAGTCTGACTGGATACATGTCCATTTTCAGTGGAGGCTTGGGGAGAAAAGCTCCAAACATTCAAACAGATAAATGATAATAAAGATGAGTATAAGTTAGAGTTTATGTTCAGCAATGTCCAAATACAAATTACAATCTCACATTTCAATAACTAGTAATGTTACAAAGTAGTAGTTGTAAATAGTAAATTAATTAGAGTACCATTTATCATATGGAAGCAGAGGAGGATTTAGTCAGGATTAGAGCAAGGGCATAGCCAGTGAGTTTTAACATACTGTATTAGGTTTTTTTTGAAGTGGGTAAGTGAGGGTTCTAGATTAAGGTTGGCCGGGAGAGAATTCCAAGTTTTGCCCACTGAATTTACAAACAGAGAGTCCCTAGCTGAGTTGTTAGCTTTAACAGTTTGTACCACCGACAGTTTAGTAGATGACCAAAGTGACCTGATATTATTGTAGGGATGCATATGGTTTTGAGTGAGACTGTTTTTTCTGGTTGGTTAATAACTTTGAATACAACAAGGAGTGGGTTATACTGGATTAGTCTAGGGAATTCTAGCCATCCTAAGAGGTTTAGGTCCTGAAAGTGGTGTGTTCTATAGGTAGTGCCAGTGGCAAGCTTGGCAGTGTGGTTATAGCAACATGAGTTTGCTGAGATCAGATTTTCTCAAGTTAGTGAGTACTGGGGAGGCATAAAGGAGGGTTGAAATTAGATGAGTATGGGCAATTGCAGTCCTAGATAGAGGGGTAAAGAAAGGTTTATTTTTATATAGGGAACCGAGTTTTTTATTAATGGTTTTAATTGTTTGATTGACATGCATGTTGTATTTAAGGATGTTGTCTATTATAACTCCTAAGGGTTTGTATGGATATCTGATGAGATTATGGTACCATTATTAGATGTTATAGTAAATGAAGGTTGAGAGGACTTACGAGTAGGGGAGAAGAGCAGTAGCTTTGTTTTATTAGGGTTTAATATCAGTTACTGATCAGAGAGCCAATTTTCAGGCATGATGAAAATTTGCTGGGATAAAGTGAGGAGATCTGTTGGGGAAGAGGCTGAGCAATTCCGGGTGGAGTCGTCAGCATATTGTATACAGGTTGCTTCTGGGATGGCAGTTTGAAGGTCATTGATAAATAGAAAAAAAAAGGGGTCCTAATATAGAGCCCTGGGGGACACCAAGGGTGATGGGTAGAAGGGTGGAGAGTTTGTCCTGCCATAAGACAGCCTGCTGTCTTCCACTCAGATAAGATTGAAACCACTGGATAGCATGATTTTCTAAGGATATTGTTTTAAGAGTATGTAAAAGTAATTGGTGGTTAACCATGTCAAAGGCTTTGGAGAGGTTGAGAAACAGGGCTGAGGATAATTTGTTGTTTGATTGTGATTTTTGATGTTTGACCTAAACCTTGTCATCACAATAAACAGAACATGCCAGAGGGATAGATGCCTGTCCCAGAGACTTCCCATACTCTGGAACAGACTACCTATCTATATCAAACAAAGCTCCTGATTAGCACTCTTTAAGAAAAATCTTGATGATTGGATGGGAAATAGGAAATTCACCCCGGGGATCACCTCTGTGGCTCAGCTCGACAGTGGCACAGGAAAATAATTTTCTTGGGTGGCAAAAGCCAGGGTACCTTTTTGGCTGGGCTTGTATAAGCCCCAGGTCCAATAGCCTAGTACCTACCTATGAACCTAGGAACCTATGGAGAAGGAGAGGAGGGTTGAGGTGGTACTGTGATACAGCATAAAGCCGTGCTGAGAGTTAGCCATCAGATTATTCTGAGTGAGATAGTATAGGAGTTGTTTATGGATGCACTTCTAAATAATTTTGGCCAGGTGAGAAAAAATGGCTATAGGTATATAGTTTGACAGCTCAGTGGAGCTGCCACCATTATCGAGTAATATGACATGGGATATTTTCCAAATGGATGGGGATGGAGGCTTCACTTAGGGTTCTATTGATCAAAATAGAGACAGGGTATGACATGCCATCTGCAGCTTTTTACAGGTAGTCCACTGGGAGGAGGTCAGCAGATAAGGTGGTTGATTTTAGTTTTTTAATTAGGGCTCTGATAAGTGAGGTGGGAACTGGTTGAAAGCTAAAGGAAGGTTGGACACTGGGTATGGGGGGTGCCTGAGTTGGAACAAACAGGTGTAAATTTGCTAGCAAGGGAAATGATAGTCTCTATATGAAACTGTTAAAGGTGTTAGCAATGGCCTCTGGTGATTTTTGAGGTGAGGATGAAGGGGTTGGAGTTGTGGATTGCCCTGGGTGAAGGAGTTTGTTAATACCAGCCCAGAACTTCTGAGGTTTATTTTGATGTTTAAGTTGTAGATGGCAGTCATAGTTTTTTTTGTCTAGTAAAATGGATTTTGTTGTGTCATTCCTAAGTTGTCAAAATGTAAGTTGATCTAGAGGGGCTTTGGAGGATCACCAAGTGGCCCAAGCATTATTTCTATGTATGATTTTTAATTTGGTATCTTTTGTGAGCCATTAATTCTAACGGAATGTGCAGGAGCGTGAGTATTAAGGATGGCCAGGAATTTGGTATTAAAGTGTGCTACAGCCTCATCTAGTGGTAGTTGTTTTAGAATTGACCAATTGCATAATTTAAGTTTGTTTTGGAATTTGGTAAGGCTGAAGTTTTTATTTCTTATTATTTTGTAGGTGGGCAGGTGGGGGGATTCAACTTTATGCCTAATAATATAAGTTAAGAAGTGATCACTTAGATCTTCAGTGTGCGTACTTGATTTATACATGTGGTGAGGGCTATTGATAAGTATCCAGTCTAGGATATATTCTTTATTATTGGGCTTGCTGATCCTGGTATGGGTAGGTATCATTTGTGTAAACCCATATAGGTTTATGTGGGTAGTTGGGGTCTCAGAGGTGCAACTGTTCCAATCTATATTGAGGTCACCAAGAACAATGGTTTCCTAAGGGTAGATATTTGATAACCAGTGGAGGAAGTCTTCTAGGGTGCCTGAGTTATTACCTGGGGGAATATACACACAGACTAGGTTTATACATTTGTTTTTATTTATTTGTAGTTTGGTAATTAGCATTTCTGCTTTATTAAAAAGAGGTGGTTGTTGGGAATCAAGAGTTATATTTAGGGTGATTTTATAGACAACGGCTACCCCACCATCCTTCCTAGTAGTGCGGTCTACTCTGAGTATGTTATACCCAGATGATAATACTTGATTATCTGGCATTGATGATTTTAACCAGGTTTCAGTAAGGCAAAGTATATCAGAGGAATAGACAGCTAAGAGGGTATGGAGGTTGTAGATCTTATTATTAATGCTTCTGATGTTTAAGTGGCAGGTCAGAAATTAGTTGGGGTGGTCTGATTAGACTTTGTTTTATATTTAGGGTGTTAATATGGGAGTTAATGTTGTCAGGTGATGATGGGCCAGGGTTAGGGTGGATATCCCAATCCATAGTGAGGATGCAAGGCAAGCTAACTATGAGCTTTAAGAATTTATTTATTAGTTTTTGGTAGTGCTTGATTTTGTCATTGACATAACTGGGTCTAACAGGGTGGACGTTAGCAGGGATAATGGAGTTAGTGTCGAGGGGCATGATTAAATTGTCAAACTTGTTTGAGAAGATTGGGGTGGTGGTTTGCCATTTAGGATAGGAGAATCCTATGTAGTATTGATTTTCATAGATGGTGAGAAGGATAAACAACACGGGTAGAACAGAGAGTGGAAATGTTTCATTTGTTGTAGAGTTTGTGAGTAGCAGAGTCATTATGTAGATAGTATTGCAACCTCTGCATTGGTTAGGGAGGGGTGGGTCCTAAAATGAATTCTTAGTTTATGGTTGGTTAAAGAAAGGAGGGGGTGTGGTTATAAATTTAGCAGTAGTTGGGGCGGGTGGCAATAGGGGCCAGGGCAGGGCAAGGAGCGAGCCTGAAGGGTGAGTGAAGTGGGGCTTAAGCAGATGAGAGGAATCCTTAGAGCCTGTATGTTCAATGTAAGGGGATTTTACTTACTTTATTTAATTTATATGGTACTTCAGTATTTTTATAGCATTATACAGCTAATATTTAGAATTTTATGATTTCTGAAGCTGATATATAGAGTGAGTAGCCACCAGGTATACTTTTAGAATCTGCTACTGTATTTTGCCAAATTTAGAAGGGCAGGGATTTGTATAAGGACCTTTTGGGGGCTAGCTGATAGTGCTGTAGAGCCAGAACAGGTTAGTTCCTGAGTACACAAAAAGCGATGTTGAAGGAGCAAACACCAAAACTGCTTTAACTACTTAACCAAATTTATTGCAGCCTAATAACATAATTATGAACTTAATTGCAATTACATATTTAAAGCAACATAGCATCTATAAAAATCTTTTCCTATAAAAATGAACTATAAGAAGCAATACAAAAACCATTATATAAATATAAAAATATCTGTATATATACAAGCACAACCATAACAGCCCTACTTCAATATATATGTTTTAAACTAAAATAAAATAAGCAATTTTTCATATTACTATCTTCTTAATGCAATATGTTTTAACACACAATGAATAGATGTGTATTCATTAAGACCAGGAAATAAATGTGCTGCAGTTCTGATCTGCCAAAACAGTTCTTCATTTTCTAACAGTATCTGCCAAGGTCCAGCTCTAATATCCTCATTTATATGCTTCAAAACCATAAATTTAAAATTATGATCAGAATATTCACCAATATGTCATGCTAGAGCATTAGTTAGGTCTTTTTTGGAAATGGCATATATGTGTTCGTAAATGCGCTGTTTTAACTTTCGCTCCGTTTTACCAATGTAGAAAGCTGCGCATTTTTGGCAGTTAGCAACATAAACAACTGATTTGGTGTCACAATTAAAATTCCCAATAATTTTATAAATCCTGTCATTTATGGTAACATTAGCACCAACATTTATAAAACTGCATTGGCGACAAGCACCACATTTTGTCATCCCACAACATTTTTTGTTTGTATTAATGTTACATCCCCTACTTTCTAGCAATGTTTTCAGATTAATGCCACGCCTATATGTTATTTTGGGCTTTGGCCCAAACTTAATAAGTAGCTCTTTATCCTCTAAGATTAACGCCCAGTTTATATACAGGATATTTCTAATAAGTACATGATCTAAATTAAAGGTACATAAGAAACTGGTTCTAAATTCTGAGGTATTTACATTATTTATTACTGTTCTGCTGTTATCAGACACAGTATTATAATCACCACTTTGATCAGATAAAATCGGTTTAAAATGACCCATTTCACGTTTATACATAACCTCAGACCTAACCTCAACAATCAAAGAGTCAGGATAGCCTCTGTTAGTAAACATGGGGGACAAGTTGTTACATTCTTCAATAAAGTCACTTATACCAGTTGTCATCCTAGCTGCTCTTACCATCTGCCCCTTAACTATTGCTTTTTTCTGATGGTAAGGATGACAACTGCTAAAGTGCAAAAAGGCATTCGAATATGTCGGTTTCCTATATATGACACTTTTATATCTACAGTTAGAACTATCTTTCTGTAACATAATGTCAAGAAAATTAATCTTAGAATATTGAATGTCATATGTGAATTCAAGAAATTCTGTTAACTCGGAAATTCTAGAAATAAATGTTGTAGCAGCTTCCATTGAACCTTTCCATAGTATAAACATGTCGTCCTGGTATCTAGTATACCAGGCGACGTTGGTTTTAAATAAAGGTTCTTTATAAAGCAAAGAATCTTCCCAGTGTGCCATGATGCAATTGGCAAAGGCACCCCCACATGGGGAGCCCATGGCGACACCTGAGGTTTGTAAGTAAATGTTGCCGTCAAACACTAAAAAATTGTAGGTCAATACTAGTTCTAATAAGATTTCAACCAGATAGATGATGTCATCACTAACTTTCCTAATTAGCAAGAATTCCCTAATCCATTCTAATCCTAATTTTTGTGGTATGACCGTATACAGGTCTCTTACATCTATTGTAAGAAAAAAATAATTAGGATTATAGGGAATACTGTTAATGTTGTGAAGGAAACTCCATGAATCCTTACAGATCTGTGGTTCACGTTCAATGAGAGGTTTAAGAACACTATCTATGTATTTAGCACACGCATAAGTAATTGACCCCCTACCGTCCACAATTGATCTGAATGGGGGGTCATCTACAGATTTGTGAATTTTTGGTGTGCCAAAAAGTGCTGGTAATTTAGGGGCAGAGATGTTCAAGTATCTATATAAGTCAATATCTATAAACCTTTCTAAAAAGAGGTCTTCAAGAACACCCCTAATCTTACAATATGCAGTATTGACCTCATTGATCCTTGACGGCCTATAAAATCCGGTGTTAAGTTGTTCCATCATTTTCGTCACATATACATGCTGGTCCATAAAGACCAACCCTCCACCCTTGTCAGATTTCATAACCCTGATGTTACATTCACACAACACCTTAATACAATCACGTTGCTCTTTACTAATATTAAGATTGTTATGTTTATATTTGAATTTGTTATTATCCAATGCTCTGAAATCCATCTCACAAAGTTTTTTAAAGCACCGTAAACAATCAGTTTCTGAGTACATACAGAAAGTACATTAAAAGTAGTAATCTTGGGGTCTATATTAGAACATTGACTTTTTAAAATGTCGAATGTTCTAATATCGACCCCTATTCAGTGAACGTTGACAACATCGAACATGCAGAACAGTAAATTTTTTCCAAGGGAAATAATTTGCTGTTCCGACACACATACACACAACACAAACACACCAAGCAAACAACAATCCACACACATACACCTAAAATCCTACATCTAACCCTACACTAAACTGTACCCACACCACTAGCTATCCACTTACCTTAACCCAAACCCAAAACCTAAGGTCCGTCACTATCGCACACTCACCTCAACTGCTCCCTAATCCTAACTCACCTACCCTGCCTTAACCCTCACGGCCACACAATAGCACACTTACCTGACCCGCGCTCTAACCCTAACTCACCTACCCCATGTCCTAACCCTCACGTCCACACAATCACACACTTACTTGATCCCAATCTGTAAGTTTCCACCACAGTGCTGAACATATAGAAGCCACAGGAATGGCCAACCAAATTCCTTCCCTAGGAAGAAATTCGGTGTTCCACAGCTCTGCTATTTTCAGCATTCGCTGAATAGGGGTCAATATTAGAACATTCGAAGTTGTGAAACTTTGATGTTCTATTATAGACCTGTAATCTTGATAGTCTTTTAATACTGTGGGCAGACCAGTGTGGCTTTCCGGTTTAATACACAACTGGATGGAATCCTTCTATCGTTGCAAGCCTTTCAGGTTGGGAGCCGTGAGAAGGGTGTAGTACCTGATAATAGATATGTACTTTAGAATTTATCACAATTGAATAAAACCTTATCCATAATTACTAAGAATGCACAGTGTTTTGTAGCCTTATCATGTTATCAATCAAAGTTATAGTGGTAACGCTCAACCAGTATGCTCTTATCCAAAACAACATTTTATAGTTTAACAAACACTGCGACTAACTCTCTCTTTATCACAAGTAAATTATTTTGTTTTAACAGGAAAATGTAAGTTCACAAATCAGTTGTAAAATACTTAAGGTAGTCTCACAGATAATTATACATTTTTAAACAAAGCAACATCCAGTTATCATCGCAACATTATTAAGGTGAGAGCATTTGTAAGTTATCCATATGAACCAGAAAACATTAATTACATAGCGCGTTAAAGACAGGACAGCTGACTGGGTCAGGAGCACAGGGGCATTTGAAAAATGGTTTCTTGTAGGTAGATTAAATGTGGGCATGAATTAGAATACATATTATTCCTATATATCTTGGAAATATATCTCGCTCCTTGTCTATCCTTATGTAACTCTACATCTAAAAATACAATACAATCTCTAACAAACTGATAAGTAAATTCTAAAAATTATGTAGTACCATTTAAGTAATCCAACAATGATTTGGTAGTTTCCAAATCACCCTTAAAAATAACAAAGATGTCATTTAGGTATCATGTATAATATTAAATCTGTACTCACCAAGTAAGATTTTTAAACAAGTATTCATATTGCCAAACAGCCATGACTGTGTTTGCAAAACTAGCAGCACAAGGATAACCCATTGCTGTTCCATTTTCTGTAAAAAATAGAAATCTTAAATAGTATGAAATTATTAGTTAAAATAATATCCAATAGTTCCTCCATCAAGATAATAAGGTCAGCAGTGGCCTGTTTTCTAACTAAAAAATCGGTCACCCACTGGATACCCAAATTGTGTGGAATCACTGTATATAAATTTCTAACATCAATTGTTAAAAAAAATTGAAGTTAGCTTTAGATTTATAACTCTTAATATTTTTCATAAATGACTAGGAATCTCTGCAAATTTGAGGTTCATCATTTAAAAATTCTTTCAATTTATTATCAGCAAATTTAGCACACACATACGTGATTGAATTTCTATCGTCCACTATTGGACGAAGGGGTGGGTTATATAAGTCTTTATGGATTTTAGGAATCACATATATAACTGGGATTAAAGGAGAAACCATATTCAAATAATTGAAAAGGTTCACATCAATTTGATCATTAATAAACAGATCATTAATATGTGATTTAATCCTCTGATATGCTCCAAACACTTTGTTTTGTGTTACTGGTTCATAGGTCTCTGACATTAAAATATTCAATGCCTGACATTAAAATATTCAAAGTCCTGTCATTATAACCTGTCATTATAATCAGAAGTATCCATAAAGACTAACCCCCCCCCCCCCAGTCAGGTTTCATTATCCTCACATCAAGTTATTTTACTAAATTAAGCAAATTACATTCTGCTTCACTCATATTATCATTAGAGAAGATAGCCTTTTTATTTAACAAATTCCTAATATCAAGCTCTCAGATCTGGTCAAAAATGAATAGCATAGGGTGCAAGGGTGGGTTATATGTACTTGCAGTCCTGTATGGTACAGGCAACTCAAGGTTCTTACTTGTCAGCAAAGTTAGATTGATTTTTCTTATAAACAATTTCAAATCTATTAAGGTCTTAAGCCAAATCAGCTGTACGAGAAGGTTCGCCAAAGCTGTTGATACTTCTACAGTGGAAAAATTAAAGATATTAAAGTCCCCAGTTGTCATTTTGTACAATCCATGGCTTACTACTAGAAGGTTCCAGTAAATATGAAGCACCTAATTGTGACATCTTTTGGATTTTCATGAAAAGGAATTGTTCCAATGGGTTCATCTCTGACTGGTTGGATTATTCCTCTTCACTACCTGAAAATCCTAATTTGATTGGTTGCTGGAATTAGTTCTTTCCTTGGTTACGAGCCTGTTGTTCCTTCAACCGATCACTCCTTCTTGGAGGCAGAGTTTGGGAATGTTCATGGTCCAAAATATCAGGATTAGAATGTAATACACTAACATTGGCATAGTTGCTTGTAGAATGGTCATTCACAGAAAATTCCTATACTTGTGAAGGTGATGGCTGAGGGTAAGCCATGCTTTTCTCCTAATCCTTATCCCTTTCTAATTTTCTCATTTTGTTACTGCACAATTTGACAAGATATTTTTCTATACTACTAAAAATCCTAGTATAATCAAATATATATCTATTGAAATCAGGATCCATTGTAATTAATTTTTTAAGCAATTCTAAATCTGGTTTTATCACTGCCATCAGATTGATATGATAATTAACTAGCATTTGTAGAAACAGACAGCCTTGCTGATTGAAGAACTGTATCAATTCAAGATAAAAGGGACTATTAAATTCTAAATCATTGGGAAACTGCCATTGCCTGAGGCCATTTGGAATATGTTTTCTGTGGATACACTTATTTAGTCAATTTCAAGATGCAGTTTTTTATATTTAATTAATTTATAATCAAAATTTTTGAGATAATCTGTAGTAGACCCACCGATTGCCAATGTTCCGGGTGTTGCATTAGTTGGTTCTTTCAACCAACCTTCCATTGTATTTATCTACTCCTTTAAACCAGGAACACCCATAAGCTGCATTGGTGGAGCAGTAATTAGACCTGCAAGTATTGTGGAGTTTATTGTCTGATGAAGTTTGATTACTGAAGTTGAAAGAAAGTGCTTACAATAAACCATATTTTATGGGCCGATTCTCTGTTTTGCTTTACCCGTTCAAGCTTTTATTAGTTTACAAGTTTGTGTTTGTTTTGAGTTGGTCAAAGACGCAAACATGACAGTATCCTTGGACATTTCAATTAATTGTCAACAGCAGAAATGGATATCTATTGCAACAGGATATACATAAAACAGTAAAGGGGAAACATGAGAACTCTTTTTTTAAGCAGACCGCAATGCAATAATTCTTTGACATATTAAGTATACAGTTATTGTAGATCAGTTGTGTAGTACATAAAAACTGATCAGAAAAGGTTCAAGGAAAAGGTAGCATTTATAGTAAGGAATTTCATATCCAGATTTTACTGTTAGTAGTTCCACTGGAATTAAGAAATTATAAAACTTGCAAAGTTATATCAGCTCATGTGTAGCATAACACCTCATACTAAACTAAATAGGCATTTAACAGAATTTTAATGTATTTAACTAGTCTGTCAAAAATGTTTAATATATATGTATATATATATATATAAGTACATATTTACATTTATGGAAGGGCATAAATGTCATGATTAAGTCTTTTGGTATTGTAGGTTGAAACACAAACAATCACCAGAGTAATTTATATAACAATGATCTCTTAATCTAAGTAGGAGAATTGGTGATTTATATACATTTGATAGAGCAGAACCATTGATAAAAGGAGGTTAAACTGGATATAAGACAAGCAAATGTCTTTAAACAATGAGGAAGACATTTTTTTTCGGTACATCTGCAATGGCTTTTTACCTTAAATAGCTAAACATGACATAGTCTGACAACCCCCTCAGCCCCTCTCTATTTTGCAGGTTTGGTGGATTCTTTTCCTCTGTGAAAATATCTAATAGCAGCAGATATGCTCATTGCTTTTGTGTAAAATTGAGTTTTGCAAGTATAAAATGTGTGAATATTTTATTTTTCCGACCCTGCAGGGCTATAAGTTTCCTATGACTATTGAAAAGAATGTATCTTTAGTACACCAGGCAAACTACTGGCTCTTATCCTAGACCACGTAAATGAATCATGCATAGCATTTAATGCAATAATGTTAAAACCGTGTTAGTGTCAAAAGAATCTCTTTTGGCTGAATGGAAAACGGGCAGTAAAAGAACATTTAAGCATTATGGAGTCGAAAGGACTAAGATTTTTGAATAAGAGAATTAAGTAATTTAAACACTATGAACAAAGATCTCTAAGAAAGTAATCCATAATAGAGTGGTACTTTTATTACAGTTTACACAGTATATTGGTGCTGCGGTAGTGTTACCGCCTCACAGTATGACGTTGTCCTGTTCGATTCTCAGGCTAGAGCGTCTTCTGTGTGGAGACACGCGTGAATGGGTGTACCTTCGTTGAAGGTTGTGCGTCAGGGCCGGCAACTCGGCACGTAAAAATCTACTGCCAATCATTAGCGGACCGGAGTTCAGCTGCGGCGACCCCTAACCCGGAAAAGCCAAAAGACACAGCAACACAGTATATTTCAGAAGTAGGAGCAAACATCTGATTTTCATCTTTGAGGAAACAATTATGTGCTTTGCAGTTTCCAGTAGCGTGATGTCCTTCTTTGGGAGGATTGTGCTTGTTGTATTAGTGTAGCTGTGTTTGCATTTAAGACTGATTGTGTGCATGGACTAAACTTGACTTAATTTATGCATCATGTTAACTACGGTATAAGCGTTATTTAACAGAGTACACAGTGCAAATGTCAGTGAAGTTATAGTTTCTTTCAGTTATAAGGTATTATTTCTGTACTGCAGATCACTAACGTACTGCATCCTTACTAAATATTACAAAGACTTGAGTACTCAATTGACTGCCTTGTGGAAATGCTAGGTCTGAGCACAGCCTAACTGAAAATTATTTCAGATTTGGTATCAGGAATATATTCAATGATGGCATATTAAAATAAAACAATATGTTTTTTAATTTATATTATGCCATAGACATGTTAAAACAGGAATTGGACTCCTGGACTCGTCCCCAAATCCAACCTCTCCTGTAGTTCCGTTCTCAGGTTCTACTTAACTTAGTCTGGTAGACAGTAAGGAGCTCGTTTGATGGGTCTTTTCTGCATAGTGCGTTATCGGGTGGATGCACCCTGGCTTACCAGTAGATGTGTTCTCAAACCCCTTAGTATGGCCCAGATCTTTTGAACTTGGGTAGGCATACTTGCACATTTCACCCTGTGTCTCCCCAGAGTTCTTTTTTTCTTGTTCTGTTTTTTCTGTCACCTTTCTTTCCCTTTGTCTTCTAATTGGACTCACACTTTAATCTCCTCATGTCATGCCCAACAACTATTTTATTTTTTGCACATTATTTTCTTCATAAAAAACATTATACTATATAATGTTATTATAGTACACTCTTCTTGCTGATTTCACTGACTGAATTCTTGTATTGTATTCACTTGTGATTGTGTTTGTTTATTTATTCTATTATCCTGACATACCTCTCTGCATGCTTGCTGTTATATTACCGCTGTTGCCTTGATATTGATTAAAGTTTATTGTTTCTTTGGTTGTATCTCCACTGTGGTGAGCCACAACAAGCTTTAGGTGGATCAGTGATATACTTTGGTTAACTAACTAAATGAAAGAAACGATGAATGAATGGAATAAAAATAAACTATCTTAACAACTTAAGTATTCTACACTCTACATCTTTGGGTCATGTTGCAGATGACACCAAGCAGACCATTTTACTAAGGAGCAGTCTCATTCTGAATCATGAAACCTAAAAAAATCTTGTGACTCATCGCAGTCCCCAGCTATAGCGTCCTATGCCCAGTGTCATCAGATGACAAAAAGCAGGGTTTCTAAAACGAGCGCAAACCACTTCTAACCTCCTTTATACATACATATCTCATATTATCCATTTCTTCCCAGGCTTCCAATTATCTCCTGCACTTTCAATAAATGGTTAGAGGTCCTTACTCAGTTGTCTAATACCTTGCTACAGTCACTGTGTTTCACAAACCTTCATAAAGCTGTTGATCTTCTTCAGAATTCTCAACAATAAACAGTAACAATACTGACAATATCAGACTCATGTTAACAAATGAGGTTTGGCAACAAACCAAGTTGTCCTGGAACATCTTCAAGGGGGTTAGATTGATATATTAGTGGGAGTTGTGGGTTGGGGAGATGAAAGGGTTAAATGGAGGGAGGGATGATTGGGAGGAAATGAGGTAAGGGTGGGGAGGTGTTTAAGGGCTTTAGACAAGTGTAGCTGGGTAAGTAATCACATGTTGGCGTGAACTTGCTTTGCAAACTTATGTCCCAGATGACATAGGTAATTTGGAGGACAGGTAGGCCTGGGATGAGTGTGGGGTGTGTGCTGCAGGTGGGTATAATTTTATTTTTTATTGTATTTATTTATTTTTCTCTCCCCTTTGGCTTAATGGTAAGCGTTCAGGTCTTAGTTACACAGGGTGCAATTTCATTCACATTTTGAATAATTGTGTGATTAATATGGCCCTTCAGGCAATTAGCTTAGTACTTTTCGCTCTTCAACCCCTTTTAGAGGAGCAGATTGGTTGTGTCTACCCTTTTAGAGGAGCCGATTGGTTGTGTCTTGTTTCTGCTATCTGCCTTTGGTTCCCGCAGAGATGGCATAGTAGGTTGTGAGGGTTGATAAGTCGGTGGCTATGGTCTCTGGGGTAGGTCTAAGGCATATTATAAAAAAAAAAAAAAAAAAAAAAAATTAGTGAGGAAGGAGAAAGGGTGGAAGAGAGATGACTGTAGCAGGAGGACTGGGTTTGCGGTGGTCCCATTATATTGATGCAGTTTGCGGTTGTGATCAGCAGGGTGGCTTCCCACATGGGGATGGGGTTGGCTGGACTGTGTCTTGCTGCTTTCCTGGGGCCTCTTTTTGTGTTTCAGGTGCTTGGATGGTTTCTGGCTGTTAGGAGAGGAAGCGGAAAAACAGGGCTATACTGCGGTACATTTTCTTTTGGGGTTTTAATCCGTTTGCAGCTTGGTGATTATAGGGGTTTAGGTCATAATGTTTCTCCACAGAGTGGAGGAAGTTGTAAAAGCAACTGTTTTGTGGGCTGTAGATTCCTGTGATTAACAGTCCATCATGTTGTATGTGCAATGTGGGGCAACCGTTATGAGGAAAGTTTTTTTTTTTTCCCCAACTATCAACCTGCTCTTCGTAACTTTGATAGTGATCATAGCCTATGATTCATAGGAATGGGGATGCCCGAGGCTTTCTAGTAGTCTGAAGAAAGCGAAGAGTCAGGTACATAAGAATTGCAGTCTGCCTAATCCTTCAAAATGCATGCGATCTTAAATCCTGTTATGCACCAAGCATTGGCAGTTGGCACAGATGGTTAAGGGTGTCATGTGTAGTTGGTGGGTGGAGGACTCAACAGTACAGTTTTCACAATATGTTCAAAAATTTTACATTGTACATATACTTTTTCAGAACTGTGTTGTGGGAGGTTTCAAACACGGTTGTATGCACGTCTTTAATGGTTTTGTACTGGATTTGGTGGTAGTTTTACTGTTTCGTGGTCCTCCTTTTGCAGTTGTGTGGAGCAGATGTTTGTTGTTCCAGGTTGGGGGAGGCGTTTAGAGACAGATATAGTGGCAGGGTCAGCTGTATCAGTGAAGAATCACTGAGAAACCAAATTTTGAGGTCATTCTTGAACGGAAATGTGCAATGGCAACAGGGGACCATTACAGCCGTTACGGTCGGAGGTCACTATGACGAATTCTAGAGTTTGCAGTGAGATATTGTAGTTTTAAACATTGTCATGCAATTGCACTGAGTAAGGATGTTGTCAGAAACATATCACAAAAGTACCCTTTATGTTGCTTACATTTCAGTAAATGTTTTGGACACGTTTGTTATTAAAAAAAAAAACGCTTTAGTTTAGCATTGCTCATAATTTTCAGAGCACTACATATTTTGTCTTTGGTTTTTTGGTGGTGTGGTTGAATAAGTAGCACTTTCTTGGCTATTTTGGTCTGGGTGTTGCAGCCAGCAACAGCTCATTGCCATGCATGCATAGTGGAATGCAGTCTGCACATAACGGAATGCTGCAGGAATCGTTTGCTACACGGATACTGACACTCGAGGTTGGGAGTGGGGGGCATTGCACACCTCAGAGTTGTCCAGAATTACCCTTCTAAAATATGATTTTCAATGGAGGTAAGCCACTGTGGCGCACAAAAAATTCTCATTGGTAGGGGAATGTCTACTGGTCTCTACCAAATGGCTGCATGTAATTTTGAATTGTATCCAGATCTACCACATTATTAAAGAGTGAGCGGGATGATAGTATGGGCACTTGTAGAGTTTGTCACAGAGGGTCAGCTGTTGCTTTTTGTATTTTGAGCAGCTGCTCGTATGCTTGTGGCTACAGATGTTTATCTACATTCTGGCATTGAGAGGCTGTGAGGGTATTGCCACTGTTGGCTTAGGGTGGTTGCCACCATTTTACTGCTTGCTGTTTGGAAACAGAATTACTTTAAAGTTGGGTTGAGGAGTTAGTTTAAAAGAGAGACACAGATGTTTTAATTACTAGAGTTTTCTCAGTTTTCCAGCACGTTTCAGGGAATTTTGAAATTAATTATGGCACTGGCAGAACTGGGTATACTGCTTGCTTATACTTTCTCACATCATGATTAAGATAGTACCCGACAGCTGCAAGGTGCAGGGTTTGGTTCTAGCACGGCTGAATTAGCTAGGCTAAGATGGCCACAAGGGAAGTTAACTTAGTACTAATTTATGCACCTCTGCCCAGGTTTCCCCTAACTGCATTGTCTGAAACCTTTATTAAACTATTTTTTGGTGGTGGTGGTGTGGGGGGGGGGGGGCTGGGTTCGATGACTTCCCGTTGGTTATGGGTTTTTGTTCTACTCTTAAGTATACCTTTGTTCACAGTTTTGCTCTAAGGGATTGAGAGGTATGCTTGGTGTGCATTTTTTTCAAGCTACTTGTGGTAGTCTGTCATAGGCATTGTTCAGAAGGGGTATTCTTCAAACTTTGTGCAGTTCTCAATGTGGAGTCCACAGACTTAGCTTAATGCAGAGGGTAAGGTGCGATTAGAGTGATAATTAGTGATGAAGTCACAAAAGTGCACTCTTGGGGATGCGGTTGTGGGCAGCTGCAGTGGCTGTGCAGTTGATGAATGGGATAGGACCTTGTCAGTGTAGAGTCAATAAGAAGTTGGTTGTGTGTATGCTATGAGCTTATATTTTCCTTTCTTTTGGAGGTGGGAAGACAACACGGGCATCATTCGGTGGCCTGAAGGAAGTGGGCCCGAAAGGTGATGGAGGCTGTTGCAGTTGAAGTCCTGATCACCTGAGTGGTGCAGGTTGAGGTCACACATGGTGGTCTGTGGAGTGAGAAGCTGTGGAGTGAGAAGCAGTCACTAGCCTGGAGTAATTGGAGTGGACAGATGTCAATTTTGAGGTGGGACCCACAGCAGGGCCATCGGACAGTGACCTGAAGGAAGACGGCTTGAAAGGGATGGAGGCTGTTACAGTGATGTCACAGTCACTGCAGTGGTGCTCAATGAGGTCGCATATGTGGGTGTGCAAAAGTTTCCCCCATAACGGCCTAAAGACAAACATGTCAAAGGGAATGTGTTTTCTAGGATGGAGGTTTGGTTGCTGGGGTGGTGAATAACTGTTTCAGGTCAGTTTCCTTTATTCAATATTCATTAAGGCACACCAGAGTTGATGCAGTTGGGTTGCTTAGAGGCAAGTGAGGAAGAGGTATGTTGAGGACAGAATAAAGCAGGGTTAGAGGTTGTTCCATGAAGTAAGGGGTTCCCAGTGATGGTGTGGATTTACAACAATCTCAGGTTCATAGGAAGTTACTAGGTTAAGGGCTTTTACAATCTAGCCAAGTTCAGCCCTTATTTTAGTACTTGTTGATAACCCCAAACATTCTCACAGGTAGTCTTTCATAACTTAGATTTTCACATCCATGGATGCCTTTGGAATATTTCTACTGTACTCTTTCTAGTTTCCTCATGCTTGTCTTCTTATAGGGTTTCCGTACTGTTATTCCATAATCAAGTTTGGGTCTAATGTAACAAACAATGACTTCATTATTTTAATTTCCTATACTTTATAAATCTTTTTATGCATCCTATAGTGGTAAAACTATCATTAACCAACTGGTTGATATGATTAGAAAAACTCATAGATGAATCTGCCCATATACCCAGGTAGGATGCTGCTGTTGGAGGTTCTGGACATTGGCTTGGAAAGCAGTGAAGTTGCAGGCAATGACATAATTCCAGGTGCACATTCAGGTGAGTAAGTTTGTATGGTTTAAGATTACTGTGCCTTCAGGGATGCTTGAGGCAATTTAGGGGCATGGTACAGCAGTTGTTAGTTAGCAGTAAAGGGAATTTTGGGGTAGAATCTAGGTGGGATGGATTTAACAGCTGAGGTTGGGTTGGTTTTGGGATCATCGGGAAATGAGGTTTCTGGTAATTTTAGCATGGTAAGTACGCAGTTAGGCATGTCAGATTTGGGTGGAGTTTTGGGGTGCAGTTAGTTATCTGTGCAGATCACTATGTTGGTAGAGGGCCCATGGTCTGATCTGGTGATGGAAAGCTGTTATGGTTGACAGTGTGTGGTAGCTATTGGTGATGTTGCATACTAGGTCATGGTTTAGAAGGAGTACCACAAGAACCATTTCTTTATGCATGAGGGAATTTGATAAGTTGGGTTGCTGGAAGCATTGCAGGTATGAGGGTGCTTTGTGTATATTGTGGGAGCAGGGTATTTTGTTACGTGGGTGATAGAGGGTTTAAGCAAGGCATGTTTTGGAGTTGTGCAGAAGTCAGCCAGGTTCTGTTTCTTTTAGTTGTGACTAGGGATTAGCCAGGAGGGGCTAGAGCAGGTACTGATTTGAGGGCTGTTTAAAATTATGCAGATGTTAACTGTTTCTAGCAATCTGCACCTTAATCAGGAGCATAGTATGGTACTACTTTGATGGGTTTTCAGTGGTTTGATGGGTTGGCTTGGGTTGAGTGGGTAGAGGGACAAATGTTGAATACTGTAAGATGGGTTTTCTTTGACTGGGTGCAGATTTGAGTTCAAGGGGTTATAGTTTCTGTGGCATTTGTTATGGCTATAGGTTGTTATTCCAGAAAGGTTGAGCCATGGTTAGTGGCATGAAGGAAGTTGGCTAAAAGGGAATGTATTCCCTTGGAGTTTATGTTATGGTGTGGTACAGTGGGGCCATGGGTAATCCTACTTTATTTAGTTCCATTAAGGCATGTTTCAGTGCTGGTATGTCAAGGCATGGGGTTGATGGGGTTCTAATGTACTTTACAGATGATGGGTACACCGAATGATGTTTGGCTTAAGGTAGTTGGTTAAACAAATTTGGGTAGAAGGGAGGGGGGAACAGCCTGGTCAGACTGGTTGGTGGAGAAGAGGGACAGGTTTTCCCTCTTTTGTTTCCCCTCTGGTGTCTGGATGTTCATTTCAAGGATTTGGGGAAAGGAAAATGAGCAGCTGGAGGAAGTTTGCCGAATAGATAAACAAGCTGAGGTAAGGGTGCTGCTTATTTGGTTGGAAGGTAATTCAATGAATGGGATATGAAGTAAGTCTTGGATGCTGCTTCATAAGTAAAGTAAATGAGCAGAGGTATGGATGCAGCTTACTGGGTCAAGATGAGTAAGGTCATGTCATCCTGAATTATTTGGTTTGGATGAGTAATTCAGTAAATGGGATATGAAGTCAGTCTTGGATGCTGCTTCATAAGTAAAGTAAGCGAACAGTGATACTGATGCTGCTTACTGGGACAGGATGAGTAGGTACGCTGTCCTGATTGACATTACAAGGATGTTTATGCTGTGTTTAGAATCAACTATCCTATGTCTAGTTGTAATTAATAAATTTTGGTGATCAAGATATG
The DNA here is from genome assembly GCF_019279795.1 of Protopterus annectens. Taxonomy (NCBI): domain Eukaryota; kingdom Metazoa; phylum Chordata; order Ceratodontiformes; family Protopteridae; genus Protopterus; species Protopterus annectens. The sequence continues at coordinate 452,231,950 of NC_056742.1, forward strand.
TTATGGAAGTTTTAATAAAGGTCGTCAAATGTCATATGGTGTCATGTGTTTATTGAAGGGGACCAGGACAAACGGCATTACTCACACAGCATACCACTAATAACTATTTCTAAATGTTTGTTTTACTTAATTATTTGCTCACCTGAGTAATTGAACTAATATATGCAGATCTTTCCTAGCCATATCACAGGTCATAAGGGCAACACTAAGGATTACATGCAGAGGTAATTTAGAGTGGTCACTAGTGCCATGCTTTTGCAAGTGGGTGGAAATCAGGGGTCTATATTAGAACATCGAAAATTTAATAGTTTGAATCACTAAAGGTCACCCTTTATTGATCAAACTATTAAAATTTTGAATGTTCCTAAAAATAAATTAAAAAAAGAAAATCTAAAGGGTGTAGTCAGGGGGGCAAGCTCCCCTGCACCCCCCACACCCTTCTACTTAAATATACCAAATCCGAGACCGCACTACATTAAAGTAAGTGGAAATCTTCCCTTACAGAGATTTCCGTTTACCCATTTGATGTTCTGCACTTTTGCTATTCTCGTGTCAACAATGTCGGATTCAACATTGTCGGCTTTCGAGAATCTAATATAGACCCAAAATCAGAATGTTGTAAGGAAACCTACATGGATGAGGGAGAAATAACAAAATCCACACAGCTTGTTTAGCTTTCCAAAATATACTTCTCCACAAAAAATTCCTCCCTAATCCAGCCCAACCAATTTCTAGTATTAGGTTTCGGCTTGCATCTCTATTATGTATGTGACTTTGAAACTGTGATACCCTTGTATTACATTTTAATCAAATAGTTTCTTTTAGTTTTCCACTTTCAGCCAAGTGAATCCTTTTTTCATTCACATATGCATTGCTACCACTCATCAAAATACCTCATGTTTCACTTTTCTGGACTTTTTTTGTTTTGATTTATTTATTTTTTTTGCACTTTGACTCGGTTGGTCCCACTATGTGATTGGCCTCTTTTCAAGGGAGACTCAAAGTGGTATTCATACTAACTAGGGGGAAATTTAGTTAGGGCACTGGGAAACTTCCCCTTCTCTTTTTGATAAGTACCATGAGATCTTTTACATCCTCAGAGGTCCATCAACCTAGACTGATGGAACTTTGGTTTAATGTCTCATCTAATTAATGACACACTCAGGAGTGCAACCCCCCCCCCATTCTACACTGCAGTGTCAGAACTCCAAAATTAATTCACATATCTGGTGTCCATATAGAACTCACAGCCTTCTGCACCAAAGTTAATCTACTGAAAATATTGCACACAATTGCACCAAGCATTTCTCTACCAAAGTGTTGAACAGGTAACATTCTGTCGCACGTCCTAGTGATCTGAAGTTACTTCTCATAATAGTTTGATTGCCTGCTAGCATACATTTCTGAGACTTACTATTCCACAGTTATTTGCTGTAATTATATTCATGAACAATTAATTACAAACACCATGACAGCAAGGGAAGCAAATGAAAAACAAAATCTATCGGTCTTCAACTTAATCCTGGTCTTATCTTCTGAGACAATAACTGGAGAGGTACAGGAAAAAAAAACAGATAGCTAATCTAATCAGCATTGGGATGAAAGCTCTGTTGAACACTCAGTAACAGTAATGGGAGTATGAACAACTAACACTGAGCTATACAGGAGGGGTGAGACTGTAGTTACTTAAAATACTAGTGGAGCCACTAGTGCAACACATGACAGGAAATTCATTCTCAGTGTCCGAGCACTTTTGGGTCAAATAGGTCCAATTGGCCTAAGGATGGTCCTGATTTGCTAATTAATTTTAGAAGGAAAATATATTTTTTTCCTTCATCTGGTTCAAATTTCAAATTAAACCACTTTTTCTAACTTTAGGACAGCAAAAAAAAAAAAAAAATGGGGAAATTGTAAAAGTGTTGGCCTCAAACATTCTATGATGATATTAAACATAATCAGACATAGGATGTGCACACAGTAAGCCATAGTTCTACAGTTGCTGTGTGTTGGATTTGTCAGTTGATTATAACTGACCCTGCTGAGACGATAAAATTGAACTAGGCTGTGTGCATTTGTGTGAAGTGAATTGAAATACATTACTGTGGTCATTTTATTAAAATCAGACATGTGAGGCATATGCAGTTAGTGAAGTGGTTGTAATTGATGAGCATAGGCATAGTTTAATTATAAGGCCACCTTAATTGATGTTTTATGGTTGAGATTTTCTGGCATGGGTATTTTTATTGTTATTGGTTAACAAATGTTGTTTTACATCTTGCTAGAAATTTTTTTAAGATTACACAGTCCACCACATTTTGCTTTCTCAAGCATTAAATGTAACTAAAAACAATGTGGATGGTACATTGGGAAAGCACTTCCCAAAGAGCATGTGTATTTATGCATGGTCCTAAAAGGAGTGTGTGAGGTCCCATGATTTGAAAACAGCTTGGGGCCTGAGATGCACTAAATCTACCACTAGAAAGCGGGTAACCCCCTAGGAATACTGTTAGGAGATGTATAATAATGACAGAAATGGCATTTCTTTGGAGAAAAAGGCTAATGGTTTATTGGTTACCTATAACTTCCTTAGCTACTTTTATTTTTGCATCTGGTATTACTTTAATATTTATATTTAAATTAAGTATAGTAAAATGTTATGAGAAAAGTATATTTAGGTTTGTACATATAATTGAACTTTGCAAAGAAATCAGTACATTGTGGTACTTAGATGGCCAACACATACGTGACAGAAACTGTTTTCCTGCATTATTTGAATTCTTTTGTGAATGATTATGGTTTTTGTATATGCTTCTAAATAAAATCCTATCATGATGTCATCATAACAACATAATAAAATCATTTATTTCTTTAGGAACATATTTGGCAGCAATTGTAATTGCAACCTATCCCACCAATATTGTAAGAACATATGTTTCATTAAAATCAATAAAGATACTCCAATTTGTCTACGAATGCTCATAAAAAGGATAGGGTTTAGGATATGGTTGACCTATCCAGCATGGTAGTTGTGGTGATGTTGGTGGGGCTACATTTTTCAAATGTTTGTTTTCCAGTTTCTATATACATATTGAATAAATTCTGTTATATTAATTGTTTAGCATTCTTACCAGGTCATATATGGATCATTGTTTCTGGCATCTTTGTTTATTTTGGCTGTCCCTTACTTTTAGAAGAGATTTGTTTCTTTTTGATGCTAAATTGCTTCCCTTGTTATTTCTTTTGGGTTTGAGTGTTGTATGTCTCTGATAATTGCATTTCAAGAAATGAATGTTTGGAAACCCAAATATATGCAAATAAAAATGATCATAAATGCTATTTTCTGATAAATGTAGCTGGTTTTCTTTTAATAAATTATATGTGTCATTCTAAAAACCTAGTTCAACTTTGACTTTCAAAATGCATTTTATTAATATTTACTGTTGTCATAATAGAATGATTGGACATGTTTTTCTGCTAGTTTTTACATCTGTTTCATATTATGCTTTAAGCTTGTTTGGCTGACCCTGAGTGTGCAATGGTACTGTGGGTTAAGGCTTCTACTTCACGAACAAATGTCAAAACAAATAAATCACACTTCTTCATCTTCTTTGTGCCATGTATAGGATGTTTACTTCTAGTTTGTCTCAAAGGGACTGACATTGGCAGTATTACCCAATTTCTAGCTTCTGTAGACATTGAACAATGGATTTCTAACTCTTCTAAGCTCACCAACAAATACTTGTGTAATATGTCTCAAAATTATTGTTTTTCTTTAATTGCACATATTATTAAAATCTTCATTAGTAAAGCAGGTGAGTCAGGTCTAAAACTTTTAGAACAAAATGATTATGTAGAATTTTTGAAAACAGAAGCAGTAAAATCAAAAAGTATATATTTTGACACAACCTTATACTAGACAGCTCAATTAAAAAATATTATCGGACCTTAAAATGGTCTGTATATCTCTCTCTCTCTCTCTCTCTCTCTCTTCTTTTTTTGTTATGCTAGGCAATGTAATATGTGAATGCAAAAGTTACAGGTATATAACTGGTTTTTTCCACAAGCAGCAAAGTGTTACATAGTTTCTAAAGAGAAATTACGTGCATATCAGAATGAGATGAAAATGCAGTATATATTTTGTCAAAGAAAGATTGCACAAAAAATGCATTCATATGTTGCTTGAAAATAAAGTTTACTCCTTTTGTCAACAAGTCCAGATAGTCATTTGTTAAGTAGATGGGTAGCTTTTCAAGCCTTTAGTCATAATCAAGTCTGCTGGTATGAAAGAAAATAAAGCACTGAGGATCTATTTAAGAACATTGGAAAGTAAAATTATTCTTTTATTTTTTTAAATTCTGAATCGTATCTGCGAATTTAAGAAATTAAGGGAAAGGTTAACAGGATAGTTCACTGTAGAAGTGTGAATAGACAAGCTATTGTTATCTAGGACTGGCATGCTAAACTATAAACATCTGAAAGTACTTGCCCCGATCCCCTTCAATAAAACTCATCACACCAAATGGCATTTGACAATCTTTATTAACTTCTAGTAACATAACTTTATTGCATAATTTCAATTTGGTAATCACAATATGAACATCCGTGTAACCACAACATAAACATTCTTGTAACCATAAGTCAGGGCAGGAGGAGTTTCACTACACTCACCAAAAATAAACATAAATGTACATTAAACAGATACAAACCATTCTCATTCAGGTGCAGTCCATCATCTCTAAACCATACCAGGCCCCTGTCATCAAACTCCCTATGTTTGATTGTCTCCATACCCAAAGAATCCAGTTGCCTCGACAACCGCCTGCTCCAATGCCATAAGACTACCAGCATTCCTTCAGCATAATCAAGGTACTATTTTGCACCACACAATGCACATACCTGGATATAACCTCTCCAGTGTAACCAAATCCTCTCTTATCCTATACACCAACTGCTTCTAAGGAATTATTCCCAAGTCATTACCTGTCAAGTGTACCACCAATACTCTAGAAAGCCCCATCAGCGACTGTATAAATGCAAACTCATCCATGAGCTGATTCCACCAAAGGCCTCTAATACCATGCCAAATGACTCTCCACTTGAAGTGATGCAAACTCATCCATGAGCTGATTCCACCTAAGGCCTCTAATACCATGCCAAATGACTCTCCACCTGAAGCGAGGCAAACCCAAATGATTGCCAGCCATCCTAACAGCAGCCTTCTTTGCCACCCAATGAATGTGCAAATAACCTAGTGTGTCAATCTCCTTTCCTACAAAAAAATATTAATAATAAAGCACCCAATTTAATCCATTATCTAATATGAAATAAAAAGGCACTTGTGACCTAGTCTCTTAATGACCTCCACTGATCTGCCTTCCTTCGCTAAATCTGAAGCCCTACCAATATGAAAAGAATGAGTGGAAAACCACTCTCTCAGAATGCTCAATCAATGAAAAGCCCTTCTTATCACTTCTACAAACTGATCACCCATTATCACCCTACTCCCTCTCGACTGAAAAGCCAAGTCCTGAGGGCTCCTCACATGGGTCCACAGAAACTTCCCAGCCCAACTCTCCAGACACATCCAGTCATTCCTATCTTTCCCAAGAACTATCTGTGTGCCCCTCCCTAACTAATATTTTTTAGAGCTATGTAACCAAATGTGCAACACCACAGGAAAAAAAATATGATATCCCTCAACACTAATGACCATAACAGTTCTGACACACTGAATTCTACAAAATACATTCATATGCACAAGGTAACCTGAAAAATATAATCCACTGAATCACGAACCACTAAAACTACCCCCCCCCATGAAACATTCAAAACCTGTCTTGTCAAAGGCCATCACATCTCCATATTCATACCAGCCACTTTACCCCATCCTCTCAACATACAACCAACTGTCCAGGACTTAGTAAAATCATACAACCCAGCCTCTCACACAAATATACTGATTACATATATACTGATCACAGCCAAATCCACTTAACCAATTACAATGCACTACCTTGCACCCACGCCCTAGCCAAATATCCCAATAATAGTTATTCTGACCAAACTCCCTCCTCTTCAGGCAACTGTAAAATAAATCTATCAAAATCATATAATGCCCTGCCATATGCCTTCCTGGTAGATGCTGCCCAAGACTGCTGCACCAACCCTCTGGTTACCTCAGCATTAGATGCCATACCTCATCTGGCAATGTCCTTGACTCTTGCTCTGCCCCTACAACCAACCGTCGAAACCTGGAAAACTGAAATTGAGACACACTGTCAGCAATCCTGTTCTTAGCCCCTGCCGCGTACACACCTGTGAAAGAAAAATCAATTGACAAACTCTGTAAAACCAACTTACGTAACACTAACAATAACAATTCAGACTTTACAGTCTTCACCTGCAAAATTCACACCACTGCAATATTGTCCAAATAAAAAAATAACCCTCTTTCTCCTCAAGCTCCTGCCAAACCAAAGACACAACCCAGATGGGCATTAACTCCAAAAGGCAACATTCTTCCTCCACTCCTCTTTCCAATCTGGTGGCCAATAAGCCGCAAACCAGTCCCCTCCAAAAAATACACCCATTACAATACCTCCTGCTGCATCCATAAACAATTTCAATTTCCCTTGATCATCCCACTGTCTGCCAAAATGAGGCACCATTAAACTGCTGCATGAAGGACATCCAGAGTGCTACATCCACTAGCACTGACTTGCAATCCTCTCAAGCCCCTCATCTCCTATCAAGAAATCATGTAGATAATGCATAACCTTCTGAGTGCCCACCTGCTGCTGACACACCCAATGGAGTACAATGCTAAAGTTCTCAAATGTAGCTCAGGCTACAGAGCGTCCCATTGGCATAGACTTACCAAAGTCAAACTTCTTCCCAAACACCATACCTAACAACAGCCACTCTTCTTCTCGTACTTGCAAAAATTGAAATACAGAATCAATGTCCACCATCACCAACCATGGAGCCTTAAACCCCTATATAACCTTCATGGCATTAACCAAAGACACATAACTGATCTTGGCATCCTCCACCAAAAAAATCATTACTGGACCTCCCTTAAAATTCCCTGGCCAACTTCTTAGGAACCAGACCCAATGGTTAGACCTTAAAACTATCAAAGGAGGGGGGCTGTTAAAAAGGCCCAGTAGTCTACCCACCCTATATTCCTTCTTCACCAAACCCTCCAAGATATCTGCCTTCCCCTGCACTAATTGCAAATTCTTACAAACTAGTCCATCTCCCACGACCTTTGATTTAATAGAACCTCCCTGGGAAAATCCATCAATTAATTCCTCCCTAAGTGAAAAATCAAGAAATTGCTACAGCATATGCCACAATACCTGCTCCTTAATGGGAAAATTCATCCGTCAGTCTTCCCCTCTCCCTCCAAAAGGACAACCCCACTCTGCCCATGAAAATTCCCTATACCATGCAAACTTTGAAATCCCTGGAATGAAGCAGGTAACCCTCCCAAATCAGCCAAAAACAAAGATGGAGTGACTGTATTACCTTCCTGCTGGCCACACTGCACCACTGGATGTATTCCCACACACTTTGAACAACTGTAAGAGAATCTGCATGCTACCTACAAGCACCGCCCAACATTAAAATCCCAACAAACCCCCAACTCCCTCCCCTCCCAACTTGCCCCTTCTGCTAACAGTACCAAAACTATAAGAGAATTTAAGTACATTTTTATCTGCACTTTTTTCAAATAATACAGTATTTAAATTGTTTAATTGTGTTGCATGAATATTAACTGAATTGGAAGTTTTGACTCTGTTCTTCAGGTAGTGCTTGCTTGAATTTTATTGTCTGTTAGCAATTGCAGGTGTGGGATAGCCACATTCTTTGATTTCCTGTCAATGCCTATTTAAGTGGTACAGTTTGAAATATTTTCTGCTTAAAAACCACAGCTTTGGCCGGGTAAGATCTAGCTGTATTCAGCTGGATGTATAAGAGAATTTAAGCACTTTTTATCTGCACTTTTTTCAAATAATACAGTATTTAAATTGATTTAATTGTGTTGCATGAATATTAACTGAATTGGAAGTTTTGACTCTGTTCAGTTAGTTTTCCAACCCACCCCCCCTATTTCTGTTTTGGTGTTAATCTTTTTGGCTTTGAAACTGCCCGACCCTCTTGTAAATTTGTGTTTGGATACTCCTTCTGGGCCCATCTCATTTGCTCACTCAACTGAGTGCAATGAGATCATATTCTGATTTCAGGCACCCCTACTGTGTACAAAGAGAGCATCTGGGAAAGAGAGCAAAAAAAAAAATGTAAGCTTGTTTCCTGCCTTTCCTGTTAAGTGGTCCAGACTGTTTGTAGGCATCTGAGCCCCCAAGCCCTTTTGTGTTGGAGGGAAGCCTTCTAGCTTAGTTTTGTTTCTTATAACTAGCCAGTTTTCTAGTTTCAGCACTCAAATCTGTTTCTTTGAACTCAGCACTTGTTCAGAACTCATTGTAAGCACTACATAAGCTGCAAATTACTGCAGCACTCAACTTTCCTCACTTGTCTAGAGGAAATCAGTTTTTAGTACTTAATAAATAAGCACCTATCCAGGCATGTCTAAGGGTCAGCTCCCAGTGATTTCTGCTGTCTACCTGATGAATCTGGGCATCTTGGGGCAATGCAGCAATTGCCTCATGTACACAGACAACCCTCTCCTCCTACCACCCAACACTACAACCTGTGAGAGATGCACTTATATAGCCAAACTGGAAGCAACACTCTCTTCACCCAAGACTGGACTAGACAGTCAAGAGGAGAAGGTAAACACTTGCACCACACCACACTCATCACATAGTCCCTCAAAACCTACACCACCAAAACACACACATAGAAACACAAAACGCACACTTACATTCACGGAGGCTCTCAATAAAAAAATGCCCAAGCATCAGGGACATCCAAAGCATAAACGCAAGCAAACTCCACCCCCCAACACAACCCAAATGACACGTAGCCCACAAATTCAGTGTGCCACTCAACCACAGCCCATAAGGCATAACAATGTACCCAACACTCTAGTCATAGGTGACTCTATAGTCAGGCACACTGATGTTCCACTCATTAGACTAAACAATAGAAAGTTACTGTCAGCTGCCTGCCAGGTACCAGGATCTGCCACATAATGCATGCACTCAGGTCACTCCACAATAAGTACAAATATGACACTGTCATTGTCCATGTTGGTGTGAATGACCTGAGACGTATCTCCCTGGACTACATGAAAAGAGACATGGAGGAGCTCTCCGATCTTGTATCCCAGGCAGGTATGACCCTAACCCTGAATAGCATCCTGCCATCACCCAGAGAGATACCACAGTACAAGGACAAAATGATTGACTTCAACAATTGGCTAAGCTTCTGGTGTCATTCTAAGGGGATCCAGTATTTGTCTGCCTGGGATGACATGATCGACAGACCACGGTGCTTTGCCAGAGATGGCCTGCACCTGTCGCCCTTAGGATTCCGGATACTGGCTAAGGCTCTTGCCACCCCTATAGTGCCTTTTTTAGGCAAAGTTCAAATGACAAAGTCACCACCGTAACAGGTACAAGCAAGCAAAATCTGAGGATAATGCTACTCAATGCTAGAAGTCTAAACCTCAAAATGCACTCACTCAAGGCACTCCTTAAAATGGAGAACATTGACATCTGTGCAGTGACAGAGACCTGGTTCAAAGCTCCAGAGAGCACCCCTGCATTACCAGGCTACAATTCATACCACACCTTTCGGCAACCTAACCCAGAATGAAGCACTAAAGGCAGAGGCGTGTCCATATTCATTAAGGATATCCACACCTCCAGGCTAGTTGCACAGCATAATGCATCCGAGATTATCCAAGTGCAACTAACTCTGGGCGAGACCGCAATCCAAATTATAGCTTGCTACAGACCCCCCACCATGCCCCAGGATTCCCACTCCTCATTTCTTGATACACTGGAAAGTATTAGGGTACAACCCATCACCATAATAATGGGCGATTTCAACTACCCCAACATTAACTGGGGAAACTACTCCTGTACCAACTCTTTTGCTCAACGTTTTCTAGAATTCATAAATTCCAATGCCTTGGATCAACTTATTCACACCCCCACCAGGGGCAGCAATATCCTAGACCTGGTCATTACCAACATGGGAAACTGGTGTTCCACACCAGAGGTCAATTCCTCGTTGGTCAGATCTGATCACAAGCTAATCAGCCTAGACATCCACATCCCACCCCTACCCCCAATTAGGGAAACCATTGTAAAATACTTCTCCAAAGCCAACTTCACACTTCTTAGGACAGAAGTGGCAAACTTCACGACACCCATGCAGATGGACAATAGAGGTATGAATGCTGAATCCTGCACAAATGCACTTTATAAGCACTTGCATGAGTGCATGGATCATGCTATCCCTAATAGAACCAAGATGTTATCCTCCAAAAAAAGGAAGCCAATCTGGTGGTCCTCTGCCATAAACAAACTCTACAATAGAAGAAAAAAACTGTTGCAAAAGAGTAAAATCCCATGACTGGAGGAACTCCCTGGTCAACCTCAGTAAGAAGCTGAGATCCCCCATAAAATCCTCCAAAGCTAGTTATGAAAACAAAATTGCCACTGACTCTAAAGACAACCACAAAGCATTCTATAGCTATGTCAAGACTCTCAATGGGAACACTCACATCTACTCTGAGTTACAGCACAATGGCGCTAAATATACAGAACCAACTGATATTGCCAACATCCTAGCAGATAGGTTCAGTGCTAACTTTACCCCCCCCCCTCACCCCCTAGAGGGCCCATCTCTATACCAGAAGAATGCAAAGTTCCTATAATCATGGCTGCACAGGTAAAAACACACTCTCCAAAGCCAAGAACACAGCATCCATGGGACCTGACAATATCCCAGGCTGCGTTCTACACAAACTACAGAATGAACTGGCACCCTACCTAAGTACCATGTTCAATCATAGCCTCACCTCAGGCTTTGTACCCACTGAATGGCGCACCATGACAGTTATCCCACTCCACAAACGTGGAGCCACGACGGACCCCGGGAACCACCGCCCCATTAGCCTGACGAGCCTGGTCTGCAAGGCCATGGAATGTATCATCATGGAACTCATAAACAAAGACATTGGTAATCTCCAAACTCTGGACCCTACCCAGTTTGGATTTGTAAAAGGCAGATCATGTCTCCTAAACCTGATTGACTTCTTTGAAGCAGTCACAAAGCCATACATGAGGATAAAATGGTTCACACAGCTTATCTAGATCTCACCAAGGCTTTCGACACCATCCCTCACTCTGGAATTATAGATAAGCTCACTAAAGGTATAAATCCCTATGTCACAAGATGGGTTGCCAACTGGCTCATGGACAGAACCCACACTGTGAAAGTAGCAGATTCCAAATCCGACTTCAGACCAGTGATAAGTGGAGTACCACAGGGTTCAGTCCTGGGTCCTTTCCTGTTTGGTATCTACTTCTCTGAAGTGCAGGCTTACACAGAAGGTCTTTGGCTAACAAAGTTTGCAGATGACTGCAAACTAGGAGCCATAATCGAAACTCCTAATGATGTGGACAAACTACAAAAGGGCCTCACTGAGACAGATACCTGGTGTCAAAGCCATGGCCTGAAGCTCAATGCCAAAAAGTGTATTGTCATCCCCTTTGGTAAAAACACTGTACCCATGAACTACTACATAGCTGGTAGTCTACTTAATGCCGAAAATGTGATGAGACCTTGGGATAAAGGTGGACAGTAGTCTCTCCTTTGATAATCACATCGCCACAGTGGTCAGGAAATCCTTCTACGTGGCTCATCTCATCATAAAAGGATTCTCATCCAGAAAAAAAGAGGTCATTGTTCCCCTCTACTCATCACTCATTAGACCCAGTATAGAGTACAATGCCCCTTTTGGTATGTACCTCACAAGACAACTACAACAACTGGAAAGACCACAGAAATACCTCACAAAGAGGATTACTGGCCTCAAACAGATGCCCTACGCAGACCATCTCAAAAAACTACAGCTTACTCCATCACATATCACCTACTCAGGGGCGATCTCTGCCTAACATACAAAGCTATGTCAAACCCAGAGCTGTTGGACATGCTCCACGTAATGAAATCCCAATCCCTCCGAGCTACATGCTCTAGGGACCTAAACCTTGTCACCACAATAAACAGAACATGCTGGAGGGATAGATTCCTGTCCCAGAGACTTCCCATGCTCTGGAACAGACTACCTATCTATGTCAAACAGAGCTCCTCATTAGCACTCTTCAAGAAAAATCTTGATGACTGGATGGGAAATTGGAAATTCACCCCAGGGATCACTTCTGTGGCTCTGCTCGACAGTGGCACAGGAAAATAATTTTCTTGGGTGGCGAAAGCCAGGGTACATTTTTTGGCTAGGCTTATATAGGCCCTAGGGCCAATAGCCTAGTACCTACCTATGAACCTATCATGGTGGCTAGCCATATACCAGGGTGCCTAACTTCCTAACACATTGTCTGGTCAACTGCTTTTCACTTACAAAACCTCTAATCATACCATACGCAAATGCTGCTAGCCGGTAGTCATTGCACTTCTCAGATAGTAAGAAAATATGCAAAGAGTGGGAGGGCCAAGACACTACACTACCTGCCCCCATACATGCCTCAGCCTGAATCTGTTCCCCCTCAGCATTCTCAGTGCTGCCTGCCAACTCTTGACAAGACCCATCCCCATCTATCTATGAATTACTCCCAAATCACCCTAAGTCTGACATACCTACATGAACTTCCCAACCACATATCATTACTTGCCATTGTATCATGCACCTCTCCAGAGGCCAGAGCCTCCACTGCGACAGCATCCCTTGACTGCTGTGCACACTTCCCTTGGGCTACCACCTTGTTTAGCATGACCTGCCTCCTCCTCTTCTGTCTGGTCTCATCTGTTTCTTCAGTTGCTGTAGTTTCACTGTTTGGCAAATCCTGGAAAAGCTCATCCACCCGTGCAATTATGGCCTCCCATCTCTTCTGTAAATTATGCATCTCATCCATCTGTAGAGAGAGACAAATAAAACACACGCACACACACATTAGAAACCTACAAGAGTGTGCAGGTATATATTAACCCCCCTCAAACTTAATCCCCACACCCTAGCATCTGCAATAAACTTTAACCTCCATATCCTCCCCTTTACCCCTTAAAGCAAATCACCACTTCCTATGCTCCCCTGTCTCTACCACCTGCAAGCCTGGCCACCAAATGCCTGGCCACCAAGTATTGCAACACAGTCTTACCAGCAAGGCAGTCTGGCCATTGCCCTCCCTCCCCCTTAGTATTCCTCTTTCTTGTTTGTTTGCTTGCTTTTTTTCAACCTGCCATTTCAAAATGAAGACCAACACTTCACATAATGTGGAAAAATAAGCAAAATGTGTAAATTTACTAACCCAACAATAACACTAAGAAGCTCACAGCCTGATCAAGATGTGCTAAAAGTAATCTGATTAATTACTGCAAATGATTGCAAGCCTTGCTAATAAACTGAGGACAGAATCAGACCCTGCACTATGTACTTGTGAGGTTAAGACTTTAACCATTCTGCTAATCCTCCCTCCAACATGGTTATTCTAAGTTCCACAGTGAGAAATGCTCCTCATAATAAGTTACACTTGAGAAGCATGTCTCTTATGCCTCGTTCGTGCATTGGTCTCCTTCCTTTTTTTTTCTTTTTTACCCACATCCCCTGACTGGCAACCCATGTACCCCCCTTTCTACTGACCATGTTACTCGCATATGTGGCTAATGACCTTTCTCACATTCCCTTCATAAAAGAAAGGCAGCTTGACATCCCCTATGACTATTGACTGTTCTACGCACATCTGAGGCCAATGGTCATTACTAGCAGGCATTTCACAGCCCGTGAACATGCCATTACTTAAACCAATAAACAGTTATGACCCACTATCCCCACCAACGCTGTACTCAATACCTACTCTCCATCCTTACTTCAGTACTGCCCCCAAAACTGACAGCACCAATGCTGCCTATGAATGGATACAGAGGAAAGAAAAGGCCTGCAGTCTAGCACCACTCTTGCGAACCAAGCAGACGAACAAAATGGTCTACCATGTAGAACCACTCTGGGGCTTCCACCAACAATGTTACCTACACAAACATAACCTGAATCAGTGAAATGAGTCCCTGAACCCAGTTACAGTGACTAGTTATCTGCAAGTAACAGAAAATCCCATTCTGACACACTCTCCTCCAGGACCAAGTGACCAGTAAATGCCACAATATCATACAGCTGCCACCAGAAAGGAAAAAAAAACAAACAAAAAAAACCTCACCAATGACACCATACCCCACTATTAATCTGAGGCTTACCTGATCTCTGGAATTCCTACAGGTTGCCTCAGACATAGCACTTGCTTTAGCAAGATCATGCCTAAATCTGATCCCCTTCTCACTTACACTCAGAAAAAAACATTTAAGCCCCACCGTATACCTACCTCACTTCCTCCAGACTTTCAACAAATTAAATTAACCCTTCACTTCCCAAACTCTACCCAAACATTACTTCCTAGCCCTAACATCCCTCCCCCAACTAAAGCCTAACCCCCTTTAACTCCATCTAACCCCTGAAAACTGAAGATGTCCCTGGACAAATTGGTTTCTTCCCAAACCTCATTTACTTGTGGACTAAGTCTGCATATTTATATTCTTTTGCTTTCTAATCTGCACAACTGATAATTTTATGAATCATTTGTCAAATTCATCAATATTTGTAAACCTAATAGATGTTTTCATTTGTTCTTCATTTCTCCTATTTTAAATGCTCACTAACTATTAATAAGCTTAAACCTGTTGTTTTTGTAGAGTCTGATAGTATGCTGCCCTTCTGAAGCAAACCTCAATAATTTAACTACATTCATGCAGTGATTTCTTCTCTTTGGACATATTATTTAATTTATTAATGCTATCACACAAACATATATTTCTGCCAGGCTATATTTACCAGAATGCCTAATTTAATTTAACTGTATACTGCTGTATAAAACTTACACGCTTCAAAAGTGCAGTTATCATACTGTAATACTACATCTCTTCTTGGTTCTGCATCTTCAATAAGCAAAGGTGACATTTAAATACTTTCTAACTCTTAAAATGTGTTTATGGTACTGCAATATCCTTAAAGCAATGTAAGCTTTGCTGTTGTGCAGTTCCTTGTTCTAAGCAAAATAATACAAATGTAACCTGCAGTCATTTCCCTCTTTTCTGAATTTTCAAATGTTCCAAGAATACTAGTCAACAAAAGCACCAAACAGTCTAAATTACTGCTTGAGACATTTGTTTTAGGACCACTGATTCATTAATGTTCTGGACGATAAACAGTTTGTCATCATTCCAGTTTTGTTATCCACAGCTGTAAGCATTGTTCTAGCTTTCATCACAGACTGTCATCCTATTTTCTTTGTCATAAAAAATGAATGAATGGAGAGATCATTAATTTATTTCTAGATTTCTTTATTTCTTTTTTGCTAAGAACTGTGCATTTTATTAACATTACACTATATATAAATTGTCTAATAAATATGGACAATAAGAAGTGCATCGATCTCCCCTATCTTGATTTTTGCATGGGCTCTTCCAAGGTATTTGAAGTTCACCCCCTGAATGCAGTCGAATGTGCCATCTTTGTTTATACTCACCAAGCTTTGATCTCTTTCTCTAGCATTTTTTTGCCAAACCATACTGATTGACAAAATACCAAAAAGGCAAAACTACTCTATTTTTCATGTTGCAAATTATAATCAACATTGATGGGCAAACTGTAGTGATAACCACATGCTTCCTTTACAATTGTATGCATTTATAAACCCAGCTACTGTATCTGTGATTCAGCAAAAGATCAATTGCTTGTGTATCCTTTTTGTAAAACTACTTTGGTGCATCTTTATTGGCCATGAATTCCCAGATATCATCCTACAATTCTTTGGGAATGTGAAACTTGGATGACTTATTTACACCATCAAAATAACCTGTGAAAGTACATTAACAACGGCTCCAAAAACCTTCACATAGTAGCAAGATAAAACAAACATTTTCTCATTAACATTAATGTTAATAGTGTTGAAGGAGAGACTCACAGTCATCAGTTCTCTTGGACTGGTCACTGTATATGAAACACTGAGCTCACTAAATGAGATTTATACTTCAACTCAGTCAGGGATATACATCTCATACACTCAAAGGGAATGTTAAAGATACATTTAAGGTGAACCTTAAAAATGGGATGCACCCTGACAACTTGGCAGGTGTGGTGACCGACCAATATTATTACCAACTAATATTATAGATACTCAGAAACTGTCCATTAACAGAATTTCTATAATATTTTCTGATCAAAGCTAAGTGAAATATTGGAAATAAGAGGGAGGGTGATCAGGAGAGAAGTGTCCTGTATGGAATTACTTGAAGTTTCTGCCCATTGATGTGCTACCCCAGTCCCAAAGTAATGAGTCACCTCAAGAACCATCAGAGATCCATGGTGCAGATTAATTTGAACAAAATTATCAGCAGCAATGACTGTTTTAATTTTTCTTTTTTTTTCACTATTATATTGCTATATAAACCTGTTGATTTAACCTTCTTAGATGTGTTTGTCATTTTTACAATACAGTCTCTAATTACTAGTCCTCTGCTTGTTTTCTTAAGCTAGTTTTTCTTACTAGCAGATGAAACTCACTGAATTCAGAGAACAGAGGTAAGAACTAGTACAACATACATCTTAAGTATCTGACATAGGATTGCTGACAGAGTGTAACACCAGTTAAGTTGAGGAGACACATAAGATCTTTGAATTTCAACACCAGAATTTTAATGTTAAAGAGCCTCATTAACTACAGTAATGTAGAGAGGAGAAATACAATGTACAGTGTGATAAATGAGCATTTAACAACAGCACTGAATAACTGGCTGGAATTAACTTTAGTGTGGAGTGTACATTTAAACACCACTAGTCTGAACAGAAATTTAGTTTGAAAGTAAAACATTGAAGCATTAATGCAGTCCTGATACTAAGGGTTCACCCACAATTCATGAGCACATTTCAGGTTTAAAGCACAGAAGATTAACGCCCAATTCTATATAGTTCATGGAATGCCAACTCGTTTCACTGAGCGCCACACTGAAGATACGGATAAATAAGTAATATGATAATATGCTTCAGTGTAACTCAGTCAGAAACATCCAGCAAGGTTGGCACACTCACAAGTATGCATGGCAGATCTGTGTATGTTGGTGCTTTATAAACTTGGCCATGCATCAGTGTACCTCCCTTTCAGTAACATAACCTCAATGCAAATAACATGAAAGTATACTGGGTGACAAATGTTCAGCAATCCAGAACAACTACTCCACCATCTTTTGAAGACTTTCTCTCTTCATTAAAAGACACAGCATTCAAATAGATGAAGGTAAAAGACCATAGTATTAATCCAGTTCCATTTACTAATAATCCTTGGGCACAAATAATATCTCTCTGACTTATACCAACTGAATTTGGCTTCCGATGCCTAGAGAAGTAAATGAAGAGAAAATTGTTAGACTTTCTAAAGAAGAAACATAGTTAACATTACTTATTTTTTCCTGAGGTCTTTGTATATATTGTATATAGTTCAATTGTATTCCGTTATTTGAAAATTCATTTTTTGACATTTGCATTATATATATTATCAATTCTGATTATTTAATATTGTTAAAAAAAAGAATACTATTTTTTTTTTAAACTAAACATGTTTAGCAATCCAGCCAATATTTCCAAACACCTACGGATGACATAAAACAACTGTCAAGTGAATAATATTCACAAATAATTATGGATTTCTTTGTAATGTGTGTGTGTGTGTGTGTATATATATATATATATATATATATATATATATATATATATATATATATATATATATATATATATATAATGTGTAGTCATTACAAGATAAGGAATTCAAAAGAATCCACAGATTCTCTCTCTTTCTGTATGTGTGCATATATATATATATATATATATATATATATATATATATATATATATATATGTATAGATATATATATATATATGTAGATATAGATATGCCCCTGGATTCAAACTCTGTGCAGGAATAGTGCTATTCCTACATGGAGTTGTCCATGTCCATTTAGCATTAACAGCAGCACTCCTTGCATATTCATGAAGGCATGCTGCTGTTAAGGCTAAACAGACACAAACAGTGAAAGAGTGCAGGGAGAGTGTTTAAGTAGTGCACGGACGTTGAACATTCCCCCTGCACTCAGAAAATGCCATACGGCACTATCAAACAGTATTTCAGTGTCTGTGAACACTAAAATGAAATTAAAATGAGTATTTCAGTGTCCGTGGACACTGAAATAGCTAGGTGAGCAACAAACAATGCAGGGGGTGTGTGACAGGTTCTATCACACACCCCCTGCATTGTAAAAGTGTCATATGGCCATAGCCATTAACTATACTGGTGTTTGTAGAATGCCCAGATGCCTGCCTCACATACATCTCACCCTTCTACATCAATAAAGCAGTAAAAAGCCATAAATAATGGGGGGATAAAGCCACAAAAATAGGGACATGTTTTAAATATTGCACTGACAAACCTGAAAGCTGATAGAATAAAAGGTTTGCAGTCGCATGGACTTCCTGCAGAGCATGAAGACTGAAACATAAATGTCTGCTTTGTGAAAGCACCATACTGCCATAGTCGTTAACTGTACAGGTGTCTGCAGAATGCCCAGATGCCTGCCTCAAATACTTCTCACCCTCCAAGAGCAATAATACAGTTTGTTTGTGTCTTTCGGCTTTTCCCTTTTAGGGGTCGCCACAGCGGAACTCCGGTCCGCTAATGATTGGTAGTTGATTTTTACATGCCGAGTTACCAGCCCTGATGCACAACCTTCAACTAAGGTATGCCCATTCATGCATGTCTCCAAGCAGAAGATGCTCTAGCTGAGAATCGAATTGGACAGCATCTTTACTGTGAGGCGACAACACTACCGCAGCACCACCACCGCGGATAACACAGTACAAAGCCATAAATAATAGGGGGACAAAGCCACAAAAATAGGGACACATTTTAAATATTGCACTGACAGAGCCGAAAGCTGATCCTGATCCTGCTGAAGAATATGAAGAATATGAAGACTGGAGCCGAAAGCTGATAGAATAAAAGGTTTACATTAGCATGATCCTGCTGAAGAATATGAAGACTGAAACACAAATGTTTGCCATCTGAAAGTGCTGTACAGGCAAAGCCCTCAACTGTACACGTGTCTGCAGAATGCCCAGATGCCTACATCACATACCTGTCAACCTCCTAGAGTTACAATGCTGTACAAGGCCAAAAATAATTAAAAATATATTTTTTCCATACTAAGGTATGTTTAAGCATAGCTGAGTGGGTGAGCACATTATTGCCCTCTGCCCAGCATTGCTTAAACACACCAGAGGAGATAAATAAAAATATACAGTACTGTATGCAGGCATTCATGATTCGAGTACCAAGACAGGCATTTCATTTTTACATAAGAAAGCAGTGTAAAATTATTTATTTTTTTAAATGATGTAGTAAGTGATATTTGTCAACCAGGGTAGTGTAGCTGGTCTAAAATGGAAGTGTGAGTGTATATAGATTCATAGGTTCATAGTTAGGTACTAGACTATTGGCCCTAGGGCCTATATAAGCCTAGCCAAAAAAGTTCCCTGGCTTTTGCCACTCAAGAAAGTTATTTTCCTGCTCCCCTAACATGTGAAACCACCCATGTATACACAAGTGTCCTATACAGTATAGTCAGACCCCTTGGTAATGTAATGAAAGCACATAGAAGGACGTCATATAAAGTAAATCATATTCACTTACTAAATGAAGTCATTATTCTAATATTTTTAAAAATTAAAAGTGAGCAATGATTAGCAGTGCTCAGCTATGCTTAGCTAGTTTAACGAATGCTTAGACATGAATGCTAAGCAGCAGTCAGCTTAGCTAAGTGGATTTGCACACTGTTAAGCAGTGCTCAACAATTTCCCCTTTAAGCATTGCTAAAATCAGCTTACTGGGTTTGTGCACCACTAAGCTGTGTTCAACATTTTCAAAATCAACCAATGACAGAAAAGGATGGGAGTATGGCCTTATTTAAACTGCACAGGTGGGAAAACAGCCAGTACCTGTTAAAGTTTAGCCTGGGCAAAAAACATGGCTGGTGTAGGTGAGGGTTTGCGCTTTAGGGCGCAGTGCTGAGGCATTGTGGAGTCCACATGGCTGGACTCCTTGTAAGTAACTATGACAAGACACTGCTGCAGGGCCAGTACCAGGGCTCACAATGTAATGCAAAGGCCTGGGGCTGTCTCACCCATAATCTCACCAGTGCTACTGGCATCCCACGAACTGGTGAGCAGATCCAGCACCACTATGCTGACCTAAAGCAGAGGAAGGGGGTGCTCTTGGACCAGTGGATCCAAGATTCCAGGGACAGCTGTGCTCCAGCAGTTTGTAAGTATCACAGATATAAGTGTACCAAATTCTCGCCAGAGGATGTGATATACAGGTATGCATAATGTTTGTTTTTCTCCCCTACAGATACAGCAGATAGGGCTAGTAACATTGAAGCCCATGCCAACAGACTGCTGAGGCTGCGCTGACAGACTGGTGAGTAAAAATCTATTTTGCAGTATATTGTGCAAATAACTAAGAAGGAGTACATTGTTTACTGCTAGTAGGTATATTGTCATAGTGTTAGCTGAATAAATAAAGTTTTTCTGACTAATATTGATCTGAAATAAACATCTATAATACAAACTGTTGTGTTTACTCTGGTATGTTGTTGTAGATTTAGAATGCAGCTGTAAACCAAGATATAAATGCCCTGTGTTAACCTTTGCTTTCCAGATTGTAGTAATTCAAAGGATTAATACACACTACACTATCTGTCATGCATGCATCACAGGATTACAACTTCAGACTGTCCAACCAAGAGACTAATAGGCAGAAACCAGTGAAACAAAAAAACAGCAGTTCCCCATTAGCCCAGTGTGATGAGAAATAGCGTAGTTGTTATTTTGCACACCCAGACACAGTTTGAATCCACAGAGTGGCACTAAGATGTGTGCATATCTACATACAAGGAATCAGGAATATATGTAAAAACAGTCAGGTAGTGTTAACAGATATTTTCTCTACAGGTGTTACAGGTAAGAAAATGTTGGCAGTAGCTGTGTGAAGGGTATACCAATAAACTGTGTACAGCTGTTCAACTGTCCCACCACATGACAGCAGGATAGGTACATACAACATGCACTCTTCCCGATGCATGTCTCTCAAGTGTCATGCTGTCACAGCTAGTGATCGCCAATGTCAATAACCCTGGACACAGACAGGAAATCAGTTGAAGTATGCTAGTAGCACACTCACATAACATCAGTTCAGGGTACTCCTTCTCTGCCAGATATGTAACCCTGATATGTACAAGTCCCCTCTAGTCATGTATCCAGAGTTGTCACAGTTTGCCACATATCATCATTCCAGGCTGACAGTTTAATAGGTAAGCTTGTGCTACAGAAGCTATAGGTCATAGGTAGATGCAAAGTGAGGGTAGACCCATAGAGTATTGAGCAGTACTGTTGTGGAAAATAGAAGCATAAACAGTTGTTAAAGGACTTTCTATCTCACCACTCAGCCCTTATCTGGATCAATACTATAATTCTTATACTATGGGTATGTTGTTCTCTAAACCTAATGTTGGGACTTGTGTTCTACTATTCATATATTTGAGTAGTTGCATGTTAACAACCCTTGCTGAAATACCATTGTTGGTGCCTTTTGCCATCAATGTTACTGGCATGCTGTTACGGTGTTACGATGCATACTGTTGTTCCATTTATGCATGTGTTCTGTTTGTTATGCAACTGTTTCAAATCTGTTTTATGGGATTAATTGGAACACCCACACATGCTGTTAAAACTAATCTTGAAATGTGTTGTTCATGACTAACCGACATATTCTGTAAAACCTCAATGCAATAGCATGTTTGGGAAAGGCAGATCCCAATGGATCCACCTGTCCCACCTCATCAGTTCATGGCACTGGGCCACAGCATGTCTGGGACCCAACCCGGGACTTCCTCATCTGTTGATCCTGCACCACCATCAGGTGGAACTACCTTAGGGGATGGGGCCTGCCCCCCCTGGGAGCAGGTATGGACAGGAGCCAGTCACTCATAGTTAGTTCTGGGGTATGGTGCACAGCGTCATCTGAACAGAGTTGGATGACCAGCTGTACTAGATGGAAGGCCAACTGGCACACCTAGAGGGGCAGGCTGCCGCTCCTATCCAGCCCCAGCACAGCCACATTCGGGGCCATGAAAGATGCAGTGGTGACTGCCCATTGGTGGGGACCTCAGTCCCACTGTAACCATTTGGGGTCTCATGGGCTTCGGATACCCAACCACCCTCCCCGTCAAAGGTGTTTACCCCTCTCATGTGTCGTACACTACCCCTGTCTGCTGTCTTGTGTGTCTTGTCTGTCTCCCTATCTAACCTACCTCCCCAGATGTTCCCCAACATCCCACTCAAACCTTTAAACAAAAAAGGGCATCTGTCCTAATAAAAGATCACCCCATACATGGCTGTCCATTTTGCACACGTGTCCACCAAATACATGTAATCTGATCCAATTGGCCTGACTAAACATTTCTGTTGTCCTCACCCAGCTCTCTGGGGTTTGTGTGTCCAAATTCACCTCCAAATTCTGCACAAATGCACAGCTGTTGCTGTATAAGAACTGGACAGCTATAGACCTTCCCTACACCTGACCGGAACATCCCTAGCTACTTTTCATATTGTTTTTCCCCTCTGCTTGCCCCTTTTTCACCACTTTCTTATCATCCCTTTTTCTTTTCTTTTAAAGAAATTAGCGCAGGTGCAAGTGAAGCCAAAATGGACTAACCGTGTTTTGGCATTGCTTAGCGTCATGCAAAACCACACAAACCCACTTAAAGCACTTAAAACTGCTTTTATCACTCTGTCTCCATTAACCTCTGTTCTGCCTAGCAAGAAAATCGACAGCTGTGGCAAGTTTCAAACCCAGGACTCTGTACACTATAGTCAGAGCTAGGTACTACTTTACGATCTGAGCTGTAGGATTTTCTACTGTTTTTTTCAAATATTTCATGCAATAGAGGCATTCAACATTAGGGAAACAATTCTGTGGAACCAGTCATGTTTTGTATATATAAACATACAAATATATATATATATATATATATATATATATATATATATCTATGGTGATACATATATACGAAAAAGTACATACATGATTTAGATATGCACATATATATATATATATACACACACACACACACTATATATATATATATATATATATATATATATATATATATATATATATATATAATCTCTATGGGTTACCTTCAGTTTGCCGACCATTCACTTCTCCGACATGCACTTCACCAAGACCAGCACATCGGTACTTCAAATCACCGACATTCGGAAAGCCGATGTTTCCCGTGAGGCAGTCATACCTCAGAATCATAACTCCCAACCTCTTAGTGCAGG
The DNA here is from genome assembly GCF_019279795.1 of Protopterus annectens. Lineage (NCBI taxonomy): Eukaryota > Metazoa > Chordata > Ceratodontiformes > Protopteridae > Protopterus > Protopterus annectens. Next base: position 452,255,606 of record NC_056742.1, read on the forward strand.
AAATCTGGACAATGTCCATCAAAATGGGGGGACAATGGGCCACAAATAGGGACGCATTTTAAATATCGCCCTTATAAACTTATAACGATGTATAGTAACAGGGTGTGTGTCAGCATACATCTTCTGAAGGATATGAGGTCTGAAACAGAAATGTATATGTCATTATTTAATGACATAACTCAGATCATCACATTGATTCACCAGACACATACAAATAATTAGCGGAACAGACCAAAAATATGAGCCAAACATCTGGGCATCCTGTGGAATGCCTGGCAGTTGGCAGGTATGCCCAGAATCCCTTAGTGCAATGAATCCAGACCAAGCCTGACAATGTGTGGGGACAAAGGCATGATAATAGGGACACACCTGAAACACGTGAGTAGATAATCTGAGAATGTTGCTGCAGTAACACTGTCTGTTCTAACATATATTTCCTGAAATATCACAAGTCTGACACTCAATTGCTTCTCATAAGTTAGTGACCTCAATCCTCACATCATCCCACTGATTTGTCAGAAACACACAACAGTTATGGTGATTAGACAAAAGATATGAGCCACACAACCACACATCCTATGAATATCTGGACATAACATGACATTAGGGAAACTACTCTGAGCTGCCAAGCATGTCATCATGCACCATTCAAACTACACTCAGACCAACCCAAAACCACCCCAAATCAGCTCTGTGGATTTACACATCCATTAGCAAATATAACAGGCACTACAGGGATGTAACAGTAGTGGAAAACAGAAACTGGTATGAAAGTACATACCCATAACCAATTGCACCAGAGTCACAGCGACATACCGGTAAAACAACTGAACACTACAGTATAATGACTGTGTGAACAAAAATATCCTGTTCGCCACTCACACACTACTCCTACATATACTGCCCCAAGTTACAGTGTAGTGGGAATCCTGAGGGTTTACAGGACATGTCATAGTCTGCCCATACAAACATATACAGCCGATAGACCACAGGGACTGGAGCAGCATGCTTAGTCAGATAGAATGGGCCCATAAAACTCCAGCATGCTTAGTCAGATAGAATGGGCCCATAAAACTCACATGTACCCCACTGCCTACACAGCCCAACTAACATTTACACACTACACTACTACACAGTCCTGACAGTCTGTTTCAATAGCCAGACATACATGGATGTCTCAACTGTACATATTCCCACAGAATGTCCAGGCTTTGGCCTCATATAAATGGCCTCTTCCTTGTAACATGCCTGGTAGTCTGCTACATCACTGGGGTGACAGCAGGAATAAAGGCACTAAATAATGATGTAACATACCTCTGAACTTCTTAGTACATGACACCTGGACAAAGCCTGACATAACTGGGGGACAGAGGCCAAAACACAGGGGCATATTGGAAATATTGATGTCATAAACTGAGAAAGTTGCTGGTTTTACAGAGTTTGTTGTAACATATCTTTTCTAATGGATATGAAGTCAAAAACACAAATGGATGTTAGGATTTACTGACTGCAAACCTCAGAGTATCCTACAGATTTGCCAAAGATAAAAACTGTCTGGGGAATAAACCAAACATAACAGGCAAACCTCTGGCTATTTTGCAGATAGCCCTACAGTTGAGAGTTATGCCATCCACATAACACTGCCAGACTTGAAATCATGCTGAAACTGGATGTCCAGGCAAACTAGTATTATTCCAACTATATAATACTTACATTCTGTCCCTAAGTCAGGAACTTACCCCCCAATAAATTGGTCTGTCTACACAAGTCTTGTTGTAAGAGGGATTCCAACCTACCCTCTGTGATGCTGTAGCTCACACACCTTCATGATGGCCCCCTCACAGACAAGGAAAAGGGGCAACACACACATGAAGTACTCAATTATAAGAGTGTATTACCATGCCATTGGCTATTGGAATAACAACACAGCTGTTCTGCATGCAATTAGCTTGTGGGGAACACCAATTGTTGCACAGGCCATCACCCGCTCATGACCATTACCTAAAAAAGGCAAGCTGCTGCCTATACAGAACAGGTGTAAACATCTATGTAATTAGACAGAGAGAGAGAGAGAGAGACCACAAAGCAAATCAAACAAAACCAAAACATGACTATTCAGGACTACTTGGAAAATAAAAAACAGGTATGTGAAACAAGTAAGAATGTAATGGAATGCAGTAGGGGGTATGTAATAATGGGAAATAAGGGGTTAAAGAAATATGTCTCAACAAGACTTGCTGTACTGATATTTTGCTGAACAGCATCTATGGCCATACCATCTAGCTCTGTCTGCAGTGACATAGATCTCGGATCAGGCCTCTGAATCACCCCAGGAAAGGACAGCTCACACATGACTACTACTGGAGTGTCTCTCGAACAGTACTGACTGTGACACTGCTAGGCCAGCTACTGGGATGTTATACAAATCCATATGTTACTTGTGAATATAACTATGATACACATGTTTATGTTGCAAATCTAAGATACCTATACAGGGTATGTGAATAGTAAACTACTGTCGCAGAAGTGTGTGTTGAACTGCATGTGACTTACTGAGCTCATACCACTCAAGTGTACAGTGTTCTGCTGTACAAAAACCACATGTGTGCCTAATATTTGTAGTAATTTACACATAGAGGTGTGCTATATCTGGCAAACCATTGGCAAATATGTGAACACTGACATCAGAGCATAATAGCCTACTTATGAATGTTGGACATCCTCCAGGGTATTTCTGAAAATGCAAAGCCTACTGTGATACCAGCTGACTTAAGTATGTTACAGCAATAGTAATACAGTTAATATTTTTGGGCCTTTGCCCCCCCCCCATTTATGTGTGCCATTTTCCAGATGTCCTGCTCTAACAGATTGAGAAGTATGACTGAGCAGCAAGTGTAAAAACAGTGTGCCATACTGACATAGAACAGAAGTGTATCTCAGGTATCATCTGTGCACATGTATGTATGAGTAAGTTTAGCTGGAAGCCAGAAAACAGATATGAGTTGTGAGCAGTCAGGTAAATAAGCTGTGCATGTTGTACACTTGTGTAATATCAGTGTTAGTGCTTCCAACAGACATATATGTCTACAGCTACTGGTTATTGCATTGCCCTGACACAGAAATGGATACTACAATATGCATGATTATCAGGATGAAATTGGAGAAGTGTCCAACTGTGTTATGACCTTGTGTCCATGCCTACTACAAACAGCTATAGGAGCACCTACATAGCTGTATGGTTTCAGCAATATCTGACTCGTAAAACTCGTCTCCACCAAGGTAGGGCAATCCCCTTTGTTGGACAGCAGCAATACACAAACCATGTAATAGGTTGCTATACTGGCTGTACAGGGCCAAGTAGGTGCAGGCAGCAACTTGGAAGCATGTCCACCTTTGTCTGAACAAACATATAAGGTCACAGGATAATCACGGTAAGGCTAACTGTGAGTACAAGTTGGACACATCCACTCCACCAAAGCCAATCACAAGGCCGTCCTCACATACATCTTCAGTCTCAGAGGCAACAACCCAACCCACCCTGTACTGGTAGGCAATCACACCACATACACACATGCCATAACTATAGCCAACCTGCTGCAGACAGGTTAAGTGGAAACATCCCCCCCATCAGTATAGGTGGATATGCACAGCACTTTCCAGCCCTCCCCTCATCATCGGGGAGCAGGTCCATAATGCCTACTGAAAGACAACAAAATTAGGTCTCCTTGGGACCTGATAACATCCATGGCTCCATCCTACATGAACTCAGACATGTGCTCCCAGCTCCATTACACACTAGTCAAACAAAGCCCAAGCACCATCCACACCCCATCCACATGGAAGATAGCCACTGTCCTCCCTCTACACAGAAGTGAATGATGAAGAGAGGATTATGCAATTTACTGGCCCTCCTTGGGGGGGAACTTGGTACATAAGGACCAGGAATGCAATGCAAGCTAATACTGTGCTGATAGCTGACAGTGGTATGATGTGGTTGTGAGTGGTGGATACTGCTAGTCAATGTTGATGTACAGGTTCTGTAAATACTGGTGACAAATCTATGAGGTCCTGTGATGTGTTTCCCTGTTTATGTCTTCCATGTGTAATACATCATGCCAGAAATCCTGCTTACACAGAGGCTAAAACTGCAGTAATAACTGACCACATCATCCAGGACTACAGTGTAATGTTCAGCCAGAGTAAACAGCATCTGCGGGGGTGGACCGCCCTGTGGGATGACCTTGTCCACAGGGTAAATGATGTCGGCCTGCATGCATGAACATACGGGCAGGTTCAGCATCATGCCACTGACCTGATATGCCATGCCCAGCGAAGGCCTGCTTCCATGGCCAGGGACCACACAGCCACAGGTGGGGGTGCTGCCATGCAGGCCCCACTTAAACCCACCAAGAAGCTCCTTGCCAACCTTGGAGCACCCAACCCACCCCAACATCAGATTCCAGACACCCACAATGTGGGGGGGGGGTGGCACCCACACAATGAACGAGGAGCATGCAGGTAAGGCTCCAGTGGAGATCAATAGACTAGTGAAGCAGCCATACTGAGATCTGTAGAGTATCTTAATGCATATGTCATGTCAAAATGCAGTTGTGGTTGGATTTTGTAATGCACAGACGTGCACATCTATGGTGAAGGACCATGTGTAGTATTGGAGCTTGTACCGTAAATGTGCAGAAAAGCTGCATTTATCTTGTACCAATGCCACATGTGAGTCTGCTGACAATGCCTCTCTCCCACAACTACATAGGTCCCTCCTGTCTGGATGTGGGACAGCAGCCTGAAGCTGGTGAGTATGGAATTGTCCTGTTGTGGTTCGCCAATACCCAAGGCATGTTAAGGGCATGCATTTTACCCTGCTCTCAACTGTCACTCCTTGCCGTATTGCGTTATGTGCATGTTCACTTGTGGTGGAGTTAACTGCATTGCATCACAGTGGTCACCACAGGGGCCTATATGCAGGAGATGTAACATTTCCGTAGCATATCCCACAACCTGTCAGTGCAAGAAATCTGGACAGAGACTGATAAATTGGTGGGACAAAGGCCCAAAAATCGGGTCATATTTGAAATATTACTCTTATACAGTGGATATAAAAAGTGTACACACCCCTGTTAAGATGTCAGGTGTTTGTGATATAAAAAAATGAGACCACAGAATTGCAGTCCACACCTATTCCCACCTTTAATGTGAACTATAACCTGAACAATTCACTTGAAAAACAAACAAATCTGTAGGAGACCAAATATAAAGAAAACAAAACCTACAATAAGCTGGATGCATATGTGTGCACAGCTGTCAACTAATACTTTTTTGGAGCAGCCTTTGATTTAATTACAGCATTCAGACTGCGAGGTACACACCTGCCATCAAGTAAATGGACTCTAAGTAACACCAATTAATGGTCTGCTGTCCTAGTAGGATATTCCTGACATTTACTCAGTTGCCTGCTACAGCAAAAGCCATGGTTCACAGAGAGCTTACAGAGCATCAAAGGGATCTCAGTGTTGAAAGGTATCAGTCAGGCATAGGGTACAAAAACATTACCACAGCATTGCATATACCATGGAACACAGTGAAGACAGTCAACAAAAGGTGGAGTAGATATGGGACAACAGTGACATTGCAAGGAACCGGGCGTCCCCCAAAACTGATGACAAGACATGACAAAAACTGGTCAGGGAGGCTGCCAGAAGACATACAGCAATACTGAAGAGTTGCAGGAATCTCTGTAAAGTAATGTTTGTATACTACATGTGACAAAACCTCCCGTATTCTCCGTAAGACTGGCCTATAGGGTAGGGTTGGAAGATAGAAGCATTTTTTCACACAGAAAAACATCCAGACCTGGCTACAATTTGCAAAACATTACACCAAGTCTCCCAAGAGCATGCGTGAAAATGTGTTGTGGTGTAATGAGACCAGGTGCAACATTTCAGCCACAATTCCAAAAGGTACATCTGGTGCACAAGCAACACTTCTCATCCCCTGATGGCCACCATCCCCACAGTGAGGCACGGTGGTGGCAGTGTCCTGCTTTTGGGTTGCTGTTCATAAGCTGGAACCGGGGCTTTAGTCAAGGTGGAGGGAATTATGAACAGTTCCAAATGCCACTCACCTTTGACCCAAACCCATCAGGCATCTGCCAGAAAGCTGAAGATGAAGAGGGGTTTCACCTTTCCAAATAACAATGACCCAAAGCATACATCCAAATCAACCTAGGAATGGCTCCACCAGAACACACTCAAGGTTATTGATTGGCCCAGCCAGAGACCAGACCAATGTCTGATAGAAAATCTGCAGTGTGACCTAAAGAGGGCTGTGCACATGAGATGCCCTTGCAATCTAACAGAGTTGAAGGGCTTTAGCAAGGAAGAGTGGCCAAATAATGCCAAGTCAAGATGTGCCATGCTAATAGACTCCTTCCCTAGAAGACTGCATGCTGTAATTAAATCAAAAGGTGCTTCAAAAAAGTATCAGTTTAAGGGTGTGTACACTTATGCAACCAATGTATTGTACATATTTCATTTATTATATTTTACACCTAACACATTTGTTTGTTACCAATTAGATTGCACAGGTGATATGTCACATTAAAGGTGGGCAATGTTTTGAAATGAAATATTGCGGTCTCATTTTATATATTACAAGAACCTGGCATGTTAACAGGGGTGTGTACACTTATCAGATCCACTGTAAGCTTAGAAAGTTGTAGGTGTAATAGGATTTGTTTTAACATAAATTTACTGTAGGATTTGGGGTCTGACACTCAAATGTATGTCATTAATTAGTGACGTCAATCTTCAAATCATCACAGTAATGTGTCAGACAAATACAAGAGTTAAGAGAAACAGAGTAAACATATGAGCCAGACATCTAGACATTCTGCGAAGATTTGTACAGTTGTGAGGTATGTTCTGTAGGGCTTGCCACTGTGCTATACATGTGAACAGCAATAATGTGTACATGGTGCAGTGTGTATGCTAGTGAAGGGCCATCACCTACTAACACTACTCACGTATCCCAGAGGTGTATATTGTAAGTGACATGGAGTGAAAATGGCTGCAGTGCATGATGTTGAGGGCCTGTCCAGAGTGTGTATGTTGTGGGCTAACTGTTTGTCATGCATGTCACCATTTGGGTATTGTGAGGTCCATGTAATTCCTTTGTGACACCTCACCTGTGTGTGTGTGTGTGCATATGCATGTGTGTGTGCGTGTGCATGCATGTGTGTATGCACGTGCGCACATGTGCGTATGTGTGTGCATATGCATGTGCGTGTGTGTGTGTGTGCGCATGTGTATGCATGTGTGTGTGTGTGTGTGTGTGTATATATACCAGCCAACCTTATAGTTCAGGTATTAATTTACATATGTTTTCTTTCCCTCACAGGAGGCAATAAGGGTCATGGTGCCTCCTGCATGGAACCTGACATCAGTGTCTCTGCAGACTCTGACAATGATGATAGTCATAGTGAGGCACAGGTGGGGTTGTCAGGGGCTGAATCTGTGTCAACAATTGGCATCCCACTGCTGTCCACAACATCCCCACACAGTCATGATGCCCACACATACCCCATCCTCAGTGGCCACAGATAATGGACAGTTGGGTGGTGGCATAGAACAGGCTAGTGTGGTGACTATGTCAAGTGTGAGTGTAGACACTTGCCATAGTCATAGTGTAGGTGAGGTCCCACACAGGCAGATGGACAGGGGTGCTTGAAGAAGGACTGCTGCCCATCCAGCCCCTGTTACAAGTGCCACAGCAGGTGTCACCAGACGCATGTTTTGGGCCATCATGGAGGCATAGGCATGTACTGACCACAATACCAGCAAATACTCAAGGGGTTGGTGCACATCTTCGCGGTGTCCATGGTGACCTACAAGACATTGCTGAGGCTACACATGAGAATACTGAGGTCAGGAATAGATGGTGGGTGAGACTGTGACACTTATCGACCATGCCATGTCTGTGGTAGAGTATGCGGTGGGGGATGGGCAGCAGCCACGTGGACGTAGGTCATGCACCATTATCAGCTGAGGGTCTACGGGTCCATGCACCTTCACACTCATGTACTGGCAGCACCACCAGCTCTACTGATGGAGGGTGCTGTCCACACCACAGTGCACCAGGCCATGGGCATGTGGTCCTGGCCAGTCCTGTCAAGGACATGGATCCAGCAGACAGCAGTCATCATCGGGGAGTAGTGCTGCATCTGGCCTTGGGCCTGCTGGTGCCAGTGAGACCCCTGGCAGGACAAGTTCATGTGTCTGTGACCAGAGATGATGAACTATATACCCTGCCATATATGGTCCACAGCTGTCCAAAATATCCCTGTGTAGGGCAGCCACATGGCGTGACTGTGTGCAGACAAACACACACACATCATCATCACAGCCAGGTCATCCACTGACACACACACACACACACCATCTCTGCATGGCTCTTTCATAGCACACTCATCCAAACACACACACATGATGTCAACCCTATGGCCCAAACTAGGCCTCTGGAAAAGCCACACAACATCCTGTGCATATGATTATACTTGTGCCACGTCCCTGTCATCCATACCATGCAGGGACATGCTAATATGGTTCTTTTTTTTTTTTCAAAACAAGTTTATTGTTTTAACATATAAGAGAAATATCATAACAATTTTATACAAATAATTAAAAATAGGTATTATTATAATATTCAACAAAACAACTAAAGTATTTACAAAGACATCCACTACAATCAGATCAATTAATTAAACTAAAATACTGTGCTATTGAAATTAGAATTTTTTTAAATTATCCCATACAATAAAATGTGATGTTTTTCTAGTTGTTCTCATTCTAATTGTGCTTATTTCCATATGACACATTATATTCATAACATTTTAAATTCATTGAACGAAGGAGGTGTATCTGAAATCCAATTTCTAGTTATTATTTTCCTAGCCACTGCTAGGATAGACCATAACAAGGGAAGCTTAATCTTTTTAACACATTGAGGTACAGGTGTGTTGAATAATATAAGAGACTTAGAAATAATGAAATTATCTGTAAAAAGAGCCTGCAAAAATTCATTAATTGACTTCCAGTATTCTTTCAACTTCATACAGTCATAAAACATATGAGCCCAGTCAGCATTAATTTCTACATTGCATCTCTTACATAGATTATCTTTATTATTAATTTTATTCATCATCAAAGGTGTATAAAAAGATCTATGTAAAAATTTCCATGTATAAAGTCTCCAGACAATGGAAGATGTAGTTCTATAAGCAGATTCCAATATATATTGTTTATCTTGTTGAGTTGGTGGGTCCCCATTAATAGAGGTGAAATAATTCCAGTATGAATCTACACTGTAAAAAGTTTCTTGTCTGATAATGTTATGGATATATGAAAGTTTACCTTTATCAGAAACTTTATGCTGTAAATTTATTATCAAGTAATCAATCAGTTTTGGAATAGATTCTTTAACTGTTATAGACATTAGATCTATTCTATCAATGAGATGTTGTCTAAAGATCTGAACCTCTAACCAGCAAGTTTCTCTTAGATCAAATTCTTGTTTTAAGAAATCTAGATTTTTAACTTTATTATCAGATATCAGCTGATACCAGTACTTTAGATTATTATCTATAGCTAAATGAGCTCCTTCAGAAGTAGATGACATAAGCATACCCTGAGTATAAATTATAGGAATACAATAAAATTCCATTCCCTATACTTAGGGTGCATGAATATAAAGTTACGATAACTAATAATAATATTTAATGGGTAACAGACCATATGTTTAGGTGTAATAGGTGAAGTACAAAATTCCTTTAGCAACCACAACATGGAGTTATTTATAATCATATTTTTATGTGTTAAGGAGATTTTCATGAAGTGCATACTAATTAGCTCCCAATAATCTTTCCATTTTGCGACATATGACCGATCTATTAATAAAGTAATAACTTTTATAATAGAAGAGATAATATATAAATTAAAGTCTGGAAAAGAAATACCCCCTTGAGACCAGCTATTAGTATGTTTCTTTAATGCAATCCTAGGTCTATTAGGTGCCCATAAGAAATTTAACATTAGTGTATTCAGTTTCTTGATAGTTATTTTTGTAGGTGAAAGTATTATTGATTGTATTAAGTATAAAATCTTGGGGAATATTATCATTTTAATAATTGTAAGTCTCTCCTCCATAGGAAAAAACATATTATTCCAGGTATTAAAAGATTTTGTATATTAAGAAAACAGGTATTATAGTTATTATATATAATAGATTTAATATCTTTAGATAGTATTATACCTAAATAAGTTGTCTGACCTGAGTTGGGTACATATTTAGTAAAATCACTAATGCGAGTATTTTTTCGTGTATATATAGGTAGTATTTTAGTTTTTTCTTCATTGAATATTAAACCAGAAATACTTTTAAAATTCATCATTTTATCAAATAAAGACTGCATAGAAGAATTAGATCCTGCTGATGTAATTAGAACATCATCTGCAAAAAGTTGAATTTTTGATGTTGTATTTTCTTCTATTTCAAAACCCTCTATGTCAGTACTGTTTCTAATCAAATTAGCACAAGGCTCCATTACTAAAGTGAATAATAGTGGAGAAAGTGGACATCCTTGCTTTGTACCTTTAAGAATGGGTATTTTTTGTGAAACATATGTTCCTACCTTAATATAAGCCAGCGTTCCTTTGTATAAATGCTCAATTAAATTTACAAATGCATCAGAGAAATTTGTGCATTTCAGTAAGGTAAACAGATAGTCCCAACTTACTGAATCAAATGCTGAACCTATATCAAGACTAATAAGTGTTAAATCTTTCTTTTTCCTATTTGCAAAATCAATTAATGTTAAAGTTCTTCTTATATTATCAAAAGTATTTCTATTTACAATGAAGCCCGTCTGATCTATGTCTACAATGCCGGGGATAATTGTCTTCAATCTATCAGCAAAAATACTCATAAACATTTTATAATCAACATTAAGTAATGAGATGGGTCGATATGAAGAACATCTAGTTGGATCTTTATTAGGTTTTAAAATTGGTGAAATAAATGTATATTGCCAAGATGGGGGGGGTTATTAACTCAGTTTGGGCCAGAATAAAAACCTTATGTATTAATGAATATGTAGTTTTAGAAAGGATTTTATATATCTCTGGTATAATACCATCATTACCCGGTGCTTTGTTTGATTTAAGCTTATTTATTTGTGTAATAACTTCTGTATATGAAATACTCTTGTCCAATAGTTTAATCTGTTGTTTATTAAGCTTTTTATTCATGTTTGTGGTTATAAACTCCTTTATTTTATCTTTAGGTTCCATGTTAATGTTGTTATGGTTAATCTTGTGAAAGTGATTTCTAAATTCATCCAGTATTTCTGGTATACTAGAAACATTCTTCTTTTCCTTAGAGAAAAGATTTCTTTGATATGGTTTTGTTTATTCAATCTTTTTGTTTTATTTTTAAGTCTATGTAAGTATTTGGGGCTTATTGAATAAGACAAAACTTGTATTCTCTAAAGTTATTTTAACTTTATGAGTTAAAATTTCTTTGTATTTCTCATTTAGTTTGTTTATTTCTTCAATAACTTTCTTGTCCATAATATTTTCTTTATTATTATGTTTATAAGAGTCTAGTTTACTTTGAATATCTAACAATTCCTTATCCCAAGATTTCTTTTTATTATTATACCATCTGATACTTTGTCCATATAGATATGATTTTAAGGCATCCCAAACATAGACAATGGAGACTTCAGGAGTATTATTTATGTCTAGAAAATGTTGTACTTCTGAAAGTATATATTCTTTATAGTCTTTTAGCTGAGTTAAGTATGCTGGTATCCTTTTGATCTGAACATTATGAGTATTTTTATCATGAATTCAAAACAATTGAGTTATGATCAGATATAGGACATGAAATGATTTTGGAATTAATTAAATCTGTTACCATCTGGTTAGAAATAAAGACCCTATCTATTTTTGAATAAGTTTTGTATCTGTTAGAAAAAAGGTGTATGGTAATGATTTTGACTCTATCTGATTATTAATATCATTCAAATGATAAAAATTAGCAAAATCATTTAAATGTTTTGCATTAGATGTAATTCTTCTTTTCTTTATAGTGGTAGTATCACTTTCATGTAGTATACAATTAAAATCACCAGCTAAAATAATATCCCCTATAGAGAATGATATGATCTTATCAATATGATGTTTCACTGTATTAATACCAATTCCAGGTATCCAATATACATTAATTAAAGTGTAAGTCTTCCCATTAATTTGTATTGTAACCATACAAAACATTCCTTTGTCATCCTGATAAGACTTAATGGTTTTAGGAATGGGCATACTTTTATTCCATAAAATAGCCACTCCTCTTTTTTTCTGAGTGTGCTCTGAACTAACCAATACTGTATACTTATTAGTGGCTAGTTTATCAATATCTTTTTTCAAGAGATGGGTTTCTTGCAGGAAGACTAGATTGGCCTTGTGTAGATTAATGTATCTTATTAGGCTTGCCCTTTTACACGGATTATTCAATCCATTAATGTTTAAATAAATTCCTTTTAAAGATGTCATTTGGCATTTTTAAAACTCAAGAATCTAATGATCGAAATAAATAACAAGATAAATAATGTTACATCTCCTCTTTTAGGTGTACCTTTAAATATAGCTGTATTTATTAAATCTCTTATGGGATTTTGTATAGGATTCAATTTTGTTTGTAGTGACAATGAGTGTACAAAATATATTGTGGATGTCAAAACTATATACATATAACAATGAACAAGTGAAAATAATGTAAGGATTAAACCTTGCATCCCGCCTGGAGTTGAAAACTCCAACTTAGAGCAGTATTTACTACTCAAGTTAACCCCCTACCCTAAGCAGCAGTACCTCAGCTACCACCTTATCAATTTAATACTAGTTATATTTAACTGAGGTTAACAGTTTTCAATTCAATTATCTATCAAGACAAAACTACACATTTGGTAAAACAGCATCATATAAACTAAAATAAACTTTTTTTTTTTTTTTAAACTGTTCATACTATTATATAGATCTATGTAATATATAACACTTGTATTCTAATAGCATTCAAATAATCTTAATGTTAGAAATCAAGAGGAGAGAAAATTATGTTCTAACATTCATTTAAATCAAAAACTTTGGGTAATATGATTCAGACATTACATGCATTAAGATGCATCTATTTTCTGTCATGTGAATTCTATCAACAGCTTCCAAAAGAATTGTTTGTATATGAGCATTTACTTAAACTCATTATTGTCAATAGAGTAAAATATTGTATTCATAAAAATTATTATAAATCATATTGCATAGTTATGCAGATTCTCAGAAACACCTGCGTTATTACCTAAAAAAAAAAGCCATCACACACATAAACACAGACACACACACATACATATACACACACACACACATACATATACACATACACATATATACATACATACACACACACACACACACACACACACACATATATATATATATATATATATATATATATATATATATATATGATCTCACTGAGTTGTGTCTTTGTAGAGCACTATCCTACTTGCTGTCCCTAGAATAAATCTGTCTGCTTTATACAAAATAATGCACAGCAAACACATATTAGTAACCAGATTTTACAATCATGCTAACCTACTGCTTTAAAATATATCACATGACATTTCTTCCAGAATAGAGTTATAAGATTATTTATGCTTGTCAATCAGATGAATTAAATGGGTTATAGTAAAGTATATGTTTGGGACACAAGATTTTAACACAGATTATTATGCTACTGTTAAGTAGATTTTCAAAAACATTTAAATAAATGTTTCATTTTCTATGCCTTCTAAAATAAGATATTTACTTGCTACAAGAAACTACATCATCTAAACTCATCATAACTGACATATTTTATGAATAGAGTATTTTTCCTGAATCTGTGGTGTGTCAGTGTGATAACCTTGTCAATGTTTATACTAACTGCTTTCAGTTTCTCTGTGAAAATTCTGTGAGTGAAGCTTCTGAGGAAACTCATGGACACTGTGCATGAGACAGCCCACATCCCAGATTGTCTCCCTTATCATTTTGGCGGGAAACTTATTAAAACTTGTGGCAAACATTCATTTTGTCAATAGAGTAAAATATTGTATTCATAGAAATTATTATAAATCATATTGGATAGTTATGCAGATTCTCAGAAAAAAAGCCATCACACTCACACACACACACACACACACATATATATATATATATATATGATCTCACTGAGTTGTGTCTTTGTAGAGCACTATCCTACTTGCTGTCCCTAGAATAAATCTGTCTGCTTTATACAAAATAATGCACAGCAAACACATATTGGTAACCAGATTTTACAATCATGCTAACCTACTGCTTTAAAATATATCACATGACATTTCTTCCAGAATAGAGTTATAAGATTATTTATGCTTGTCAATCAGATGAATTAAATGAGTTATAGTAAAGTATATGTTTGGAACACAAATTTTTAACACAGATTATTATGCTGCTGTTAAGTAGATTTTCAAAAACATTTAAATAAATGTTTCATTTTTTATGCCTTCTAAAATAAGACATTTACTTACTACAAGAAACTACATCATTTAAACTCATTATAACTGACATATTTTATGAACAGAGTATTTTTCCTGAATCTGTGCTGTGTCAGTGTGATAACCTTGTCAATGTTTATACTAACTGCTTTCAGTTTCTCTGTGAGAATTCTGTGATTTGAAGATTCTGAGGTAACTCAAGGACACTGTGCATGAGACAGCCCACATCCCAGATTGTCTCTCTTAACATTTTGGCGGGAAACTTATTAAAAACTAGTGACAAACATTCATTTAGCAGTGTAAATGCATCTAAACATGACAGAACCTCCACAATGTATTCCACAGATCATCACAGCCTCTATGCAAGTGAAATTAAACTCAAAATTACCAACAAGCAATAAAACTCAGCATTCTTCTCCCAACTCAATTTTCATACAAATCCTATTATTCACTGTGCCCACACAGTCAAAAGCATTTCTATATATTAATAAAGAAAAGAAAAGAGAGTAGAAAATAAAAGGGAGTGAGGCAGAAATAAAAATGTAAGAGAAAGCTGTAAGAAGTATATACAATGGAATGTTACTTACTGTTTATATTAATAGAGTTAAAAATACAACATATTATTTACTCTTATTTAGTTCTGATTATTATTAGTTAAAGCATGACAGATTATTTACAAACAAGCATAAGCAGTATAATCAAGAAAGTATAATTAGAAATAGCATTTGAAGAACTTATAAACTTTTACAAGAAATAAATATGTTATTATTCTATTAATGATATTTTCATTACTGTTCTCTCCCTGCCCTCCCCCACCCTTTACCCACTACATAATCTAAATAGAATGTCATTGTTTAAACAAAGACAATAATAAAAGAAGAAGGAAAAAAAAAAGGTAAAGATAAAAAATGTATCAAATTACTAACCTTACTTTTTCAGAAAGAAAAACAAATCGAGTCACAGCCTGCCATTAAATCCTCAGGCATTTTGACTGGTTATGAAACAAAACATTTCTTTGCACATAGAGAATAACTTTGATTAAATCTTTTCCAAAATATTTGTGGCTTTCTGGAAATGCAGGAACTATATTCAAAAAGATTAATAATGAACTAAAATGATGAGAGAGAAAAAAACAAATAACAAAGCATTTGTTTTAGTGTCTCTTCTTCTTCTCTGAAGTCTTCCAAGAAGCTTCAGTTGCCAATCTCTTTAATGAAGAACTAGCCCATTCCATTTCTTCTATTTTATCCAAAATCCTTTTTCTTTGACAAACAGTAAAGCAGAGTCTAAATCATCAAGACCTTAGGACCATCAGGAAGGAAGATTTTAAGCTTGGCAGGAAACAGAAGGTATGTTTTAAACTGTGCTTTTTAAGCTCCCTTATTAGTGGCAGAAAAACTTTTCTTTTAGCAATTACCATGGAAGAATAGTCATTGTCAAAACGCACAGTTGTCTCATTAAACTTAACAGGAGCTTTAGCCCAAGCAGATTTAAGAACCATCTCTTTATCAAAAGATGATAGAAATCTAACTATAACTGATCTAGGATAGTTTTTGTTAGAGTTAGTATTAGCTATAGATCTATGTGCTCTTTCGATACCAAAAGAGAATGCTTCTGGTAAATCTAAAGTTTTAGGGAGCCATGTTGTTAAAAAGAAGTAATATTGTTACCTTCAATATTTTCTGGCAGTCCAAAAATCCTAATGTTATTGCGCCTAGATCTATTTTCCAGGTCATCCAGCTTTGTTTGTAAATGTGTATTTTGTTTCAGCAGAAACTCAATGTTGATTTCCTCTTCTTGTATTTTATTTTCCATGTCATTCACAGCTTCTTCTATGCCTGTCATCTGGATCTTCTGTTGTTGCAGGTCCATATGTAACAAGTCTATTTGTTTTGTAGTTTTTTCTATGAAAGTGTCTATTTTAGTATCCATTTTATCCATCTTAGCAGTAAGTTGCTGGACTATAATTATCAGAGACTGAAGTTCTTTCTTGATGCTGGAGTCTTGAGAATTTGTCTTACTGGAACTCATTTCAGACTGACAGGAAAATTTCCAAAGTAATTTCTGACAGGAATATTATTAAGATTTCCTTTCTTTTTAGATATAGTTCAAGAACTATATAAAACAAACATATTTAGAAAGAAAATTACTTCAAGAATTAATTTTTTAAGTAATTAATTCCTGTCAATGTAATGAAATTGGTGGAGCTGAAGAAATCTGCTGCTATCCTGTGTTCATCCTTGGCCATGCCCCCCGCTAATATGGTTCTGATGCACAGGGTGAATTAAGTACAGTTTAGCTATGTAATGCTGTGTAAGGTGCTGTCAGCTGGCATTTGTAATGGGCACACTTCAGAGTGTTTGTACCTTTTCAGCCATGATGCATTATTGGTGTTAGTAATGCTGACTGAATGTAGTCTCATATGCTGTAGTCTGTGTTCTAGGTGTCTGTGTGTCAGCAGGATGTGGCCCTGCAGACAATGCCAACGAGGGGTATGGTGGTGGTAACACATTAACCATGTCATAGCCAAGATACAGCTGTATATGTACGCATTTACCAGGTCTGTGCAACAGTTATTGCATGTGCCACAGAGCTTATAGAGCTGAGGGGTGTATACAGGTAGGTCTATGGTGGTTGACATCAGCAGCTCTTGTAACATGGACAATGGTAAGTGTAGTGGGTGGTACATACCTCAGATTGGTAAAAGCTACACCCTCAGAGGATATTGTGTCGACCAAACACACAGAGAATACTGTTCCTACACACACAGTCTCACATACAGTCTCACACACACACACTCACGCGCCCCCGCGCACACACACACACACGCAAGATCACAGTTGCCAGTGTTGGGTTTGGAAACCCTACCCATCTAGTTAGTGGTAGTACAGTGTTATGTGGTTATTGCAGCTGGCATGAAACAGTGTGATGAGTGTTCCAATGTACATGTAAAGTGAATAACATCACATTTTCTTGTGAGGTATGGCAATGTGGAGTGTACTGGGTGGGAAAGGACTCATAATACTGTCATCTATGAGTCTACATACTTACAAATACTGCTATACACACCAATGCACACATACACACATTTGCCAGTACTGACATTAGCAGCCCTGCCTATCATGTTATTCATTCCATACTGTTACAGCTTATAGGGCTGAATAATGGTAGATGTACAGTGGGCTTTGTACTGGCAGTACCATGGCCTAATATTGTAAACCACACACACACACTCACACATGACAGGACTGAGATTAGAGCCCCTACCTATCTCGTTATTGCTACTACAGTGTTATGCATGTATCGTGAAGAGTATCCCAAGGTAATTCTAAGGTGAACAACATCACCAGACCTTGTAAAGTATGGCAATAGGAGATGTAATGGGTGTGAATGAAGCCAAATGCTTTAACCTACAGTTAAACACAAATAAGCTCATACACACATTTGCCAGGACTGAGATTAGCAGCCCTGCCTATCTTGTTAGTGAGGCCATACTGTTACATAGTTTGTGCATGTGGCACGGGGCTTATGAGGATGAAGAGTGTCTCCAGATACCTCTATGGTTGATTAAGACAGTGAGCCTTGTAAAGTGGACCTTGGGACATGTACTGGGAGTATCATGGCCTAAAAATGTAAATCCCCCTTGTAAACCCACACACACACACACACGCATGCATATTTGTCAGGACTGAAATTAGAGCCCCTACCTATCTAGTTATTGCTACTACAGTGTTATGCATTTATTGCATGTGCCATAGAGCTTATAGGGTGAAGAGTGTCCCACAGTACTACTAAGGTGAACATCATCAGCTCTTGTAAAGTATGGCAATGGGTATTGTACTGGGAGACTGAAGCCTCAAAATGCTGTAGCCTACACATATACACACACACACTCACATTGCCAGAACTGAGATTAGAACCTCTACCTATCTAGTTATTGGTACTATAGTGTTATGCATGTACCGCACACACCATGGGGCTTGTAGGGCGAAGAGTGCCCCAAGGTATCAGTAAAATTAATATCATCCCAGCCCTTGTAATGTATGGCAATGGGAGGTGTACAGGGTGAGAAGGGCCTCAAACCACTTTCACCTACATGTTTACACACCCACAAACACTTTTATGCACACTAATGCAACATACACATATACCAGTACTGAGATCAACAGTTTTTTAGGTTCATAGATGTGTACTAGGTGAATGGCTATGGAGCCTTTACAAGTGTAGTCCATAGGATTACCCTGGCATAGTGCCACTTGACATTACACCCCAGTGTGTCTATTGAGTATAGCCACTGGAGTGATCCCTGTGGTGAGATTTCTATTCTTCATCCACACATCCAGATTTCTCTTGCTGAGGGCCAGTGAGATGCTCTGCTTGACATGTATGTGAAGTCTATTCCATAGTGTGGCCAGTCTCTGGGTTATGAACCAGTCCTTCCAGCATGTTCTGTTGATTGTGGAAATGGGGTTGAGTTCTCTGGGGCATCTGGTGTGGAAGGATTGTTTTTTTTTAGATGTAGCATTCCTAACAGAGCTGGGTCAGACATGGCTTTGTAAGTCAAGCAGATATCACTTCTAAGTAGCCAATATGAGACAGAGAATAGTTGGAGTTATTGTAGTGTGTCCATATAGGGCAAGTGTTTAAGGCATAGGATTTTCTTTGTGAGGTACTTTTGCAGCCTCTCCAGTTTTTGCAGGTGTATAGTGAGATTACATGCCAAATGGCCATTGTACTTGATGACTGGCCTAATGAGGGAAGAGTAGAGGGAGACAATGACCTCTTTCTTCCTGGATGCAACACCCTTAGTAATGAGATGTGCCACATAGAAGGACCTTCTGACCACAGTGACACTGTGGTGGTCAACAGAGAGGTTGCTGTTAACCTGTGTTCCCAGTTCTCTTATAATGACTTCTGTGTTCAGTGGACTACCATCTATGTGGTGATTCATGCTAACCAAGTTGGTCCCAAAGGAGATGGTGACATATTTTCTGGCATTGAGCTTTATTTCAGGATTCTGACAACAGTCCTAGGTCTCAGTGAGGCCTTTCTGCAGGATTTCAACATTACTTGGGGAGGTAATAATAGCACTCACCTTGCAGTCATGTGCAAACATTGTCAGCCAGAGTCCCCTCCCTTCATGTTGGGCTGTACTTCAGAGGCATAGATATCGACCATGAGGTGACCCAGGACCAGACCCTGTGGTCTCCACTTTTGACTGGTCAGCAGTCTGACATGGAGTCCACTGCTTTCACACTGTGTGTTCTATCTGTGAGCCAGTTTGCAACCCACTTAGTGATATAGGGGTTAATGCCTAGCTGAATGTATTTGTCTTTAATTCCTGAGTGGGGAATGGTATCAAAGGATTAGAAGCCCTGCTTATCTTGTTATTTATTCCATACTGTTACATAGTTATTTCATGTGGCACAGAGCTTATAGGGCTGCAGAGTGTCTATAGCTACCTCTACAGTGGGCCTTGTAAACTGGACATTGGGACATGTACTGGGTGGTCCACAACAAAAAAATGCAAAATACACACTCCAATGGATATGGTTCCTAACCAAACACACATAGGATACTGTTCTCACACACATATTTGCCAAGACTGAGATTAGAGCCCCTACCTATCTAGCTATTTTTACTACAGTGTTATGCATTTATCACACATACCACACAGCTTATAGAGTGAAGGGTGTCTCAATGTATTTCTAAGGTGAGGAACATCACCAACCCTTGTAAGGTGTGGCAATGGGAGATGTACTTGATGGGAAAGGCCACAAAATAATTTAACTTACAGATATACACACTTACAAACACATTTGCCAGGACTGAGATTAGAATCCCTACCTAACTAGTTATTGTACTATAGTGTTATGCAGTTATCGCACATGCCACCAAGCTTATAGGGGTGATGACTTCCCAAAGGTACTTCTAAGGTGACTGGCATCAGCAGAACTGCTAAAGTAGTGCAATGGGAAGTGTGCTGTGTGTGAATGGCCTTAAAATCTTTAATGTACAAACACAAACACACACAATTACATTTGCCAGTACTGAGATTAGACCCTCTACCTAAGTAGTTATTTGTAGTATAGATTTACACATTTATCGCATGCACCACAGAGCTTATAGGGCTAAGAGTTGTCCAAAGGTACTTCTAAGGGGACTGACATCAGCAGGACTGCCAAAGATAAGGCAATGGGAAGTGTACTGGGTGTGAATGGGCTCAAATCTTTAACATACAAACACACACACACAAACACGCACACTTTTACATTTGCCAGGACTGAGATTAGAACCCCTACCTAACTAGTTATTTGTACTATAGCATTACAGAGTTATCGCATGCACCACAGAGCTTAGAGGAGCTGAGGGCAGCCCAACGGTACTTCTAAGGTGACTGACAGCAGTACTGCTAAAGTAGGACAATGGAAAGTGCACTGGGTGTGAATGGGCTCAAAATCTTTAACGTACAAATACACACACACAAACACACACACTTTTACATTTGCCAGGACTGAAATTAAAACCCTTACCTAACTAGTTATTTGTACTATAGTGTTGTACGTCTACAGTGAATGACATCAGCAGATCTTGTGAAGTAGGGGAGTGGGAATTGTACTGGGTGGGAAAGGACTAAAACACGTATTCCTACCCCTACCCCCACCCCCACCCCCACTTACACTTACATATGCCAGGACTGTGATTAGAACCCCTACCTATCTAGTTATTTGAATTATAGTGCTACGCAGTTATCACATGTGCTATAGACCTTACAGGACTGAAGCTAATCCAAAGGTACTACTAAGGTGAATGATATCAGCAGATCTTGTAAATTAGGGCAATGGGAAGTGTACTGGGTGGGTAAGGCATCATAATACTTAGACCTACAGACACACACACACACACACACACACACACACACACACACACAGGTAAGTGATGTAATATTACAATCCCCACCTCAGTACCATCAGACAATGAGTTTCATCTTCATGCTGGCATGTGCCAGTGGTTACAACTGGTATGTGACTGTCTGCAGCAGGACATCACTCTCTGCCATTCAGGGTATCCCTGTGTATAACTCACTCTGTGTGTGTGTCTCCCTATGTGTCTCACTCTATCACTGTCTGTCTCTCTCTTCCCCATATCTATGTGTGTGTGTGTGTGTATATATGCTTGACATATTGTATTATTTTAACCATATATATTTGTGTGTGTATCACATGCAACAGATTCAGATATACCACATATGGGCTACCTACAGCTGGCTGTGGGTAATCCTGTCTGATGGGTGTGTGTGGAGACAGGTGCACATAGCTGTGTGTATACAAAGACATCCGCACAATACAGATATATATAGTTTCAGACATGAGCTTTATTTCTCCAAGTGTGGGAGCATCCCCGGTATGACCTTCTATAGTAAGTGTGTGAATCCATTCCAGAAATAGTCACTCCAGTCCAGGGTGTTGTGTGCTACAGCATTTATTTGCAACCTGTTTGTGCAAGATATCTGGAGATAGGCTGCCAATATGGGGAAATAATGGCCCAAACATAGGAAGATACTGTAACTATTGCTCTTATTGATGTAGGAATTGCTTGAGTTACTGGGTGTGTTTTAGCAGACATATTCTGACTTATGTAATGTTTGACACTGTAATGTAGTGTGTCATTACATACTGACAGATATCATTGGATCATCACAGTTATTTACCAGAGAAATACAAGATGGATGATGCACAGACCAATATTATAAGGCAAAGGCTAGACATTCTTGCACAATTCGGCCAGTTGGGAGGTGTGGCTATAGCCGATTGACTGATGAAGCTGTGTAAAAGGTCCAGCACCTTGGTGATATGCTAGCTGGGGATCTCCTGGTTGTGTGGTATTCTTCTTACCTGAAAGGTCATATCCTGGAGTGACCATACCTCTCAACTGTACAGATTCTCACAGATTATTTAGATTCATGCCTCATATATCTGGTCTGTGTCCCTTAACATTGTGTTTTTTTATCAAGTTTGTTGCAAATCACTCAGGGTTGCAGTCAAGGAATAATGACCAAGCATTAGAGTTTCAGACTTCATATCCTTCATTACATCCATGCTACTACACACTCCCTCTGTTATTCTATCACCTTTCTAACATTATGAGAGCATTATTTCAAAAGTGTCCCTTATAGTTGCACCTTTATCCCACCATTATGTATGGCTTTGTCCAGACCTCTTGCTCTATTAGGTTGAGAGGTAGGCTACTAACATTTAGTGGCATGGCCTTTCATTTGCATTTTTTGACTGTGTTATGTGGGTAGTATGGACCCCATGACATTCCTTACAATGGCACTATGGGTGAGGCATGGGCCTTCACCAGAGGCCTGTAGGCCATGTGAGACTGCTGCAGGCCATTTGTAGTAAGGCAGTGCGTTCTGTCACTCATATGTTCCTAGGTTGCCAGGCAGTGACTCCCCCTGGGGTTACAATGGTAAGTGAGTCAGGTGTTACTGACAATCACTTTCTGTTCGTATTGATCCATCACTCTGGGTGACAGCAGGATGCTGCTTATGGCTAGGGACATACCTGTATGGGACACATATTCAGCACACTGAATCATGTCTGTCTTTCTATAGTCCTTGAGGTAATTCTGACATCATTCACACCATCATGGACCAGGCTTGTGTGATACCTGTACCTGTTGTGGGGTGACTTGAGTGTATGTGTGATATGGCAGATTACGTCACCTGCCTAACAAGTAATTGTGACTTTCTCCATTTCCTGACTGGTGTGTGGCACAATTGTATATCTCACAGTGGCGTTTTCTATGAGTAATATGTTGTGTGTATGGTAAGGCCTTAGTGTTTTCAGGACCCTGGTGTGTGGAGTATGTGTGGTCTTTGGTGTTTAGGTTTGGGAAGTTTTCATGTTTTTTGCCTCAGAGGTGTCCTTTACTTGGGGTTTCATTTGTTGTGGACCTCCACTTTTGTGGGTGTGTGTTGTATATTTGCAGGTGATGCTTACTGACTTCATACACTGCAGGGCACCTATATTACTGCACAATGTGCTCTGGTGTGTACATTCTCCATTCATCTGGCAAGTGGTTGCCCTCCCCTTCTGTGTGTCTCTTTATTCTTCTGTAGTACAGTCGCAGGCTTTGCCCACAGTGGCTGCTGTTATGTATTTGTAATTCTGGTTTGAGCATGGTAAATGCTGCAACATCACACACAAGGTTATGAACTACACACCTCTGAGCATACCTATTTGGCAGGTTTTCCTTTATTGCACCACTACATCTGCTGAGGTCCTCAGACATTTTTTGTTACTATGGTATTATGCAGCTACATGTTGGCCTTGCTGTCAAACTGTCACTGACTCTGACATCTGGACAGGCCCACATATGACAGTCAGACAAAGGCCCATACATGGAGACAGGGTGTTGATACTGTTCTGCCATACATAGACAGTTGGGGGACCAGTTTGTTATTTGCTTGCTTTCTGTTATGGATGTGACATCTGCTTCTCCACTGTCTGCCATTGATGTTTTGACATGGCCTTTTCTTGTTTTGTAGATACTTTGCAGGTGAATGCAATGTTAGGACAAGCACAACAGATATACAAGGCATATTTGTGCTCCTTCTGTGACAACCTGCCATTCCAGGGGTATGACTGTTGGCCAGTGACATGCTGTCAGTGCTGACACACTAAGGTGGCAGCCTTTTATGGCCTGCCAGTACAATGACCTTCGGGTACCTGCTGTGCTACTAGACACCATACCTCTCTATGTATGAGAGCCAGACATCTGGATAAAGCCGTACATAATTGGGTTACAAAGGCCTAAGTATAGGGACCATTTTAACTATTGGCCTTACAAATCTAGAAGGGTGAGGCAATAACAGATTTTTCATTAGCATGCATTTTCTATGGGGCATGAAGTCTGAGACACTACAATCTGTCATTATTTTCTGACTTTAGACTTTCATGGTTTGCCAATGATTTGCCACACAACCACTATTTCATGTTAAAGGCACCCACATATATGATGCAAACCTCTGTACATTCTGCAAAAGGTCTGTACAGTTAAGAGGTATGGTAAGAACTGTGTAGGTTACTCCGACCTGTGTACTGTTCATATGTGTGGCCCCCTGTCCGTGACCTGTCCAGTTTATCAGCAGTAATGGATACTGACATCTGGACAGTGTGTACAACTCCCACCATAGGTGTAGATGACATGTGAAATAGTTAGCACTGTGATTCTTGGAACACGGCCCTGTCTACCACAATACTGTACCGAGGCCACTAACACACAATGGCCAGGAGTAAGTGCTGGCCACATCCTGACAGTATTTCCCACACATATACATAGATCATTGACCCTTGCATATTGTGGACATGCAGCAAATTATCATGTTGTTTGGGACACTGCTGGCAATGTGTGCTCTGCTGCTATTACCCTGCAAACTTACATGTTACTTAATTTCTATGGAAATATGGGTGGGGGGGTACACCTGTCAATGGTACACATTTGCACATACTGTGCTGATATTGGCTTTACATTTTGGTTCCATTTAGCAAAGTATTGTGCCCTGTCTTGGAGAATAGAGGCATCTCACTAGAGACCACAGGTTAGACTGTAATGGCATACAATTGATTTTCAGACTTCTTACCCTTCAGAGACTTACTGCAACTGCAAGGCCTGCTGTGATATCACCGTGTAAGTCTGTAGGGGGGTATTCCATCATTGTCACCATTTATGGGCCTTTGCCAGACATTCCTTAATGGTTTTCTATGGCTGACTAGCTGGGTGAGTCTGAGGGGTGAGTATGGGATCCCCATATAGACATCCATGCATGTGACCTAGGAATTCCCCCTAGTTGGCCCCACGCATACACTGCATTGGGATTTGTCACATTGGATAATATGGCATAGTGTGGGAAGCCAGTATTGGGCAGACATTTCCTGGTGTCCCACATAGCTGTCAGTAGTCTGCTGCTACCCCAGTAGGCCACTCCATTCCCTTGCATGCATGCAGCGGTACTATAGATATGCTACCAGAACATACTACTAAATTCATTTATTGTTTAGAAGACTGACTTACCTTGTGCCTGTGGCAGTTGTGGAGATGATGGGTGAGGGCTGACTCTGTCAGATGCAGGCAGTACACTGCCTATAGAGGGTAAGCTACAGGTAGTGTGATGTGTGTGGCATCCATTTTACTGTGTATGCGAGTCGGAGAGAGGTGTCCGTCCCTGGGTCTCTACAGTGTCAGTGTGTGTGTGCTATGTGTTGCCTCTTTGCTAAGGCCTGGGCATACTGGGTATGCCTCCATCTGCCTACTGGAGCAGTCCCTGGGGCTTCCTCCTCCAAGTCCCTCTATGCCTGTGTGGACCTTGGCAATGGTGGGAGTCTGTGTGGCCCTTCCCTGTGCTGTTCCTGCTGCAGCTGTTTCCACAGGATCATATTGTGCAGCATGACACACACTATGAACATGTGTGCACATGTGGCTGGAGAGTACTGCAAGGGTCCACCAGATATGTCAAGACAGTGGAACTGTGACTTGAGCATCCCAGACCCATGCTCTATCATGATCCTAGTTTGTGCGTGTGCCTCATTATGGCATTGTTGATTGGATTTGTGTGCATTTCTGATGGGTGTCATCATCCACGGCTCTAGCGCATAGCCAGCATATCTCACCAGATGGCCATATGAGATGTGCCCACTGGCAAATGCCTGGTACAGCTGTGATGAATGCCAGATGTGGGAGTCATGATAGCTTCCAGGGCTGCCAGCACACACATTCATGATAATGCCCTGGGCATTGCACATGACCTGGCAGTTGATGGAGGGGAAGCGCTTGTGGTTTATGTAGACCCTACCCTGCTCACCAGGTGGTCCTTTGATATGGATGTGTGTGCAGTTATGGCACACAGTACCTCCGGGTAGTCTACTACATGGTGGAAGAGATGCAAATTGCTGCTCTTCTCCTCATGGGTGTTGAAGAAGTAAATGTACTCTTTGGCATGTGGTAGCATAACATCCAGGAACTGGTGGAGTACCCTG
Organism: Protopterus annectens; assembly: GCF_019279795.1. Lineage (NCBI taxonomy): Eukaryota > Metazoa > Chordata > Ceratodontiformes > Protopteridae > Protopterus > Protopterus annectens. The sequence goes on from NC_056742.1 coordinate 452,282,285, forward strand.
GATGCAGATGCCTATGAGACCCCATCATGTCCCAAGTAGGTCTTTGGAAAGTACCTGTACCTAGTACTCTTAAGGCTACACATACCATGGTATCCACTGGGATGGGTTCTCCTCTGTTGGCTGTGGGTCTGAGTTGAGGCTAGCACAGCTTGATGATTTGCTAAAGTATGTCTCTGTCCACCCTGCAGTGCTCTACTATTTGCAGATCATGTAGCCTCTAATAAGTTACCCTGGGTCTAAACACTCTTCTCCTCTTCCTCAGTCTGGTTTGGTTGTCAGCATTATCCTCCTCAATGGCCTCAGCCTCTAGCACATACTGACAGATCAAAGCAGTGGCAGCCCCTAAAATCTTTTTGGTTAAAATTCCCCCGCATGTGTACACCAGTGGTGCAAGGTCTGTGAGAAAACCAGACTGAAAGGTGTTTGCACAGTTTATACTGTTGTGCCGCAGGTGATGCCTGTATGATTGTCTGGCTATGATACATTCACCTTCTTGCTATTTTATTTGTACTTGATTGCTTTTATTCTGCTATTTGCCTTTTTTTTTTCTTTTTTCCCTCCCCACTTCCACCCCTTTGTTCACGCCGTGCATACCTAGTGCCCAAATGTAAACAGTCCTCCTATTTCCAGTTTTTTTTTTTTTTGTTTGTTTTTGTTTTAGACCCAGTGCAAGCCTTCCAAACCCATTTAGCTAAGGTAAACAATGAGAAATGCCGTCCCCTGGACACAAGCATGCTTTTCATTTCATGGAATAAGTCAATACAGCCTCATACACACCCCCTTGCTTAGCTCTGATTAGATAAGCTCAAATGGGAGCCGTGGAGCTCCAATGTGCTAACACCAAGTATGACACACCCCCTTTTCATGTCAGCTGCTTCTCCTGCTTACACCACTGCCTTATAACTCCTACATGGTTAGGTGTAGCCAGAGAATGGTCTCCTCTTTAGTGATTCAGTAAAATGTACTCATTTGCATACTTCACTGCCTTAGTCGCTGGTTATACCACTACACCACAACCTTCCTCCTTAGCAACCAGTATTACTTGTTTTTGTTTTGATTCTGCATATACACTATAATGGCAAAATGCAGATTTCACTTAAAATTGCTTTTTCACATTTTTTTTTTTTTATTTTTGACCTCATCCCGTTTGTGCACCACTGCTCTATGCTTAAATGGCCGAGATTGGCCAAAAAAAAAATGTTGATTTTTATAATTTAACAACACTTCCTCATGCCAATGGCCATATATTTGGCCATTGGCATACCTAAGGAGTATAATACATGCTTTACTTTGACCTGTCATGCCTCCATTCGGCTAGTAGCCGAATACATTTCTGCACCTCCCACTATTCCCGCACAGATGCCTGCCTGCTTACTGAATCACTAATTCACCTCATTTGCATGGTTTTCACCAGCAAATGAGGTAATTAGCATTATTCAGTGGTGTCCGTGCAGGAATAGTGCTGCCAGGCTCATGCACATCCCCAGGCTTGTTTACTGGATAGCTTGGTGGCCATATTCTGTGCAGGAGCAGCTGTAGTATTCTTACACTCGTGTAGGCTTTATTGAATACTAGGGTTATCTGTTATTAATTTTGCTGCACCATATTATATCCTACTTATTTCTGTTTTATCACATTAATTTTTGTTAATAGTCTTGATTACTGTGTTCATTTGTTTTATCCTACTTTTAATATTTTGGGTCTTATTGACTTTCTGTAATCTATTTCTTTCATCAGTCTTAATATGTCTATCCACCACTATTAAATCAAGCAATTCTTCTCTTAGATCATTTTCTTCTAAACTGACGGGACATACTTTATTCTCTGTTTCCTGCAGCCATTCTACAGAAACTTCCAGAACATCTTCCTGTGATGTATTCTCTACAGCTGTATCCTGTCATCTACTGTGCTTTCATATGGGAACTCACAGGCTTATCACTCTACAACACCGACTGCATTAGAGTTGTGACTGTTTCTTGCTCCTTCCCTTGCTGTGCAACTCCAGCTGAACTTTTGTACTGGTTTTCACCTGAAGACTCCAGAGTATCTTCATGTGGCAAGTGATAAGATGCTTCCCATTCCACCTGTTTCTCCTTAATTTGGAGACTCATTGTTCCATCATGCTGTGATGTTATCAGAGTTGAATTTTCTACATTAAATCCTTCACTTTCCAGGTGATCCATAACTTCACTTTCTATTTCTTTAACTTCTCCACTGCAAGTCTTCTTTCCTATTTCCTCCCATAGCTTTCTTATTTTTTTTTTATCATGACATTTTGCATATCTAGATGCCTTCACCAGCATTTTTCTTCAAATATCTTTGGTGCTTTTTTGTGTATTGATTAGTTTGTTTTCTCCTTTGCATAAATATTCACCGCATTAAAACTGTTTTTCTTTCCCATGTCCATATTTCTTCTTCAGCTGTCTCCACCTGCACATATTTTTCCTTACTTTGGGAGTTCATTGTTCCATCACCTGTGACATAACCTGTGTTAGATTTTCTGCACTTTACAGGTATTCTATAACTGCAGCTTTTATTTGTTTTAACTTCTGCCCTACTTACCTTCTGTCCTACATTCCCAGTGTGTGATCTTATTTTTTTACTGTAAATGTTTCCATATCTTGGTGCCTTTGCATGTATTTCTCTTCAGATATCTTTGGAATTGTTTCTTTTTGTATTGATTAGTTTGGCTTTATCATTTGCATAAATATTGCACCATATTAGAACTCTCTTTGTTTCCGATTTCCATATTTCTTTTTCATCGCATTCAAAAATCTTGAGGTTTTATTCTTTATTTTCAAACTTCTGCTGTCAATTCTTTTTCCAAATGGCCCAAAATGTCTTGGCCTATATCATGCTTTTCATGGATCTGTTATATTAATGAACAAAAATTTGCATTTGAAGCTTTCGACAGTTTTTCATATTCAAGTATTTTTCTTTCCTCTAATTTTTCTCTTATCCTTTTTGAATGTCTTATAGCTGGAAATTCTGGGCTTCTTGCATAATAGTAACAATGCATAATGTCTTCGTTAACCTCAATAGTCCACTCAATCATCTTTATGGCTCTTTTTTGACATGTCAGTTTTTGTGTCTTTTTATGGACTGCTACTTCTTTCTACACCAAGGGGGTCATCTTCCCCTGAGCTTGGCCTAACCTTATTGCTAGAATATTTCCATGTCTTTAGGATTCTGCACTGTCATTTTTCCATTCTTGGCAACAGTGTGTATACCAGGCCTGGGTACTTTTTATCCTGGGACTTGTTCACCCAGCTGTCTTTTTTGTTTTTGACCTACTTCTGTCGACATATATTCTGTATAAAATACAGTCTATATATCAGTGTCACTTTATTGAGATTTTTGTAAAAATAGGGTCCAGCTCATGAAGGTACTCACCAAGAATTGAGGATGAATTGAATTCCAGCAATACTGCTCTCTTTTTCTTGCTGATTTTATCACCTCTCCAAGTGGACATTTGTTCCAATATAAAGATTTAAATGTAAATATAAGTTGGTTATACAATAATCCTTTTCTCAGAAAAAGATGGCTAATTGTGGCTAAGGTGTTTTAGTGAGAATGAGGTATGATTTGCAGAAAACTTAGCAAAATATAACAACCTTCACTCAATCATCCCTGATACGACAGTTATCCAATATGCAGATGACTCTACCTTAGTCTGTGCCGCCAACAACCTACCTGAACTCCTGACTAAAACTCAAACAGCTTTTTCCACTACTGAAAACCGGATGCACCAAAACCATCTCTCTCAACTCTAATAAATCCAAAATACTTCTCTTTCCTCCCTCCAGAAATTTCTCCTTTGACAAGAATTCTTTCAAAGTCCTTAGCCAAAGCAACTCTGCCATTGAAATGGTCCCTTCTGCAAAACTCCTCGGCATTACCATAGACGAACACCTTAAATTTGATATCCACATCCAACAAAACATAAAGAAAACCCATCAAAAACTAGGCATGCTCTATAGAAATAACCACTTTCTCTCCAACTCTGCAAGGCAAACTATTGCTAATACCTACCTCCTACCCTCTCTATTATATGGAGCCCCTCTACTAACTAACCTATCTTCTTCCAGCACCTCTAAACTCGAAACTTGCTATAATAAAATCTCCAAATTCGCAACTAAATCCAAAACCTCTACTCACCACTGCGTAACCCTACAATCTCTGAACTGGCTGGAACTCTCAAATCTCCTAGACTATTTCCAACTAAAGACCGCACACAAATTAATATTCTTTCCAGATAAATGCCCAGCCTTAACAAACATCCTTCCCCCTTACATCCCAACCAGATCTCTGAGATCTGAACACCAAAATTTAATCTCTGTCCACAAACCCAAAAGCCCTGCAGGCCAACTCCTTCTCTCTTTCACTGTAGGCAAAAAATGGAACTCTCTCCCTCTTTCACTCAGGAATACACCTCTCTCTGAATCCTTCAAAACCCTACTTTTCTCTTACGTATCCACTAAACATAAATGCTCCTGCTTTCACCCTACATAACAATCTTAAGAATTTCCCCTTTGAGCTCTCCATACTCCTGCTCTTCTCTGCACTGTTACCTCTTTTTCTATTCTCTAATTACACCTAAGTTAACATACTCAGACTAAGCATCTTCTCTCTCTTGACTCCAAGTATTGTATATATTGTAAATATCAAGTAATTCACTGATGCTTATTGTCCAGTCAGTCTAAACTTACTGCCCTGAATGTAAATGCCTACAAACTGTGCTACCTATGTCAAAATTGTATTTCAATGTCAATTTATCCACCTGTACCTGATTGCATATATGTATTTACCATTGCATTATGTAACCTGTGTATCCATATATGTATGTACTTACCATTGCATTATGTAACCTTTGTAACCATATTGCTTGTTGGTGCTTTTCTCCCCGGGCCTCCACTGAAAATGGGCACACCACTGGCCCAGTGGACTTCCCTGGTAATCAAACTGAAATAAATAAATAAATATACAATTATCAGAAGTAATGCTAGTGTACTAATATTTTGTCCTCGAAAGATTAGATTTCAGTGTTGGCTATGTTTTGTTATATTTATTGATATGGGAAGGTATCATTCTGGAACAAACTGCTTTAATGAGGTAAAATAGTGTCAAAGACACATACACTCTCCATAACCTCAAACTAGTTTCGGTGTAATACCTTCTTCAGTGAGGATAACAGCCATAATAATTACTACATAAGACATACTCCTTATATATACATGAACAATTAATCAACTGATAACCAAATGGTTACCCATTAATTACAAAATCAGATTTAAAGACATACTACACAATGAAACCTAACTGATAAGTAGGAATTCTTAAATGCACAAACAGTGCATGAATAATACAATTTAAATGTAAAGCCCAGATGTGGTGTTGAATAACTAACAAATATATATATATATACCACATCTTATGTGGTGTCTTATGTAGTAATTATTATGGCTGTTATCCTCACTGAAGAAGGTATTACACCGAAACTAGTTTGAGGTTATGGAGAGTGTATGTGTCTTTGACACTATTTTACCTCATTAAAGCATTTGGGAACCTGTTGCTGGCTCTTGTTTGTTCCTGTTCTGCTGTTGGGCCGTGCAAGCTTGAACGTGCGTGGGTTAGTGTGTCAAGGTATCATTCTGGCAATGGAAGTCAGTGTCAGAATGTCATACACAACTGATACTGTTATAGTTAGTGTCATGCCAAACATCTTTTATTAGTCATCACACTCTCTTTTTTAGGAGGGTTGCCGCACCCCTTACCCTACAACCCATTCATATTTGAATATGGGTGTTAAATATTTAATGCATATGGATCATTATGAAATTATATGTTGAAACTTTTCTTCCTTATAAATTAATACCAGCACCAGAGGGTTGATTTTTATTATTATTTAGGAATGAGAAAAGTCTACAATTTGCATGCATATGGTACAGAAAATTCTCTATAATGATTACGAGATGATGAGAGTCTTCCTAGGAGCATAGGAGTTCCACCTTATCAAATGCTGAATGGCTGCCAATTTGTATAATATGGAGTGATATGGCTTCCTTGTCAGGTGCACCAATATATACCATACTATAAATGTTACTTTTTTCTATACCCTGCAGATATGTAAAATACACCATTTTTGTCTTTGTTCTAGATTGTCAATCACAAATCTCGAATATACTTTCTTACAACTGTTGGCCCTTTATAAATAGTGAACATTTGGTGTTGGTGTATGACTACAAATTGTTTGTATGACTACATATTGATCACTTACCATGACATATATCACAGGTCTTGCTAAAACTAATTCATCTGTGGTCAATTTGTAGTCATACAACCAATTTGTAGTCTCACAACCAACATTTGATGTTGGTGTATGACTACAAATTGGTTGTATGACTACAACTAATTTGTAGTGATACAACGAGTTTGTAGTCATAGACCAATATCAAATGTTGGTTGTATGACTACAGATTGGTTGTATGACTACAAATTGACCACAGATGAATCAGTTTATAGTCATACAACCAATTTGTAGTCATACAAATTGGTTGTATGACTACAAATTGGTTGTAGTCATACACCAATTTGTAATCTTGACTGACTATTACAGAGAAACATTGTCTATTAGTTGTAGACCCACAAATGTAGTAAAACACACAGCAAACCATTTTTCCTGTGGTGGTTTACAGTAACACAAATAACATCCAGTCTGAGACAAACAAAAAGGTGATAAGGATGGAAAGCTTATTTTTTTGATTATTTTGTCTGCTTATAACCCCACAACAGTTTCCTACCATAGCATCATCTCAAAGCTGTCTGTAAAGAAGACTCCCCCTCCTGAAGTTAACTCAGCTCTAAGTAAATAAGAATAGTGAACCTTGATGTAACAGTATCTATGCTGCATCAAATTCATTTATAGCTGAACAAAGATGCAAAGCATCTGTATTATATGTTTGTGTGTAACTTGTTGACTTCATTATCACATTTTTTTCCTCATTTCTTTTGCATATATTTTTAAAATTTAGTGAGAGTTAAAATAAATGGTAGTACTTTACTGTCAGAAACTCTTTGCTTCCACAGCAGCTCTGGGAGGTTATCTTCTAACTTCCAGTCTTTGCATCCAGAGTACTTTGACAAAATCAAGTAAGAAATTCACAGTAGAAAGATACATCCATAACTCTAGAGTCATGATTGTTACTATAGCAGTATAAATGGCAGAACAAATCAATTAAAGTGCATCATCAATGTGGTAACATTTATTAGATTCAAAGCCTTAAAATTAATTTTGTAGGTCACAATAAATGGGCAAATACTATTTTTTGTAACATTTAGTGAACACCTTACATGGCAAACATAACCATTTAAGCTATACATTGTCCTCTTATTCATAAATCTTGTAGACAGTTGTATAGCAACATTATATACACATGGCTGTTGTGTGGTCCAGGCAGTACAATGATTTGGAGAAGATAATCACTCTGCTGTTTCTTCCAGTACATGCAGCTATTCTCTACAAGTATTAACATACATGATCATATGCAAAATGCACACTGCACATCTGAGCACCCTGTGTCACACATGACTACAGTTCAGTGCTGCTCCATATACATTTAAATGACAAGTACACATTGTGACACAAAAAGGGAATAACTGGAAGAGAAAGAGTAAGAAAGAAATCTACACAGTATAGTAGTCACTGCTAACCATTTCAACACAAGAGGATATTTATATATTTATTTAGCTACTTATAATTTGCCAACTAATATAGTTCCACTTGGCCAATGGCCTCCTTTCAAAGGAAACACAAGGTAATAGTCTTACGAAGGGAAGCTTGGCCACCAGGGCTCTGGGGACTTTTTGTTTTCTTTGTATGTGGTGCCAGATGGCTGCTGCCAGAGTTAAAATTTTCCAAAATGGAATGGGAAAGGAGACATCAGGACGAGGGTAGAGTGATGCAAAATAATGAATTATCACAAGAAGATTCTATAAGAGAGGAGATTGTGGTTAAAGAGTTGGGGGAAGAAGGTCTGAAACAAAATAATGAATTATCTCAAGAAGATTCTATAAGAGAGAAGATTGTGGTTAAAGAGTTGGAGGAAGGAGGTCTGGAACAAAATAATGAATTATCTCAAGAAGATTCTATAAAAGAGGAGATTGTGGTTAAAGAGTTGGATGAAGGAGGTTTGGAAACTCCTGTGCTGATGGAGATAATGGACTGAGGTGAGATGACCAGAGATGGATAAATAAGCTGGAGTACTGTGGTGGATTGCATGTTGGGAGTGGTAACAGAGGACATGCTGCCAAATGAATCAGGATAAATAGTTGGATTACTAGAGCATGCATATAGCAGGCTTGGAGGTTATTCTTGACCAGCAGAGCACCTGTTTTTTAAAAGCAAGGATAGTTTTATGAACTGAGAGACAACTCTTTCATATGCAGAAAAAAAATAGGCAAGAAATGTGCTGTTTGCTAAGTTGAAAGAGAACATGGACTAATTCAAGTACAGCAAAATCAAAATAGAAGACTAGTGGTAAGACTCAAAACTAAGAACAGTGACACTATAAAGAGGTATGAAATTATGGACAGTATTATTTTACCTTTGGGGTTTAGAGTAAAAGTAATAAGATAAGAACATTAATAGACTTAGGAACAAAAGACCTTTGTAAGGTGACCTTGAAGTTTTTACTTTACTTGAAAAAATATGAATGAAGTGGAAAAAAACAGGTCATTGCCACCATGAAATGAGTATATTTTTCAGAACTTGGGATGGCTGCTAAGGAAAAAAGTAAACATACAAATCAGAATGCTAGATATGAAGGAATGTGACTTGAATGCTGTTTTCCTATCTGAAATAAGGTGTATAAGATAAAAAAATGAATGCTGACAGAAATGTTTGAACAGGGGGTAGAAGTTATGGGGGTTGATAGATGTGCATTCTGGAAAATGCAGCAAATATCAAGTGTTATAATGTTCAATATGAAATGGGGACAGTGAGATACTGGAGTCTATCTAAAGCATGATTTTTGTGGGGTTTAGAGGCACTTTGTATGAGACTGCAATAAAAAAAATTTAGTCAGTTTGGAGAAAGGAGACATACCTTAGAAATGCAGGCTTAAGTGAAAAAAATGCAATGTAGTTGGACATTTTTGTTTGGCTATCTTATACTAAAAAGGGCAAGTTAAAAAAAGACAACAAATATTTCAGAAGAAAGGCAAGCTGATGACAGAGTAAGAGAAATAGAAGGAGATCTGTAAGAAAATGTGGATAAAGAGTTTAAAATGTTTTGTTTAGACAAATATTTTAAAGGAAAAAGCAGAAGTTGCACCATTTTTAGAAAAAGTGGTAAACTATGAATTTGTGGGTAAAATGTAAGAAAAGGAAGTAGAGGAAGAGGTGTAGATTGTAAAAAAAAAATCAGAAAACATTATGAATTCTTATAAAAGGAGATTACTATGAAAGAAATGGAACAAACTAAAGAAGGAAAGAATTGGTACCAGGAATAAATGGATTAGGTTATGAGAATCAGAAAGATCTGAACTGAAGTGAGAAACTAATATTCTATACAATATTAAATGAATGAATTGAGAAAGAAATAACATAAAAAGATATGTGGTTGAGTAATTAATTTTATATTGAAAAAGATTAAAGAAAATATATAAAAATGGAAAATAATAATATGGAGAATACAGATTATACTTTGTTTTATTAAAATAATGCAAAAAAAGATAAAGTTATGGGAGATGGAATTTTCAGAATCTAAGGGAGAGAGGCAAAAGAAAATTTTAACAATAGTAAAGGAGTAACATATATAATTTTGATAGAAAATAAGGAAGTAAGGCTAGTGATATGTGATGTTGCAAAGAGTTTTGATAAGGCTAGTCTTGAATCAATATGGAAGATTATAGAGACAAATGCGATAGGAAAAAATGAATGTTAAAAATGCTATTGAGTAAAAGTTATGGTAAATGGCAGATGGGAGGAAAGATAAAAAATTCAGAGAGAAGGGGAAAGGAGTTTAACAAGGATGTCGATTATGCATGTTTCTGTTTGCACTGGTAACGAATGCAATAATTCAAACATGAATGGTGATATACAATACAAAAGAAAGAGTTTTGAATAAAATAAATCTGCAGTCCTATAGCGTATTTACCATCCATGCATTTTTCTTGGTAACAAAGAAGGTGAAAAAGAGTTACAAATGATGGGGAAAATGTTATCTGTAATATATGAAGCATGGAAATATTAAGAAAGGAAAAGAACTAGTAAACAAGAAAAGTTGTAAAGCAAACAATATCAAAATAAAATACAATTAAGTAATTTGAAAATGAGATTGATGAAAAGAGAAAAGTATGGTGCAACAATGTTATGGGGAAATACTATGTGGTATACCATTGGAAACAATTAAAAGAAGATATAAAACTGCTATAAAAATGAGAAGGAAAGTCTGTGAGTTTTTGTGAAGAAAGGGATTGCCAGTCAAAAATGTGTTTAATAAGTTACCAGTTAAAAGTAATGTGAAAAATAAGGAATTGAAGAAAAAAAATGTGATACTGAGAAAGAAACAAGTATTTTTCTATTTTTGAATGTAAAAAATGAACAGTTTTGGAGAAGTTTTAAAAATGAATATAAATGGGAAGGATTTAAAAATGTAAGAATCAATATGATAGTGCATAGAAAATATGAGAAAGAAATATGTGAAATTGAAAAATGAGATAGAATATTGTTTTACAGCAATCTGAAGATATTGAGAAAAATGTGAAGGATTACTGTATAATACAAATACAGATAATGAAAACGTAGATACAATAAAAATATGGCTATGGAAAAAAAATTTTGGATAGTTAAAGACATTTTAAAGAATATCTGAGGTTGGTTTAAAAATCAGATTTTTGTGAGTGTGTTTTTCTTTTCTTTTGAAATGATGAAAAATGGAATGTCATGGGATCTTTCACACCGGTGATTGTTCTGGGACCTCCCTGCCTCCATCCACAAACATGCATTATATAACTTTCCCTCTGCATCAAATAATATTTCTTTCCATAAATCCTCACAGTTTGGTTTATTTACGCTGTGAAAAAATGTTAAAGGAAGCTGCACAATGAACAAGATATAAGAAAACCCCTAGATAAGTTGATGATGATGCAGGGAATACAACCTTCCACTGTTTGTCTTTTCAGCTTTTCCCAGTTAGAGGTCGCCACAGCAGAACTCCGGTCCACTAATGATTGGCAGTAGATTTTTATGGTGCCAAGTTGCCAGCCCGACACCCAACCTTCAGTGAAGCCATACCCATTGATGCATGTCTTTCGGAGGCCACTCGACCATGGGGAGGACATGCAGACTCCACACAGAAGGCACTCCAGCCGAGAATCGAACAGGAGAACCTCTTGCTGTGAGGCAACAATGCTACCACTGTACCTCCATGGCTTGTTGCATACAACCTTCCACTATAGCATTCTAACAGCTCAAAGAAAATCAGAATTTTTTAGTTTCATATTTCTGTAAAACCCTGATTGTGAAGGAATTAAAGGGCTTGGAGAAACAGAGCTCCAAGGGTAAAACAAACATTTTGACAGCTCAATTTCTTTGTGGGAAATTCAACAGTAAATCTTTCCTTAGCTTAACGTAAAAAAAATATATACTCTCTCTCTCGATCTCGGGTTAATTGGAGGCAAGGAAATGAGGGACATCCTAAATAATGAATTTCATCATTAAATGACAGGAAAAGGGATGTTTATGTCATTTCCATCACTGGATGGTAGTTAATATATATAAAGCTGTTATTTTAGTAAAATTGGTAAAATTTAGATTACATCAATGAAAGGATGCATAATTGACAGCCTCTAACCAAAGCTTTCTTAAGAGATCCTCTGGATTCCATAAATAAATCAATAAGCCATTTGCACAGAGTGCCAACTTATGCTGTCTATCCTCAGATGGAAAGCAACCCCCATTCATGTATCTCTTAAGTAAGCCACCAAAGGCTCTAATATAGAGTAAACAACATGACAGAAGTGAACTTCCATTATATGTACCCTTTCTAATATTAAAGGGTGCAGGCAAATTGTCCTTTACCTTTCTGTGGGCCATACAGTCAACTTATTTGCATACAAATTCAGTTATTTATTTTTCCCGGAAGCCAGAAATCTTCAACTTTAAGAACATGAACTCCAATTCTACAATTAAAAAAACTTTTTTCTAGCAGCAAATCTTAAGAACAGGAGTTTTTCACCCTCTGTAAACAGAATTTCTATCAACATAAGAGTTCTACTGGTGTTATCCGAGTTTTCCCTTCCCACGATAAAACCTGAATATTTTCTGATTGTGAAGCCTGTTAAAAATGCTGCAACATTCTGGACTAGAGTATTCATGAACAACTTATAGTCAATGTTAAGGACTGAAAAAGCCAGATTAGAAGAAGGGAGGTCAGGCTTATTGCCAGGTTTTAGGATCACAGAGATTACAGCAGTCTTTCAGTTTCTTGGAACATCTCCAAAAGTTGTCTAAAACTTGGACAATCTTGTAATAATATGTCACCATATTTTCCCACACCTCTGTTGGAAGACTGTCTGCTCTAGGGGACTTCCCAGACAGGGTTCTAGCTAATTTCTTCTTTTATTCTTTTGTTCATATAGAGTCAAAAACCTATTTTTTTTAACTTTTTTAGGGTAATGCTTTATAGCCATGGGCACAGCATTGTTGGAGTCTAAACCACATATGCAAATACTGAGATAAAATTCTATAGAGACCTTTTTTTTTGTGAAAGGACAGCTGATTGCAGTAATCATAGCCCAATCATTTTTTTCATCTCAGCTCAGTGACTAGAGATATCTAAGCAGGTGAGTAATTAAAAAATGCTGATCTCTAAAACTCTTTTTAAATAACTGAGCTTTTTTTCCAATCAATTTGTCCATTTCCTGGACCAGACCAGGCATTGGGCTTCCCACTTCTCACCCCAAGCATAAAAGGGATTGTAGTTGCTTAAACTTATCTTCAAATTTTATAATCCTACCAGCTGCCGCAGACTGTTTCCTTTACATATATCTCTGTATAGCTAATATCAGTATCTCTTTACGCTTACCACAACAAGCAACAGTCTCTGTGGGCTTTCCTTCTAAAAAGGAATAGGTAGGATTAGGTTCCCCTTCAATATGTTGGTCAAAATGGTCCCTCATCAGGTTTGGAAAGAGTCTTAAATAATAAAAGAAAACAAGTTTAGCCTGGGCCATCTTATGTTTCCATGTGTGAAATATTGATAATGTAAATGTCAAAAAAATACCTTGCTCTATGTCTATCTAAGTGGATGACCACTACTGTTCTAAGGCCAGACCAGATTTCTCTAGGGGACGACTAAAACCATATCCCATAGCACTGAGGTAAGCTCTTCCCTCTTAGTTGCTGAAGGGAAGGAAGCACATAAAATAATGATTCTAAAACCCTTCAACTACTCTTTCTATAACACATATCTCTATAGTTTATCATAAAAAGCTGACAAGTTACAATATGCCAAGCACATTCTGTCAAGTATATAGACCCCTCAACATTTCCCAGATCGATAATAGAAAAAAAAATCATCAAATCCAAATTTGAGTAACCTGAAATGTTCCTGTGAATCTAAGTGAGTATCTTTAAAAATTAAGTTAGCTCCAAGTGTAGCTAAGTATCTTAGCTCTTTTTATCTGGGCAGTACAGCCCACTAATATTTCAGGAAACTATTCTACAACAGCTAGGAGGGCCATTCCTGCTTTCAGAGTATGAGTAATCACTCTAAATTCCTATATTCTTGTGCTGTAATCACCTGTTTCAAAGTAAAAGAGGCATGATTCATATATTATTATTCATTTATTTACTTAACATTTGTTTACCAAGATACTCTGAATGGACAGCTGGTATCCATTTTTGACGCAGTATTGAGGAGAAAACCTCCATACAGTAGAGAGAGTAAAATTAATGGCAGAATTTTTTGGTTACAAAGATCGAGCAGCCTTTAAACTCCCAAAGAGCAAAAGCAGTGATTATATGTCTCTCGTAGGAGGGAAAATACTAAGCCTGTCAGAAGGACCATAGCTACGACAGTAACCCTCACCTAAGATGGCAGATATGTTCTGGGCTCTGTTTGCCATTAAGGCTATATCAGCAGCTCTTGCTGAAGCATAGATGATGCAGAAGGGTCACCCAGTTTGCTGACAACTTCATATTTCATAGGTTCATAGGTTCATAGGTAGGTACTAGGCTATCTGCCCTAGGGCATTTATAAGCCTAGCCAGAATGCGTTGGCTTTCGCCTCCCTTTTAGACTAGATTTCTGAGCCTCTGTCCAGCAGGGCCATAGAAGTGATCCCAGGAGTAAACTTATGATTTCTCATCCACTCATCAAGAATTCTCTTGAAGAGGGCCAGCGAGGGGCTCTGCCTAACATGGACTGGGATTCTATTCCTTAGCAATGGAAGCCTTTGGGATATGAATCTATCCCTCCAGCATGTTCTATTTATTGTTGTGCTAAGGTTTAATTCCCTGGAGAGTGTAGCTCTAATGGATTTGGTTTTCTTGAGGTGGAGCATGTCCAACAATTCCGGGTTAGACATGGCCTTGTATGTCAGGCAGAGATCTCCTCTGAGTAGGTGGTAAGCAACTGAGTAGAGCTGGAGCTTTTTAGTCGAGCTGCATAGGGCATCTGTTTGAGGCCCACGATCCTCTTGGTGAGGTATTTTTGAGGTCTCTCCAGCTGTTGCAGGTGTCGGGTAAGGTACATCCCAAATGGGGCATTGTACTCAATTATGGGCCTGATGAGCGATGAGTAGAGGGGTACAATGACCTCTCTTGATCTAGATGTGAACCCTTTTGTGATTAGGTGAGCTATATAGAAGGTTTTTCTAACCACTTTGGCAATGCAATTGTCAAAGGAGAGAAGCAAAAAGAAAAAAGGGAGAAAGGTGATATAATGTAATTAATTTCATGGACTAGAAATGGATGGGAGATCAAGTCAAATAAGAGAAGAGAAAGTTTCATTTTAAATTTTTAAATAAATTGCATAACTAACTGCATTCTATAACCAGTTATCTTATGAGAAGTTTTTATAAATCTTTTAGATAGTACAGTTTGTAAAACAGAGCTTCTTATCCAAGTTTGTGGATATAATGCATACTGATTCACTATTCAAAGTGAATTAAAAAAATATATAACTTAAGATCCAAAATGAATGAAACATAAAATGCTTAATATTTCATCAGGTTAATAATTGTTTATAGTAAACCTTTCAACTACTGCAAACAAACAGTTGAAAACTTTCTTTAAAATTATGTGCACATCGCCCATCTATCAGTTGTCCAAAATAAAGAACAAACACGTTTAAGCTTGGGTAAACTTTGAATTTCTCTATTTTTAGTCAGTGAACACAAAACCGCTGATGGATTTGAAAGACAATCTTTAAAATCCTAGTAAACACAAGAATGAAATGAATCCCTCTCTTCCATATTATTATGTCCCTGGGCACCAAGTTCCTGAAATTAGCTGCTTTGGAATCAGGGCACTCAGTTCTCTGTGAGCGCATTCAAATTATTGGAGTTTGGTATTTTTCCAAATGTCTCATTTATCTTACAAACAAGGGGAAAGGCTTAAGCTCTCAGTGGTTTACTTAGTGTAGGTCAGTCCTCTGGGATGGGATTCTGTTTTAATTGCCTGTTCCAAATGGTTATCCTCCAGTGTGGTTTGTGGCTTCTTTATAGACTATACACTTGACCAGTCCACCATTTAAAGTAGCTTTCAGGAAAGGAAAGGAAAGATGCTTCGACATACATTTTAACTTTAAGGAAAATTCTTACAGCAGGTAAAAAGTATAAATCTCACCTTTTCAGATTTGTGAAAAATGACCACATTTTATTGACCTGTCACTTTTGTGGCTTTCTGGTAATCACTGAGGACTGGAGTCACTAAATAATGACATATATTTGGGTTTCAGAATTCAGATCCTTCAGAAAATAGATGATAATACAAAGCCTGTTATTCTATCAACTTTCTAAGTTTAAAAGAGCAATATTTAAAATCTGTCCATATCATGTTAGGCCTTGTCCAGATTTCTTGCACTAAGATGTTGAGTGATATCGTTAAAAGTTGATATATGTCTAGCATTGGCTGCATTAAATCTTTGTCACAGGAGATAACTGCATTGCCCAGAATTAAAAAAGGTTGCCTTGAGTCCACACAGCCAACTGCACTAATTTCTTTTTGGCATAAAAGGTAAAAAAATGAACTTGTTTTAGGGGCATTTTTAGCTAAAACAGTCTATGGGCATGCGCAAAGTGAAGAATCCCATTCATGAGTACTTTGTCAGTAAGGATAGCTTGTCCACCTAAAGCACATGCACCTTTACCAGATTTATAATTACCTGTGCAGTTCAGCTTCTTATTACACGAAGGGGGTTAATTTGTGACAGAATATTCCCTTATTCTTTTTATTTGTCTTGCTGTCCTTAATGATGGTACTTTACTGGCTGTATTTTTTCTTACTGTATTGCTAGAAACAATTCTTACTTCTATACTTCTACCAGTTGTACTTTAAACTCTATTTGCTATAACTATCTTGTCTTGAAACTCCCAAAGAGCAAAAGCAGTGATTATATGTCTCTCGTAGGAGGGAAAATACTAAGCCTGTCAGAAGGACCATAGCTACGACAGTAACCCTCACCTAAGATGGCAGATATGTTCTGGGCTCTGTTTGCCATTAAGGCTATATCAGCAGCTCTTGCTGAAGCATAGATGATGCAGAAGGGTCACCCAGTTTGCTGACAACTTCATATTTCATAGGTTCATAGGTTCATAGGTAGGTACTAGGCTATCTGCCCTAGGGCATTTATAAGCCTAGCCAGAATGCGTTGGCTTTCGCCTCCCTTTTAGACTAGATTTCTGAGCCTCTGTCCAGCAGGGCCATAGAAGTGATCCCAGGAGTAAACTTATGATTTCTCATCCACTCATCAAGAATTCTCTTGAAGAGGGCCAGCGAGGGCTCTGCCTAACATGGACTGGGATTCTATTCCTTAGCAATGGAAGCCTTTGGGATATGAATCTATCCCTCCAGCATGTTCTATTTATTGTTGTGCTAAGGTTTAATTCCCTGGAGAGTGTAGCTCTAATGGATTTGGTTTTCTTGAGGTGGAGCATGTCCAACAATTCCGGGTTAGACATGGCCTTGTATGTCAGGCAGAGATCTCCTCTGAGTAGGTGGTAAGCAACTGAGTAGAGCTGGAGCTTTTTAGTCGAGCTGCATAGGGCATCTGTTTGAGGCCCACGATCCTCTTGGTGAGGTATTTTTGAGGTCTCTCCAGCTGTTGCAGGTGTCGGGTAAGGTACATCCCAAATGGGGCATTGTACTCAATTATGGGCCTGATGAGCGATGAGTAGAGGGGTACAATGACCTCTCTTGATCTAGATGTGAACCCTTTTGTGATTAGGTGAGCTATATAGAAGGTTTTTCTAACCACTTTGGCAATGCAATTGTCAAAGGAGAGAAGCAAAAAGAAAAAAGGGAGAAAGGTGATATAATGTAATTAATTTCATGGACTAGAAATGGATGGGAGATCAAGTCAAATAAGAGAAGAGAAAGTTTCATTTTAAATTTTTAAATAAATTGCATAACTAACTGCATTCTATAACCAGTTATCTTATGAGAAGTTTTATAAATCTTTTAGATAGTACAGTTTGTAAAACAGAGCTTCTTATCCAAGTTTGTGGATATAATGCATACTGATTCACTATTCAAAGTGAATTAAAAAAATATATAACTTAAGATCCAAAATGAATGAAACATAAAATGCTTAATATTTCATCAGGTTAATAATTGTTTATAGTAAACCTTTCAACTACTGCAAACAAACAGTTGAAAACTTTCTTTAAAATTATGTGCACATCGCCCATCTATCAGTTGTCCAAAATAAAGAACAAACACGTTTAAGCTTGGGTAAACTTTGAATTTCTCTATTTTTAGTCAGTGAACACAAAACCGCTGATGGATTTGAAAGACAATCTTTAAAATCCTAGTAAACACAAGAATGAAATGAATCCCTCTCTTCCATATTATTATGTCCCTGGGCACCAAGTTCCTGAAATTAGCTGCTTTGGAATCAGGGCACTCAGTTCTCTGTGAGCGCATTCAAATTATTGGAGTTTGGTATTTTTCCAAATGTCTCATTTATCTTACAAACAAGGGGAAAGGCTTAAGCTCTCAGTGGTTTACTTAGTGTAGGTCAGTCCTCTGGGATGGGATTCTGTTTTAATTGCCTGTTCCAAATGGTTATCCTCCAGTGTGGTTTGTGGCTTCTTTATAGACTATACACTTGACCAGTCCACCATTTAAAGTAGCTTTTAGGAAAGGAAAGGAAAGATGCTTCGACATACATTTTAACTTTAAGGAAAATTCTTACAGCAGGTAAAAAGTATAAATCTCACCTTTTCAGATTTGTGAAAAATGACCACATTTTATTGACCTGTCACTTTTGTGGCTTTCTGGTAATCACTGAGGACTGGAGTCACTAAATAATGACATATATTTGGGTTTCAGAATTCAGATCCTTCAGAAAATAGATGATAATACAAAGCCTGTTATTCTATCAACTTTCTAAGTTTAAAAGAGCAATATTTAAAATCTGTCCATA
The DNA here is from genome assembly GCF_019279795.1 of Protopterus annectens. Classification (NCBI taxonomy): domain Eukaryota; kingdom Metazoa; phylum Chordata; order Ceratodontiformes; family Protopteridae; genus Protopterus; species Protopterus annectens. The sequence goes on from NC_056742.1 coordinate 452,300,936, forward strand.
TCATGTTAGGCCTTGTCCAGATTTCTTGCACTAAGATGTTGAGTGATATCGTTAAAAGTTGATATATGTCTAGCATTGGCTGCATTAAATCTTTGTCACAGGAGATAACTGCATTGCCCAGAATTAAAAAAGGTTGCCTTGAGTCCACACAGCCAACTGCACTAATTTCTTTTTGGCATAAAAGGTAAAAATGAACTTGTTTTAGGGCATTTTTAGCTAAAACAGTCTATGGGCATGCGCAAAGTGAAGAATCCCATTCATGAGTACTTTGTCAGTAAGGATAGCTTGTCCACCTAAAGCACATGCACCTTTACCAGATTTATAATTACCTGTGCAGTTCAGCTTCTTATTACACGAAGGGGGTTAATTTGTGACAGAATATTCCCTTATTCTTTTTATTTGTCTTGCTGTCCTTAATGATGGTACTTTACTGGCTGTATTTTTTCTTACTGTATTGCTAGAAACAATTCTTACTTCTATACTTCTACCAGTTGTACTTTAAACTCTATTTGCTATAACTATCTTGTCTTGTGTGTAGTTGAAGGACTGTTTTACTATGACTTAAAGATAACAACGGCGTTTACAACTATAAAACATTTTTTTTAATGGTGAGAGAGCCCCATGCCCCAAAGCCCATGCTAATTATATATTCCAACTCTAAAATCACACAATACTGGGAAAAGGGCATCTTTCCCAATGCTGGTATTGTAGTGATCTCATACAAATGTCAATCAGTTGTTTTGTAGACCAGTGAGGTAAGTGATGCCCCTTTATGTACATGCATATAGGTGATTGCATATCACCTTATTTTCATTGTTTTTGTGTTTTGATGATAGAGATCACTGCTGACATATTTTTATTGAATGAAAGTTCAAAAGTTCATCAGTGATATAAAGGAACACACACATATACACACACATATATATATATATATATATATATATATATATATATATATATAAATGTTATGTTATACCTTTAAAAATTTGGGTATATAAATGAATGGATTGCAAGGGACTACACTATTCCACTGAAGATGCCAGAGGGTGAAACCGGTTTGGAGTTTCTTGTTTGCTGTAACTGTTAGCCGGCCAGGGGCATTAGCCTGAATAGATATCGTTGGAAGATCGCCTTGTTAGTTCTTTTTATTATTATTTTTTCATTATTTTTTTTTTTTGTTTTTTCAGTACTGTAGATTTGGTTGTGCCGGATATCTTTTTTGGTGTTTCTGCATATTGGTTTAGTCCAAGCACAGCACAAGCTAACATGGGAGCTATATATATATATATATATATATATAGAGAGAGAGAGAGAGAGAGAGAGAGATATCAAAACACAAAAATAAAAATAAGGTGATTTGCAATCACACAAAAGAACCAGAAACTTTTTTTTTTGTGTGTGGGGGGGCTTCGACTATAATATACTTCAGGCACTGCAATCGCCAAACAAATCTGCCACAAATTGCAGCACAAGACAAATGCATGCCACAAACAAATTGACATGCTTATATATATATATATATATATATATATACACACACACACACACACACACACACACACACACACACACACACACACACACACACACACACACACACACACACACACACACACACGTGTGTATGTGTGTATATATAAACGTGTATATAAATTTATAAACATATATATATATATATATATATATATATATATATATGTGTGTGTATATATATATATATATATATATATATATATACACACACACACACACACACACACACACATATATATTCATATATATATATATATAGATAGATAGATAAAGATATATATATATATATATATATATATATATATATATATATATATATATATATATATATATATATATATATATATATATATATATATATATATATATATATATATATATATATATATATATATATATATAGTATAATTAGCATGAGGTTTGGCACATACTGCCCCCAATTGATGCCTTTTCAGGGCTTCCCACCCTTCAAAATAACATTGTTTTATTAAAGCATCCTCCAAGGTTATATTTCAGAGCATGGCAGTTGCACGTTGATTTTTTTTCTGGATTATTTTGTGTCGACATTAGTGACCTTGACATTTGGGAGTTTAGACAAGTACATCCATAATATAGATAGAGAGATAGATAGATTATTTATTATTTGTTTATTTATTGGCATTTTTTACCGGGAAAGTCCACTGGGCAAGATGAGCACATTTTCAGTGGAGTCCTGGGGATAAAAGCTCCAGTTAGTGACAGAGCAAGTTCATAAAGATTTATAGAAATTATCATAGAATTTCAAAGAGTTCAAAAAAAGATTTAGCTCCAGATTGACAGAGCAAGTATAATAAAAATTAACATAAAAGTTCAAAATGTTCAAAAAGATGTGCATAAAATTTTCATGAAAGAATTTAAAGAATTTACATAGAATGAAATAAACATAAAATGTTCTTGAAACGAATTTACTGACTTTACATAGAATGAAATAAACCTGCTGCAAACTTCTTGACATTCGGGAATGAGCACATGAGCACACTCATAGTACATGATATAATAATAACAGGATATAGTGCAACATAAAACAATTGCATCAAGATTTATGTGATGTATGCAAGAAGCGAAGCATAGTATGGTAGTTATGTATGTGTAGTTGGGCCAAGACCATATAATACACATATGCAGGGGAACCAAATAAGGGCACCAAGACCGTATAATATACGTATGTACATATGCATACATGTATTATATGGTCTTGGCGCCCTTATTTGGCTCTCCTGCGAACTTTTCATTTGGTTTTAGGTTTTTATTAAGTTCGCTATCATCTCTTGGATTGCTTAGTTATGTATGTGTGTGTGTGTGTGTGTGTGTGTGTGTACGTTTGTGCATGCGTGCATGTGTACATGCATGTGTGTGTGTGTTTGTATCATCCCAACTCCAGTTTTTATTTGCCTGGATTTTCTTTCACTCCAGATATCCTAAAATCTTCTTTTCAGTGCCTATTTTAAGGATAGTTTTACTGCCCTGCAAATGATTTTGGCAGCACACAGGTGTACTAGACTTCTTTAATGCACCTCTTGGCTGTGCTCCCAGGATACTGAGTTTTTGCTTATGTTTTGCTTTATAAACAAAAATTCCTGTCACACATTCCTGTGGTCATCAGTCTAAATGGTAAAATTGGTTTGGTTACCATTTGCACTGCAAGAGTATTTTCATATTCTTCACATGTTTATTGGTGGCTATCCTCTATACTGTATTGTCGTTAATTTATGTGTATGAGTTATATAACATTGGTTTATGATTTTTTTGCTAACTCTTGATTATTTGCTTATTTTTATTTATTGCTGTGTATTAATGGGTTATTTTTCCTTCTTAAAATAGTCTGGCAGTTAGTGCAAAAGATAAATGCTATACGCTGTTAATGAGCTGCTTCCTGTGGTAAAGGGTTTGATTCCCTCAACCTGCATTTGCTCACTTTCTGATTTTGAGTAAGTCGCTTAACTAGACAGTGCTTTGGGGCCATTGAGAAATTGGGATAGGGTTTGAACCGCATAATTAGTATGAACTTATACCTTAGTGATTAGAACAGCAAGCTCTGAATGAACTATGCTGTATATATTATGAATGAATTCCCATGGGTTTCACTGCTCTGGCCTGAAACTCTGAGATACTAACCTTAGCAGAATAATACTGCAAGCTAACAGGTAACAAAAGGTATTGGTGTGAAGCAGATGTCAACAAACAAAATGTATCCACAGCATAAAACTGCCTAAGTATGCTGATAATAAGCTTACTGCAGACATGTGCAGCTTTACAACAGTTGGACCTTATTTACCATCAGAATCTATTATTGTATGCCTTACAGTTTCCACTGGTTAATTTTTTAAAATAAAGTATGCAACTGAGAACATATTCCAAAATTCTCCATTCTGATTCCCTGTAACATACTACTTAATAAGAGACGGGGCGAGTAACCTTGTTCATGAAAAACAGTATGACTTAGCAGTCTTTATTTCCCATAGGAATGCTTTTACTGCTGCCATTTATTTTTCTAAGAAACCCTGTTAGCATGCTATTCATGGCGGAGTATGCTCTTTTGTCCACAGCTTCATGTAAATGTGCTTTACATAAAGAATATAAAGGTGCTTTGATCTGTTCGTGATTACTGTCTATCTAACTTATGACAAACTATATGGTTATAGTTTCTGTCCCCTAAGGCTGTTTTCCACTGTGTGAAATTACTTAACTTCTTTGGGAGGAGTAGCGTCACTTCTCTGCAATCAGTAAAATTGTTGTGGTGGGATATGGTTTCATTGCTTGGTAACTCTAAATTGCTGCCTTTTAGCAAATAGTTCAAATAACCATATTCTTTTTTTGCTGTAAATTATGGGAAGAGCCTGACAGGGCTGATGTTATCATTCATTTGGTGAGATGGGTTCAAGGTATGACTGAAAGGTGCACAGGTGTCATGTCTGAGAGATGAACTCGGATTAATGTAACCTTTGAAATACAATTCGAGGAAGCTTAATTGCCTTTTGGGGAAATGTGCACAAACTTGTTGAGTATCAGGTTAGAAATGTTCAGATAATTTGTAACAAATCTGCCCTAGAGCATGCTTATAATAGCAACTTGATTGTCACAGAAACTGCAAAAGAAAACAATGGCGGATAACAGACTGCATGTTTTGTCTACATTTTACATTGTATGTTGTAATTTATTAGCAACATTTGTGCATCACAGCTTATTTTAGTTTGTGCTCAGGAAACATGCTGCTGTATGGGTTTCCCTTTGCCCTTGTCATGAGTTTGATGCTAGCTATGCCCTAAATTGCATTGTTGTTCTTTAATGTATATAATTTGTATATATTTGTTTATGATTTTTTTGTTACTGTTGATAATTTTTTGTGTTCCTTTTTGTATACTACTGGTGTAATTTCTCCCTCATATCCCTTCTTAAAATGGATCTAGTCCAGTGGGTTTATCTAAATTAATAAAAATCAAGTAAGTAAATAAATAAATGGACAGTAGATTAAAGGGTAAATGCATGTATACATGCATAAATGTAAAGTGACCAGTGCTGTATGCCCAACAGTTTGTCTTCAAACAAGATGACAGTACAGAAATCAACTGGATTAGTGCTTCCGTATGGAAAAGCTACATTTGCCTACAATTATGCTTGAAACAACAATTTTTTTCACTTATGTAAACATAACACAAGTATACATGAAGACCTTTCATCATGGCTTGTCCCAGTAGTCTTTTTTAATGTACTTTATTGATTGTTTATTCCATCTGCAGAACCTAGTTATGTGATGGATTTACTATAAAATGCCGACTTCAAAAAATGGCCAATATTCAAAATGGTGAAAAATCCAGTTTTAGCTGCTTTTTCCATGTGAGCAAGCCCTCTCTACCATGATCATTGTGGGGGCATGCCCCTCTTATACCCCTGAACTGATATATATACCATTTTCATGGTTGCACCAACTTCAAGAAAGTAGAAATATCCCTAAAGAAGGGAATCATTGCTGGCCCACAATTAATAATCACAACAGTACTGATTTTCTGTGGGAACACAGTTCAGCATTATACTGTTCACCTTTTTTTTTGTGTGTACTACCGATACTAGAGCATTACAACATGAGCATGTGCAGGACAGACTTATGCAATAGATATTTATTCCTTTGCTGCACTCATTTAGCCCTTGTAAATAGATCTCATATGTGTTCTCAAATCATTAAAACTAGTACTGGATTAAATTATCATGTGCTGAGTATATATGGCATATATTACGATCTCACTTAACATAGCACAGAATCATATTGTATTCCATCTTATAACTTTTCAAAATCAATTTTGATATATTTTGACTTAATGCAGATTAATTTTCCTGACGTTTTTTCTGTCTTTTGCATTTTACTGATGATGGCATCTTAGATTTATATTCCATGTCAATAGCTGCAAATAAATAAACATTCCTGTCAAAACATCAGTAAAAATACTCAAAATTGCAAAAAGAAGGTTATGTGGTTCGGTATCCCTCTTCTTCTATGTAAGATATTTGCCACTTGTCTTATTATTTAATTTCTTGCAGTCAGCTGCAAGTTAATGTATGTATGTATGCATTTTTATATTTAACCTGTTAAAACAGATAATGACATTTTACCCTAAAAATGAACTCAAGCCCTGCATTTGTAAAATATGTGGTTGTCCTGTGATCTTAAGAATGTTTTATGTATTTATTTGTTGGTTCATTATTTATTTTGAATTACAATACAATTTGTTTTTTATACTCATTTAGACCTGACACATTTTTTTAAAATGTCAGTTCTTATTTATTTATTTATTGACATTTGGTTACAAGAAAAGTCCAAATGGGTCACAAGAGCCCATATTCAGTGGAGGACCTGGGAGAAAAGCTCCATTTAACAGAGAAAATAAAAAAAAAATTCAAACACATTACATAAGAAACAGCTGAAAACTATATATTTAAAAAGTAAGCAATATTGTAAGTTATAGAGATATACTAAAATATGTCACAAATAGAACACTGAGAAAAAAGCAAAGTCAAACATTACATTCAAATCTGGAGAGTGTTCTTTTGGCAAATCACAGTAGCAATAAGTAAAAGACATGATTTAGTTTAATTGTAAGTATAAAGGAGACAGAGAGTAGGATATATTAGTATAGATGGAGAGGAAGTGGTAAGTAAAGGTTATGTAAAGTTGTAGAGAAGACAGGATAGCTAGGTGAAGATGAGGACGTGGTGGTATGTATAGAATCTGTACAGATTGGGTTGGACTAAAGTAGACAAGGTTTATGTTCAGCCGGGGGTATAGCATGAGCAGATCCATAAGTTTGATAGCTGGTCCTTCAGAAGATGTGTGAAGGAAGGATGAGAGGTTACAGATCTAATAGCCCGTAGAATAGAACTCCATTTTTGGCAACAGAGTAGCAGTAAAGACTATTTCCAACTGCTTTCTGAGGTTTATAGATGCTAGTTGTTAAGCATTAGAACAAAGGAGTCTGCTTGGGGGGATTGGAAGGAAGAACAGAGCTTGTTTGTTTAAGTTATTTGCTAGAGTTATGTCTTCCTATCTGTGCAAGAAGGCTTTTTCATATTACACTTGACTTCACTTTCCGATTCAATGCTTTCAGATTCCTTTATTGTGCAAGTCTAAGCAGAAACCATTCATTTTCCCAAACTTGCTCAATAATGGAATTTGAAAACATTGAAAAGTTATTGCCTGCAGTTTTTTTGATATTTTATAGTTTAGATGGGTCTGCTGAATAACATCTTGGCTGGAGTCAGACATTTCAAATCTACATTCTAGTGACTCCATGACATTGCTAGCACACATGGCTACAACAGGTAACTGCTGGTTGTAGTTCTCATTTGCCATATGGATTCCAAGGAATTTTTACTTTCAGTTTTGCTGCTTCAGATTTGCGGCTTTTCATATGATCTCAATCATTCTCAGGCCTCTTTGGTGCTGTTATATGTAAGTACCTCACCTCAATCTAGTTGAACATTTCCATAAGTTTCTTCCCAATACTGTATTTCTGTTCACTTTTTAATTCTAAGTTGCCATAAATCAGATTTTATCTTTATAACTATGCCAGTTCATGTCCAGCCTTGACATCTCAGATTATCTTACAGTTCTGTTTGCGATTATTTTTTATTTATAAGATAACACATTTTATTTCAAATTTCTTTGCAATTTCACTTTATAATATCACCTGCCTAGACATTCAGAGAGAACTAATCTTACCTTTTCTTAATGGCATGGACTGACAATGCTTGACTATAACCAAGGCCAACCTAACTGCCTCAGAAGCTGGAAAGAGTAGGGCAGCAAGAATGGAAGTGATAATGCTGATGCTGGCTTGTCCATCTAGTGGGTGGACAGCAGCCTGAACTGCTGCATTGGTGACCTCTACAAGAGCACAGAGGAATACCAAGAGCAGGTACTGGTCTGGTGTGATCACCTGCTACATATTTGTCAGGGTAAAAACCTATACACATGTACAGAGGCATGCATGGGACTTCCCTTAAGCAGCATTCTATGCAGGTGGAAACTAGCCAGTGCAGAGATGGATAGACTAGGTATGGACTGACCTCACATGGATGACAAGCCTCTAAGAATCATCAGCTCTTGCCTATGAGTGGAAAAAAATTGGTCACACTGTCACAATACACATGCTACATAGTTTTCATGCAGCACTCCATATTATGTAATGTAGGTTCTGTTGACAAGACCAAACTCGCACAAAGGTGGAATTATGGGAAATATTATCTGATGTTTTATTTTAATTTGTTTATTTGTTTATTAATCTGTCATGCTGTACAATAACCATTTTAAGCAGAGGCTCATTACAGGATTTGATACTACAGATATTAAAAACTAAAAGGAGTCTAGTAAAATGGAACATTTAAAGTATGGGAATATAGTTTTCAAGTAAATATCTAGAATATGGATAAAACAAGAACTCCGTTGATAGAAGTAATGCAAAGGACCATACAAAATGCAGAAAACAACAGCAGAACAACAGAACTGATGTAATACAGCTAGAAGTTTGGAACCAAGGTGAATAAATGAAAAGGAGCATATAGAGTTAACATTATATCAACAGGAGTAGTGGATAATAAATTATATCCAATAGGGGTAGTGGATAATAAAGTATATCCAATAGGAGTATTAAATAATAAGAGGCAGACATTAACAAACAATTACTGTTTTTTAAATCCTTTGGGAATTACAGATTGATCAGGTAACACACAAATATTTGACTATATTGGTAAGAAATTAAAAAAAAAAAGTATAATTAGTGTGGCTTGGGATACCAGTGGAGGAAGATGATAGTCAGTGAGGAAGATGGATTCTGGAATGGGTAATACATGAGAGATGAAGCTGCTAAGATTGTTAGGTATAAGGTAATATAAAAAGCAGGTAAGAATGAGTATTGAGGTGGGGGGGTTATGCTGGACTGAAGAGATTGCTGGGAAATGGCAAAGTACAGTAAAAAAGTTAGGATAATCCTAAAAGGAAGAAAATGGAACAAAGTTGGATGTAGAGGTAGTGAAGATAAGGAGTGACGGAGTAACGTGAGCAAAGAAAGTCAGGGAACTGGATGGAGGGAGAAAGAGCACTGGCAGACTACAACAGAGACAAAAGCCGTTTCACTGGTGCAGAAGGAACGCACTGGCAGACTACAACAGAGACAAAAGCCGTTTCACTGGTGCAGAAAGAATGCACTGGCAGACTACAACAGAGACAAAAGCCGTTTCACTGGTGCAGAAAGAATGCACTGGCAGACTACAACAGAGACAAAAGCCATTTCACTGGTGCAGAAGGAACTTCGAGGGGTAGTCTTGATGAACTGCAGTGACAACGGGTTAATCAGTTTAGATGTTTGTATTGAAGACCTTTGAAGGTTAATCCTGAAAGCAATGTTTCCTGCTTTCCAGGCAAAGCCTAAGACCTATTATACATTGAGTACCAGTAGCATTTAAATAAACTCACCTCTGATGGCATGACAGTCTCATAAATGAGGCAAATTTTTTATATTTTTAGGCTGTTGCCGTTGTAAGAGATCAGCTTTCTATTTTCAGTCTTTGTGAGCTTTGCTTTAGGTTTGAGATTGTGATTAAAGCCCTGTATAGTCCTAAGATTAAATGAATGCTGGTTTGAACATTTGTGTCTTAAGGATTCTGTCCTTGACTTTGAAGCAGTATTCTCTGGTCACTCAGTATTACTGCTCAGTTACAATAGTCAACTATATCTCATGTTTAGCCTTTTTGTGCACTACGGTTGCATAGGTTGTGTCTATTTATTAATAACATACACCTCATACAGAAATATTGGCAAGAAATTCACAACACAAGTATTTGTTAATATCAACTACCTTAACACCTTATTATATGTTCCGTTGTCGGAAAAAGCCTGACATAGGAGTATACCAGTAAACTGATCATAAAGACACAGCTAAAAATTGAGTGCTTTTAAGTTTGTTTCCCCTAATTAAATATTAACATTACAGATTATAAAATGAAACAAAAAACATATCAAGGAATGTTCTTCCCAGGCAGTCTGAGTCAGATCCTTGCAGTATGATGAACAAAGCATATGCAACTCTGTCATAAAAATGGTATGCCAATCCTGAGGGAGTAATTTCCATGCTGTAAAAACAGTTGCCAGTTGAGATACCACAACCCTTCTAATCTGGCACCATGACATGTTAGATGAAATCTCTGGACCAGAATGGCTAGCAACCAAAAGTGGACATTGAGAAGATGTTTCATAGGAGACATGGGTGCCCGTTGTATTGTATCAATCATCTTGACCCACATGGGTGTCTGTTTATTATTTTCTCTAATGCTGTAAGTCACATTTTATATAATGTTAAGGTTATTACATTTGACTGGAAGACATTACAGTCTCAGAATCAGTATAAACTGTTTCTGTGCTGAGCAGATTAGTGCAGACCTACAAAGCAAGTGGCCACATTTTATTTTAACAGACTTTTTTGCTTCTCATTCACTGGGTTTGGCTTATAATAAAAGTTTTATTTTATCTCTCAAGTTGGCATTGAAAGCTGTCACTTTTGTGGGGTCATGCATACTAAATAGTCCATTTTCAGAGTAATGCTTGGCCTCTTTTTCAACATTTTCTCTCTCAGTCAAGTCTTTTGAGCCATAATACTTTCAGTTGCTTAGCCAAAAGCTGTCAGTTGGCTTGTGTTTATTCCATCACAGTTACCTTCTTCTTCCTTCAGTATTATGAAAACCTGACATAGCCCATGCAAGTAAAAGCTTTATCCTATTTCTGAAGTGCAATCTAGTCTATAACTAATTATGGCCTGTGCCCAGCAATCCAATCTCATTAACTATGAATTTCAGTTCTCACTTTATCTCATTTTTTTCTCCAGTAATAACTTTTTCTCAGATTTTTTTCTCTGCCTGTGACATTGCATTGAGATAATTCATTTTTGCATTTTAATTATGAGTTTCTTTTTCACTTCCGTTTACCCTTATCCTTGTACAAGCTAAAAGCAAACATACACTATGGGTTAGGTAAGTGTAATCAATAAAACTCTTCATTCCTCCAAAGAGTAGTTTCAACCTATGGCATTCTCAAGGCTAAAATATGAGATGTCAGCATGAATTACATCCCCTGGGCAGAAAAGTAGCCTGCCATCCGTTGCACCGTTGTTGGTGAAATAACTGAGACACTTAACAAAAATATTTTAAAAAACAATGGATTCCAGTGGTATGTAGTGGTTTGTAATGATAGTTCTAGTTGTTCAGTTGTTTAAGATCTACTGAACAACCTTTACTTAGAACACAATGAGCACCTTCAACTAAATCAGAGAAATAACATCTCAGCGGGGCTCTTGCCTTATTTATTTTACCATAACTATATGATTTATATCTCACAAAACATTTCTACTAAAAAGTTTACGGGGATATAAGCAGTTTTGGTGAGTTTACCATTTTAATAAGTTACTAGTGATATTTAATAATGTAACCTTAGTAATTTTATATTAGCCAAATGTTAGAAGCAGTAAAGAAACAAGCCCTTTGGGGCGCTCTTCATCTTATGCTATGTTAGTCTAAACAAGGAAATACATTTGCTGTTCACAGTTTTATGCATGCAGTCTAAAATACTTACAAACATTAATATAATGTAACACCTCTTTCACTTCAGAGTTTAAGTTTTGAAATAGAATGATATGCACATTACAATATATATGGCCCCACTCCTAACAACTGTACTTATTTGCTTGCTTGTGTTTTTATCTATTTCATTTTGATAAACGTGTATGTCAGCTACTCATTTGACAGTCTTAGCCATGACCAAGTCCCCAAGGTGACAACAGAAAGTAACAAAAAATACATGCAAATAACAAAAAGGTATACAAAATCACAGTAGTAGGTAACACTCAGATCCACACACACACATATACATATACATATACATACATATAGAAACATATATGAGTTTACCTCATAGGACTGAAATTTTAGAAAATCGAACCTCTGATCATCTAAGACCAGAGGGTTGAAGTTTTGAAATATCGAACCTACGACAATGAAAATCGAAAATGTGAAAACGTATTTCATGTTTCGGCAGGGGTGCAAGCTGCCCTGTATCACCCACACCCCCTGCTACATAAATGTATCAACTCTGAGATTACACTACATTGAAGAGAATGGTATCCCCTGCTACATAAATGTATCGACGCTGAGATCGCACTACATTGAAGAGAATGGTATCCCCTGCTACATAAATGTATCGACGCTGAGATCGCACTACATTGAAGAGAATGGTAATGTTCCCATTCCGCACTGTATGGCGATCTCCATTCACAATCTAATTCCGTGATGGGAATTAACCCCATTCCTAAATCAGGGTATGATTAGAGATCATGCAATTAGTATTGCTTCATTCTTTAAGGTTATATACATTATCAGTAAGATTTAAATGGAACTTATATCATCATCTTCTTTCGGCTGTTCCCGTTAGGGGATGCCACAGCAGATCACCTGTTTCCATTTCTTCCTGTCCTCTCCATCTTGCTCTGTCACACCAACCACCTGCATGTCCTCTCTCACCACATCCATAAACCTTATCTTAGGCCTTCCTCTTTTCCTGTTACCTGGTAGCTTCATCCTTAGCATCTTTTTCCCAATATACTCAGCATCCCTCCTCAGCACATGTCCAAACCAATGTAATCTTGCCTCTCTGACTTTGTCTCCAAATCTTCCAACCTGGGCTGACCCTCTAATACACTTAATCCTAATCCTAATGCCACGTCAAGCTCTGACTCCTGCCTTTTTGTCAATGCCACTGCGGTGGGAGTGACGGCTGTGTTTAAGGTCTCCAACCCATATAACATAGCTGGTCTCACTACCCTCTTGTAGACCTTAACTTTCACTCTTACTGGTACTTGTCTGTGACAAATCACTCCTGACACTCATCTCTCTTCCACACTCACCATTACTCTGAACTATTGATCCCAAGTATTTAAACTCATCCACCTTTGCCACCTCTACTCCTTGCATCCTCACCATTCTTCTATCCTCCATCTCATTCACACACTTATATTCTGTCTTAGTCCTGCTGACCTTCATTCCTCTTCTCTCTAGAGCATGTCTCCATCTCTCCAGGGTCTCCTCCATCTGTTTGCTACTCTCACTACAGATCACAATGTCATCTGCAAACATCATAGTCCACGGGGACTCTTGTTTGATCTCATCTGCCAACCTGTCCATCACCATTGCAAATAAGAAAGGGCTCAGAGCTGATCCTTGATGTAACCCCACCTCCACCTTAAACGCAGCCGTCACTCCCACCACAGACCTCACCGCTGTCACACTACCCTTGTACATATCCTGTACCACTCTTACATACTTCTCTGACACTCCTGACTTCCTAAATGGAAGATATATACATACCATAATACCTGATGTTCCTTGTCCATTGTCTGTCCACTTTGACTGATGTGAATTTGCCATCATAGAAATCTAACCAAGCAATCAAAGCTCCTCCAAAATGCTCAAGCTCCTTTCCCTGCTCCCACAATGTGTCCACCTCCCACTGTAATCCTCAAATCTCATTTGCCTTCCAAGCATCCAGAAATGTTCTTCAAATGCTCAGCTAAGTAAATTATATTTAAATAGCATTTTCTTTCTTTTTTTTCTCTTTTCCTGTTTGTTTCTTTTTCTCTTTCTACTATACTGTCAGAAACATTTAAAACTTTTGCAAAACAGAGTGGTAAGAAAGCTCAGGGTTTTGATAGCTAGTAAATTGCTCCATTTGCTGTTCAATATATGAAGATAGCCTGCAAGCAAAAAACTGAGAGTAGGAAATGCCCAGCAAATCAATTCCTTGAAATGTTCCCACACAATACCCACTTTTCTCACACTTGAAAGGCACAATACACATTGTCTGCTGTCAGTATTTTATAATGCATGCCCACACACACACCCACCCACACACACACACACACACACACACACACACACACACACACACACACACACACACACACACACACACACACACATACACACACACACACACACACACACACACACACACACACACACACACACACACACACACACACATACACACACACACACACACACACACACACACACACACACACACACACACACACACACACACACACACACACACACACACACACACACACACACACACACACAGACACACACACACACACACACACACACACACACACACACACACACACACACACACACACACACACACGCACACATGCACACATGCACACACACACACACACACACACACACACACACACACACACACACACACACACACACACACACACACACACACACACACACACACACACGCACACACACACACACACACACACACACACACACACACACACATGCCTACACTTTAGAAAGGAAAAAGATAACTGTGAAGGAGAACAAAAGTGCAGTAAGAGAAGTGCAAGTGCAGATTAACCCAGAAAGTTAACTAAGAGAGGCACGGCTCCTAAATGCTTTATCTCATGTATGGGTCCCCCTCAAATTATCTATGGTATGATCCCAGTTACTCTCATTAGGAATAATATAAAATTATCGACCATGGGATAGGTAAGAGCGATTTATAAACAAATGGCGTAGGTTATTTTGAGCATACAATGGAAACTTGGCTAGTCTTAAAATGGCCCACAAGGGCAGCTAGTACTTACTTATGAGCCTATAAGAGCAGACAGCAAAGCAAACAAACTAGTCAGTTTGTGGTTCATAGGTTCATAGGCAGGTACTAGGCTATCAGCCAAATGGCCTACGTAAGCCTAGCCAACAAGTTGGACCAAGTGTAGAAAGTGAAAACTCAATAACTGAAGAAATGAACAGCCAGGAATCCAAACAACTCTGAATGGTTGAAGAAATTTAACCCATAATTGTTAAGCGCTTTCTTCCCTGTAAGCCTAGCCAACAAGGTTCCCTGGCTTACGCCACCCAAGAAAGTTATATAGGTTCATAGGTAGGTACTAAGCTATCGGCCCAAGGGCCTGCGTAGTTCTTAGCATTACTTGGAGTGACAGTTACATTATCCAATCATTATCAAAATAGATTTTCAGTGCTTATTGTTCAGTGCGTTCAGTTATTATGATAAAATCTAAGAGCGAATATATTTGCAGTTGTTTTTTAGTAGCCTTGACAAATATTTCATAACTTTTGTAATTTTCTGGTTTGGGGCCTCATAACTATTTATATATATATATATATATATATATATATATATAGATATATATAGATATATATATATATATATATATATATATATATATATATATATATATATATATATATATATATATATTTTTTATGATTATACCCATGAGCATAAGTAGTTACTAAATGGGTAACGAGTATATGTATTTCTTCATTTACTTTTTATGTATTTTATTTATATTTATCCACATGTTCTTGTCTTTACATTTTGTGCATGTGGTTGTTAAACAGAGTTTTTTTGACTTCAGAAATTAACTAAGGGTAAAATGTAACCATAGTAATTAATTGATTTCTGAGTGCTGAATTAACTTTGAGTGGTAGGATTGGTTGTTTTAGCAATGAATTAAAGTATTTAAGTGCTGTTGCTGTTTGAATGACCTGTCTGATGAAGCAATGGTTACCATTGCGAAAGCGCTCACCATTTTGTATTAAAAAAGAAGATTTTACTTTGTCGTGGTTCAGCATCTTTATTCCAGCTACCTTCCTATTGGGCACCTGTGTTTCAACGTTTTTAACTTCTGGGCTGGTTTGGATTTATTTGTTTGCTGCTCATAAATGCATGTATTGAATGCGATATAATAAGAATTGTGCTTTGCATGAGTTAGAATATAGGTTAACAAGGAAGTGATATTTATGCATCGTGATGGATTATGAATATCGTAGTGTTAAGATTTGCATTGGGTGTTACGAGGGTAGACAGGATTAGGAATAAGTATATTAGAGGGTCAGCCCAGGTTGGACACTTTGGAGACAAAGCCAGAGAGGCAAGACTGCATTGATTTGGACATGTGTTGAGGAGGGATGCTGGGTATATTGGGAAAAGGATGCTAAGGATGCAGCTGCCAGGTAAGAGGAAAAGAGGAAGGCCTAACATAAGGTTTATGGATGTGGTGAGAGAGGACATGCAGGTGGTTGGTGTGACAGAGCAAGATGCAGAGGACAGGAAGAAATGGAAACAGATGGTCCACTGTGACGACCCCTAATGGGAACATCATGTTGCTTGTGATACTTTTAAAGGACAAATGCTTTCCCCCTGTTACTGCATGCATATTATATGTGTTTGAGCAAGTCACTTAACCAGAGAAGTGATCTGGGGTTATTCCTGAATGATGATGCATGTGTATATCTGGTTTATTAAAAATACAAACAAAAACAGAACACAAGAGATGTGCAAGAACTTAAGAAACAGGTCTTAACATGAAGAACTGGATTGCTAAAGCTTTTTGAGGTTACAAAGTGTTAGATATTGCTAAATGATTAAACAACAACAGATATATTTAGGTTACATCCTGTTGTTTTTCCACTTTTCATTTTATATTATGTATTCATGCAACCAAAGATCTGCTTTTAAACTCACCATCTCATAATTGGCAGGTATAAAATTTATCTCACAGCTTTCAGAATAATCTACAAAACAAATATTGGTGAGCTAGTATCACAACTTTGAGGCTATAAACTTGAGTTGCATTTCACCAATGAATAAAGTCCAAAACATGTCAAAAATGTTTTTATGATACTGTCCAGTGAGATAGTACCAACAGGCCACCAGTGTTTGGGATTTTGATCACTGTACCCCAACATTCACATTTTTGAAGTATGGACCAGCTCTGCACTACCCAACTCCCAACACATATGCATATACAAACACACACACTCACACGTGAATGCATTGACTCATGTCAAAATTTTTGTCATACTGAGATAAAGTTTGCACTTTCAAACTTAATACAAATATTGTGTTACCTATATTGATTTTTATATTTGAATACAATGAAGTGTGATTAAAAGTCCTTTAAGTTTGTTCTGTTATCCAGACACGAATTTACTTTTGAGGCAAAACATTAAATCCTTCCTATCATTTAGCTGGGTACAATAGTTAATAATTTTTTGTGTGAAACTTGACATACTATGAGTTGTGTGTATGAACATTTATAATGATGGCCATTTTGCTTCTGCAGCTACTTTCTAATATGATTATATATGTTAGCTTTCTTTAGCAATTCACCAAATTTGTAAAAAATATTCTTAGCTAGCAAAGTGTCATCTCCCTTCATTTAACAACTGAGCATGTCCTCTGTCCATGTTCATGGAATGGTCTATGTGAGGGCTGTGCTGAGTTCTTGATATAACAATATGTGCCACTAGGTATAAACCTCAGACCTCCTGGGACCAGGGTTTAATCCTAACCTCCAGTCACTACCTTAGCCATGTTTGATATAGATAAGGCTATAGATATGCATGCATGTGTCTATATATATATATATATATATATATATATATATATATATATATATATATATATATATATATATATATGACTTTTCTTTAGCTGTTGTGAAGAGATCATGGTTGAAAGGGTTATTGAAGCATCAGTTCAGTTACCTAATAAACACCTATATACATGCATACTGTTGCATGCATACTAAAATTGCTACTATATATTTTCTTCACTGCAGCAACTGTTTTAATGAACAAAACAAGTATTTCCTGCACCATTTCAGAACCACATTTCATGCACTACCTAACAGTTTGTTCACCTTTTCATTATCAAAATGTGTGGATAAATATTATAATCCTTCATATTTATTTTCCATGAATTTATGTATGTATGTATGGATTAAGCTATGAGTAACACCATTACCAACTGAAAAAGCAGTGTATAGTATGAAATAGTCATATGCTAAAACTAAATGCCATTTTAGATATCAACCAATGTGCTTACAACTAAAGAAAAGAAATACAACATAAATGTAGTGTGACATCACACAATGCTACATTAAATGCTTCAAAATGCAACTAATAAATATTTCAATTAAGGCACACAAGCAACACATTAATAAAACACATGCATTATTTATTGTCTCATTTGTTTGCCTTCAAATAATTTCTTTTTTTCCTTCCTTTTTTGTCTTCAAAGAATTTTAAACATGACTGCGTAACAGACATCAGTCACTCTAATTTAAAAGTATATTTGTACTGCATGTATAAAAATGCCGATAGCTACCCAAATGTGAAGTTTAGTGGAATGTTGGGCTAGTGTTTCTTCTGTCAAAGCACAAGTTCATGAATTGGACTAACTCGAGCATTCTGTTCAAAAACTGATTTCTTCTCAATTCACACAAGAAAGGAAAAAGACAAACATTTGTTTTTTTTTAGTTTAAAATAATTGTAGTTATTCTTTTTCTGAATAATGGTGATCTTAAAAGTGATTACACAGTGCAGTTTTTGATTCTATCATTTGTTAATGGGGTAGGCAGTTGACCATATTCACTTAGAATATAGTAGCAATGATAAATACAACATAGCTTAGTGTAGTCAACTGAGAAATATATTTTTGGAAGGAAACCAGAGAATATACTTCCTTCTTTGTTTGTTGTTTTTATCTGAACAAGTACATTGTTTCTTCTTGGCCTCTTTTCAGATACTGCATGAGAGATAAGGGGAAACACACTCTATATACATACAAGTATTATAGCCAGTCAACATGCATGCTTTGTGAATTATGAATAATACCTGGAGTACACTGGAGAAACCCACACAGACATGGAAAAACATGCAAAACTCCAAATAGACAGTAACCAGTGGTCAGGACTGAACTATCAGACTGGTTTTGTAAGAGAATGATTTTACCTCTGGGTTACACTGCTAGAAGTAGGGTGGCTTAGTACAGCCCCCCCTCCCTTATTGCTGTTGTTTGGAGGCACACTACCCTTATACAAATAATACATTAATGTCAGGCGTTTTTCTATTTGCAGTCTTCTGATCTCAAATTTGTACATTCTAGCAGAATCTGATATTATCTGAGTAGTTCAAGTCTGGGCTATACTGATATTTTTATCAGTGAACAGAAAATGCCATATTACTAATACAATTACACTTTTGGAAATCGGTGGTACAATTATCAGCATTTGGGGGAAATGAATCTTAACACGTTATTTTTTTTCACGAACAGTGTCTGAATAGTTAATGGCATTAACAGAATTAAAACAGGTTAGGAAGTAAGCAGTTAAACTTTCACCCATATTTTGAAATGCTGTAAATTAACTTTGACTAGGAGTCTTAATTTTGCTTGTTTCAGTCTGCTACTTAAGATGTACAGTTTACAATTGCAATAATTCCTGAAATACTTGTAATCAGACATTCATCCTATTGTGTAAAGAACACTTCCTCCCCCCACACTGCATGAAGTGCAGTTCAAATGGAAGGTGGGTTCACATCTCTCAGCAAGAGAGCTGCAACTTATATCTGGTACACCTGATCAAGGATTTCTCTCTGCCTTGCAGGTATTTTAATACAAATGTGTCTTTCATTTTACTGATTGAAGGTCTCTAACCTGCAATAAATGAAACATTTGATCCCCTTGAATCTAAAGCGTTCTTGCTTTGATTTCTCCTTCTTTTTTTTCCTTTTCATTGTGTTGTGACTCGAGTCATATTTCCTTTAGAAATTGGAAGAATGTGTGTGTAGGGTTTTCTTTCCTTCTTGAGTAATAATGTGAGCGTCTAACAGTGAGTTACCTCATACCTAGAAGTTTTGAATGTTTAGTACAATACGTTTTATATATAATTGCACTGTAAATATAAAAACTGTGTCTAACAAAATTAGACATGGGCCTTTCATTATGTAACTCATAACTGCATGACACATTTTAAAAGAATGATTACTGTGCTATAATTCTTTTTTAAGATTTATATTATTTTTATGTTCTTTTCCAAGCATTGCATTTAGGTATTTATTTTTATCCAAGACTTGTAATGCTGTACAAAAAGCCTCAAAAAGAAATGCGATCTGTACTTGAGTCCCTCAAATTTGAGTTGCATTATCTTTGAAGAGCCATTGGGAATTAACTTGATAAAATCTTTTAAGACTGACCGAGAAGATATGTAGTTGAACTTCCTGGATAGTATCCAGTAATGTCTGAAATGATACTTGTTTCTGAAACAGAATTTTTGTTGTTTTCTGGACTGTTGTTTCTGAAACAGATTTTTTATTTTGTTTTCTGGACTGTGTCTATTTATGACACTAAAAATATTTTAGATATTTTATTTGACTTTTGTTTACCATGAAAGACTGACTGGGATAATATCACATGTTCAATGGAGGCCCAGGACGAAAAGCTCCACATTGGCATAATATGGCTACTGTTAAGTAAAGTTATTACAAAGCCTAATGCAGAGACATGACATATTAAGTAAAATTCATTTTCAGCTCATACAGTGTAAACCTATACTTACTGGAAATATTTGGACAGGTATAACAAACTGAAAAAGAACACTGTCAATAGAGTGTTTACAGGCTGCAGTTCACAGAGATGATATTAAAAACACTGAGTACACTGTTTTGTACAGAGATGACTGGATAATACACCCTAGGCAAAAATATATTTGCTCTTTGTGTAAGAGATAGATTTTATTAATTCCTTCTCTCTGAACTTTGCCAAAGTATGCTGTGGTGGAAATATGGAGAGACTAAGTACTGTTGATAGTTTCTGGGTTAAATGATCAAGTAGAATTTTTCCATGATGCAAAAACATAAAAACATTTGTGGCATAGTAGCATTATTTAAAAATGCATATACTGTACAAGGACATACACATTAGAAAGGTACCATAAAACTGTAATACATTTACTCTTAATTTGTTTTATTTTCCCACATGAATGACTTAGTTTATGAGTTTTCTTTTAATAACAGGAAGCCAAAGAGGAATTCCACATTTTCATCTGGCATTTCCAACTGTTGGACAAATGTCAGAGATATCATTCCCGGAAATCACACCAAAGCAAACCAATCTTGAAGACAAATGTAAAACATCTTTATTCAAAACTAAAGGATTAGCATGCATTTAATTACTTTCCTAATGGCTCCCTGTGATGTGAATTTTCACACTCACTGCAAACAAGTGATCACCCTTACAATAAGTTCTGAGTAATAGACAGATGTGTAATGTACAGCTAGATGACAGTCGAATAATGAACACAATATGTGTTTCTGAAATATTTGTTTTGCTTAACTACTGCCTCTGTGTTTGTGGATTTCGGCATAGCTAGAAGTGAAACTGTGCTACAAGATATGTTTCAACCATGTTCTCCATTTAAATGCACAGTATTCAATTACTCCAGAGCTTCAGAAATAGAATACTGCATATATAGGGCAATAGTCATCTTTGGAAAACAGATGTTTATGCTTAATAGTTCATTTCACAAATTCAGTAAACAGAAATTTAGTTTGGTTCCTGGAATACAGAAACATCAAGAATCGTAATCCCTTTTCAAATAAAAAGAGCAAGGTCTTTAACAGAGACTGCAATGTAGAAAGATGGTTATGTTGTAATGTTATGTCTCCTTTTGAAAGGGATTTTAAAATATGTCATTTTATTCACACATCCTACAGTATAGAAAGACAGTTGCATTGCAATGGTGTTCGTGATTGACTGACTGACTCGTTGTCTGACTGAATGATGAATGGCTGTTAAGTGACATTTTATCAAAATTCATGGCTCACCCAAACCCAGAGAGCACAGCTACATGTGTACAATTATTTATAGAAACTCTGTACAAACATGAAAGTGGCCGTATTGAGGCTGCTGTACCTGTCAGAATTAATTCCAGATCCAACACCAGAAACAAACCACACTATGGATTCCTTATCTTGATAGGCTGCATAACAAAAGGAAAACAGTCATGTTCAAAATCATTGAGTGTAACTCTCACAGAGAGCTCTCAGATTAAAATTAACAAGAAACTAAGAGGTCTAATAAAGTCAAACAAGGCCAATTATGAGGTCAGAAAATCACAAGGCCTTCTTCAGCTATGTCAGGAACCTTAAAGGTAATACTCAACAGTGTGCAGAACTGGTGGTAAATGGCACAAACTTCACTGAACAGAATGACATAGCAAATCTACTGGCTGATAAATTTAGCTCTAATTTCACTCCCACCCACCACTGCTGCCTTCTTAATCCCTTCTAGCATACCCCCCAGCTATCAATACAGAACAGGTCCTGGATGCACTCAATAAGGTCAAAAACACTGCATCAGAGAACCCTGACAATATCCCAAGTTTTCTCATAAACAACCTAAAACATGACTTAGCAGGACCACTTGAGGCACTCTTCAACTTCAGCCTCAAAACAGGTTATGTTCAGGTGAATAGATGTCTACAACAGTTATAACCTTCATAAGGATGGACCATCCATCAACTAACTCCAAGAACAACAGACCCATCAGTCCTAAAAGCCTAATATGCAAAGACATGAAATAAAGTATCTTGGAAATGGTCATCAGGGGTATTGGCAAACTACAGATATTGGACCCATCCCAGTTTGCCTTCATTAAGAGAAAGTCTTGCCTTCTTAACCAGTAGACTTCTTTGAGAGGGACACCATGGCTATGGATGAGGGGAAAATGGTGCATACTGCCTACCTTGATGTGGCCAAGGCATTCAATACAAATCCGAGCTCATGTGTTGTTGACAAGCTCTAATAACTAGGCATAAATCTGTATGTAACTTACAAGAGGGCCTAAATCAAACGAATGACTGATTGAAAAGCCATAGATTAAATCTCAATGCCAAGAAATATATTATAGTGCCCTTAGGGAAATCATCCACCTAAGCTAATTACTTCTTTGATAAAACACTACTAAGAATTGAACCAATAGTTAGGGACCTGGCAACATATGTAGATAGTAATCTGACATTTAACTAACACGTATCCAAATAGTAAGAAATTATTCTATGTTGCCCAACTCATAAGCAAGAGTATGGCTTCAAAGTCCATGTAAGTAACAGTGCCACTGTACTCAGCCCTTATCAGACCCATCATTGAATACAATGCCCCCTTTGGCTTGTACCAGGCACTTGAAACAGTTCAAACACTCCCAAAGATTTCTCACCAGGAGAATATAAGGTATGAATACCCTATCTTACACAGATCTCCTTATGGTCCTATCTCTATACACAGTCTCCTACAGGTTACTGAGAGGAGGTCTATGCCTAGCATGTAAGGCATCCTCAAAGCCAGCACTCATGGATCTCTTGCACATCCGCAAGACAATCTCCACCAGAAACACTAAATCCAAGGACCTGAACTTTCTCTGCGTCATAAATAGAACCTGCTGGAGGGACTGATATGTGTCTCAAAGGATCCTCATGGTAAGGAATAAGCTCCCAACTATGTGAAACAGAGTTCATCTCTGACTTTTTTCAAGAGAAACCTTAACCATTGGATGGGAAATCATAAATTCAGCCCCAGTCTTCCCACGTCTCAAATAGGTTCATAGGTTCATAGGTTCATACTAGGCTATCTGCCCTGGGGCATTTATAAGCCTAGCCCGATTGTGTTTGGCTTACGCCACCCCTTGATTTGAGTATACTGTGCCCTTTTTAAAGTTTAGTTTACTGTGCCTCTGTCTAATAGTGACACAGAAGTAATCCCCGGGACAAACCTACGATCCCCCATCTACTCAAGATGCTTCTTGAAGAGAGTCAGTGAGGTGCTCTGCCTAACATGAATTGGAATTCTATTCCAGAGCGAAGGGAGCCTCTGGGTTATGAATCTGTCCCTCCAGCATGTTCTATTTATTTCTGTGCTGAGGTTCAAGTCCCTCAAGCACGTGGCTCTAAGGGATTTAGATTTACTGAGGTGGAGCATGTCCATTAATTCTGGGTTGGACATAGCTTTATATGTCAGGCATAGATCGCCTCGAAGTAGGCGGTATGCAACTGAGTAGAGCTGGAGTTTTTTTAACCGAGCAGCATATGGCATCTGTTTGAGTCCCTTGATCCTCTTGGTGAGGTACTTTTGGGGTCTTTCTAATTGCTGCAGGTGTCGGGTAAGGTACATCCCAAAGGGGGCATTGTATTCTATGATGGGCCTGATGAGGGATGAATAAAGGGGCACGATTACCTCTCTTGATCTAGATGTGAATCCTTTCATGATGAGGTGGGTTATGTAGAAGGTCTTTCTAACCACTTTGGCAATGTGGTTGTCAAAGGAGAGATTGCTATCAACTTGGGTCCACAGATCCCTAATTACTTTCTCTGTACTTAATGGGTTACCACCTATGTGGTAATTTGTGGGCACATTGTTTTTGCCAAAGGGTATGACTATACACGTTTTGGCATTTAGCTTTAGACCATGGCTCTGGCACCAGTTATCCGTCTCTGTGAGACCTTTTTGAAGGATGTTTGTGTCAGCTGGAGAGTCGATTATGGCGCCCAGTTTGCAGTCATCTGCGAACTTGGTGAACCATAGTCCTCCCACATTGGCCTGTACCTCAGAAAAGTAAATACCGAACAAGAGAGGTCCCAGGACAGAGCCTTGTGGGATGCCACTTGTGACCGGTTTCGAGTCTGACATGGCTCCAGCAACTCTGATTCTCTGGGTTCTGTCTTTGAGCCAGTTTGCAACCCATCTTGTGACATAGGGGTTTATATTTAGGCTGGATAGCTTATCTATGATGCCCGAGTGGGGTATTGTGTCAAATGCCTTTGCGAGGTCCAAATAGGCTGTGTGGACTACCTTCCCTTCATCTATGGCCTTGATGACTGTTTTGAAGAAGTCGACCAGGTTCAAAAGGCAGGATCTGCCCTTGACGAAGCCAAATTGGGTAGGATCTAGTGTCTGTAGGTCCCCAATGTCTTTGTTTATGAGTTCCATGATGATCCTCTCCATAGCCTTGCAGACTAGGCTAGTCAGGCTTATGGGGCGATAGTTTCAAGGGTCCGTAGAGGCGCCACCTTTGTGGAGTGGGACCACTGTTGCTTTACGCCATTCTTTGGGCACATATCCTGTAGTGAGGCTGAGATTGTACAGCAGATTTACTTGAGGGATTAGTTCTTCTTGGAGTTCATGTAGGACGCAACCCAGGACACCATCTGGTCCCATGGAAGCAGTGTTTTTTGCTTTGGAGAGGGCGGCCTTCACCTGAGCATCAGAGATGTTTGGGAGGCTGCAATCTGCCGGGATAGATACTTGCTCTTTTGGGGGGAGGGGGTGGAGAAGTTTGCACTGAACCTGTCTGCCAGGATATTGGCGATGTCTGTGGGTTCAGTGTATTTTTTGTCATTTAGAATCAACTCAGAACAAGTCTGGGAGTTGCATCCCAGGTTCCGAACATAACTCAAAAAAGCCTTATGAATGTCCTTAGTGTCCTGTGCAATTTTTCTCTCGAAGCTGGCCTTGGAGGATTTTATGAGGGATCGTAATTTTTTGCTAGTACTGATCAGAGATGCCTTCCCTTTTAGGGATTTTGCTCTATCATGTAGTAGCTTCCTCCTTCTGTTGTACAGTTTATTTATGGCTAGGGTCCACCAGACTGGACGCCTGCCTTTGGATGATTGGGTCTTGATTTTGTTTGGGATAGCATGATCCATGCATTCCTGGAGATGTCCGTAGAATGCGTTTATATAGGATTCTGCAGTTTGGGCCGTAGTTTCTACTGGCCCTGGGGCCTTGAAGGATTCCACTTCAGTTTTGAGAAGTGTGAAGTTCACTTTTGAGAAGTTTTTCACTGTGGTTTTCTGGGCTGGGGGTGGGGTCTGGATGTGGATATCCAGTGAAATTAATTTATGGTCTGATCTTACCAATGAGGGATATACTTCTGGTAGAGGTATAAAGTAAATTAATTCCCCAACTAAAATACTCCTCCACTTAACCCACAGTTATCTTTTTAATAACATATCCTAGCATATAGGTACCCATGGAACTCAGGGACAAAACTGGTTTGGGTTGCACAGCTAGGCTAATAAACACCCTTTTGGTCATCAGCTTAGTATAAATCTATGTACATATGACTGTATCTCTTTGTGAATGTGCCTTTAAGATATGTCCCTTTATGCACACGTGTGCATGTGTGTGCATATGCATATGGGTGTATATATAATTATGCATATGTACATGTGTGTGTTTGTGTGTGTATAAATATATGTATGTATATGTATATATATATATATATATATATATATATATATATATATATATATAAATATATATATATATATATATATATATATATATATATATATATATAGGTATACCTCCATAATGTCAAAGGTCACAGTGGCGAATGTGCACAATGCTGAATCATTTTTGCGAAACCCATACTGCCAAAACCTCAGAAACCTAACAAAACATCAAAAGATGACATTTTCAACAACTCCACACTTGCAAACAAGTGCTAACGTGGGTCAAAAAGGGGACGGGATTTTGCGGTTCGAACTATCGGCGTTCGAGGTTTTGTGAAGGTAAAGTTAGGAGTTCGCAGAAGCAGCTTCACCGTTGTGGACGTCGACATTATGGAAGTACACCTATATACATATATATATATATATATATATATATATATATATATATATCTATCTATAAGGGTCTACTTCTCTTAATCGACAACACAGTTTGTCGAGTAACAGAAGATCAAACCCACTTCAGCGAAAGTGCACATCATCGAAAGTGCACTTTCACTGAAGCCAATTGTCAAAAAAACAAAAAATTAAATTGAATTTTTGTATGCAGGCGGGCAAGCCCCCCTGCACCCCCCACACCCCCCTTACTTAAATATACCAACTCCGAGATCTCACTACAGTTGGGAAAAGGATATATTTCCTTATCCCCACTGTAACTGGCTTATGCAAAAGTGCACTTTCGATATTGTGCACTTTCGCTGAAGTGGGTTCGATCTTCTGTTACTCGACAAACTGTGTTGTCGATTAAGAGAATGGGATCCATATATATATATATATATATATATATATATATATATATATATATATCTATATAAAAAACTATCCATAGACCCCATTACAGTGAACAGCTGTTTATCGAATGTTCACATCAGCGAACATTTTTCCCAAGGCAAAGAGTTAGCTGTTCATCTGAGAATTGCCATTTTCCCCACTGTAGTGCAATCTTGGAGTTGGTATATTTAAAAAAGGGGGATGAGGGGCATAACCCCTACACTGGTGGGTTAATATACTGCAGTCTGTGTGTTGCTTGGCATGTTGGACAGCTAACTTTATGCCCTGGGAAAAGTTTTGCTGATGTGAAGGTTCAATGAAGGGACCGTTTAAGTACTGGGGTCAATGAAGAGGTGTTTGAGTGCTTATGTTTTTGTGGAAGTGATATATACCCTGTATATATACATGTATGTATATATATATATATATATATATATATATATATATATATATATATATATACATATCCACTACAATGAAACCATAGAATGCTGAAACTTACTGCAATGAAGAAACAACTGTGGATCTGACGTAGCACTCAGAGCTTCTGCAAAGAGATCACAGGACAGAGAAGATCATGAAAATTACCCTTTTCCTCACTGTATTCTGATCTCAGAGTTTGCATACATAATTTGCAGGGGGAGTGGGGGGTGCAGGGGGGGCTTGACCCCCTGCAAGAATGTAAAATCATGTATGTTTTTCAGTTGAAATGTTGCTTAATCTGTGTAGTTGCTTTTTCACTGTAGTAAGCTACGTCGCTCTGAGGTTTCAGTGTAGTGGATGTTCGATGTTGTCATCATGGAGATTTCATTTTCTCTAATGTGTAATTTTGATAAAGAGAATACATACATATATATCTATCTGTGTGTGTGTGTGTGTGTGTGTGTGTGTGTGTGTGTGTGTGTGTTTGTATGTGTCTCTCTCTCTGTATATATATATATATATATATATATATATATATATATATATATATATATATATATATATATATATATATATATATATATATATATATATATATATATATATATATATCGAAATAACACTGCTTTTCCCTGTTGTAGTGAGATCTTGGAGTTGGTATATATTGGTAGCGGAGGTGTGGGAGGTGCAGGGGAGCTTGCACCCTTACATAATTTACTGTAGTGTTTTTTTTTAATGCTTTGGTGATCTGTAGTTTTGCGAAAGTGTATTTCTGGAGAAATGCACTTTCCTGAAACCTAGAGAGACTGAGTTTCGCTGAAGTGTTATTTTGATGGGTCAAAGAAGACCCATATTATATACATATATATATATATATATATATATATATATATATATATATATATATATATATATATATATACAGATCTCTATAAGATGATTACGTTTTCCAAAAGCTGAAATTCATATGGTCAAGATCATATGATTGAGTTTCAGAAAACTCAAACATAAAAAAAAAAAAACCCATAAAAAAAAATCTTTTTTACATTTTTGCAGGGGTCAAGCGCACCTGCACCCCCACACCCCGTGAAAATTATATATATCAACTCCAAGATTGCACTACAGTGAGGGAAAAGGGTAACTTTCCCAATCTGCACTGTATCGCTATCACCATTCAACAAATCAATCATATGGTCCCGACCATATGAATTTTGAGTTTCTGAAAACTTGATCAGCTGATACGGATATATATATATATATATATATATATATATATATATATATATATATATATATATATATATATATATATATATATATATATATATATATGTATATATACAGATATATATATATATATATATATATATATATATAGATATATATACACAGATATATACATATATATATATATATATATATACATAAATACATATATATAGATACAAATATATATATAAATATACATACATATTAGATATAGGTACAGATACAGATCTAGATAGATGTGTATATGCGTATATATATATATATATATATATATATATATATATATATATATATATATATATATATATATATATATATATATATATATATAGATATATATATATATATATATACATATATATATATATATATATATATGTATACAGAGAGAGAGAGAGAGGGAGATGAGCTTTACTTCTGATACAATGACAACTCCTTAAAGGTATATTGTGCATGTGTACTGAATTGTCTTCTTTGAAAAGAGACATACACCCACCACAACTGAATTAATACTAATGTAACATATTAGACTGTCAGTATGATCTGCCTAAAACATATACATTTGGTATCTATGTATAAAAGGCCATATGCCAACACTCCTTCCAATGTTTTCAATAAAGCTTTCAGAGAACTATCCTTAAATGTCTGACCTCATTTTTTAAGGCTGCCTTTCTACCATTTGTTTCTCAGTGCTGATCTGTGCTGAATTTGGCCACATGGCATTGTTTCCCTTAGTATATGGAGTTGTGTTCATGGTATGCTACAAATGATAAATAAGTTAACTAGCCTGCTGAAATGTATGTGACTTGTATTTGAGATGTAATAAAAATTCAGAGTCTGATCTATATCCTCACTCTCACTCTCAACAGAAGTTGTATACTCACCGCTAATTTTATTCAACATGGCCAACTGCAGCTGCGAACTGACTATGCATACCTATGTTTAGGGTTGTACCCCTAAACCCTCTGATGCTTCTTTTTAAAATGTTCAGGATGCATCCAAGGATGCTACAATGTATATTAAAGCTATAACTTCCAATCTACCCTAAGCTACCATTAGAGATTTCATTGTAGGTCAGTGCTAAATTTTATCCTAGAATGTTGAACTTTTCAGTTTGGTTATTTGATCATGGCATGCCTTGCATTGCATTAGATTGTAATATATAGATATATAGATAGATAAATAGATAGATCGATAGATAGATATATAGGTTAAAGTATATAGTTATAGATAACTAGGTTAATGTATGTATATATGTATGTATATATATATATATATATATATATATATATATATATATATATATATATATATATATATATATATATATATATATATGAAATACATTTTATATATTTACATATATTTATATATATATATATATATATATATATATATATATATATATATATATATATATATATATATATATATATATATATATATATATATATATATATATATATATATATATATATATATATATATATATATATATATATATATATAGATGGGATCACTTCTAAATATCGAATTACGGAATCCCGAGACACTGAATACCAAAGACCAGAATCTCGAGATTCCGTAATCTCGAAAACAAAAACAAAAATTTCAGAAAACATATGCAAGGGGGCAAGCCCCCCTGCATCTCCCACACCCCCTGCAACTTAAATATACCAATTCTGAGATTGCACCACAGTGGAATGAAGGGCAAAATAGTACCTTGCAGAGTGGAATGGAAATGTTGCCATTCACTCCACTGTAGTGCGATCTCGGAGTTGGTATATTTATGTTGTGGGGGGTGGGGGTGCAGGGGGGGCTTGCTCCCCTGCGTACACCTGTTTAAATCTTTTTTTTTTTGACATTTATTATTTTTTTTTTACTTTCGAGATTACAGAATCTCGAGATTCTGGTCTTAGGTTTTCAAAGTCTCGGGATTCCGTAATTCAATATTTAGTAGTAATCCCATATACATACATATATATATATATATATATATATATATATATATATATATATATATATATATATATATATATATATATATATATATATATATATATATCTCACACTAATACTTACACCTCCCTACCCTTACCCACACATAAAATGTACAAAAACACACACATACACTCATTCACCTTCATACACTCACTCACCTTCAATTCCAGACGCCATACCAGCCAAACACTTCACGCAATGTACCAGAAATGCATAAGCGCAAATTCGAGATATTCAAACTCGCTCTTATGCACTTTTGGCATTCTGCAATTTCAGCTTCATGGTCTTGAAATGCTGAAATTTGAGATTTCGCCAATTCGAGATTATGAAGTGAAACCACACACACATGTATATGTATATATATATATATATATATATATATATATATATATATATATATATATGTGTGTGTGTGTGTGTGTGTGTGTGTGTGTGTGTGTGTGTGTGTGTGTGTGTGTGTGTGTGTGTGTATGCATATATATATATATATATATATATGTGTGTGTGTGTGTGTGTGTATGCATATACATATATATATATATAATATATATATATATATATATATATATATATATATATATATATATATATATATATATATATATATATATATATAGCATTGTCAAACAGCTCTCTTGCTGACATCTGTTTAGTCAACACTGTCAAAAAATGTATCAGATCACCCACTGATTCTTGGGGTTGGGGCATTTATTTATTTAACATTTGTTTACCAGGAAAGTCCAACTTGGAACAAGACAATTTTCAGTGCTGGCCCAGTGAGAAATGCTCCAGGCATGTCTTTGTAATTTGGGAGGAAACAAGACCATCCAGAGTAAACCCACACAAATGCTGGGAGGACATGCAGACATCACACAGAGGGCACCCCAACCAAGAATCAAACCAGAGAACCTCTTGCTATGAGATGACAATGTTAACTACTGTTCCATTGCACTATCCAGTTTGTGCTTTCCCAGATAATTGTGCAATTTCAGTGTTAGAATATATAATTAGAAGGGGTTGTGGGGGTGCCGCGAGTCTTGCCCCCCTCACAAAAAATGTTTCTTTTTAATTTTGTGCTATGTTTTTTGCACATGCCAAGATTAATGGTCAGTGCATGCTTAGTCGTTTGTTGACATGCATAATGTCTATCATTTTGTGTCATTATTCATGCCACTATTATTGCCGTTCGATATTGTAATCAATTCATCATGCATCCCCTCACACACACATACATACACACTCGTCAACAAGGATGACATGTCTAAATTCCTCACTTAGAAAAGAAGTGATTTAGCTTCCAGTAATGGAAACATAGTATAGTACAAAATGCTAGAATGTTGTTGTCTTTTGGCTTTTCCCACTTAGGGGTCACCACAGCGGACCTCTGGTCCGCTAATAATTGGCAGTAGATTTTTACGTGCCGAATTGCTGGCCCTGACGCACAACCTTCAACGAAGGTACGCCTATTCACGCATGTTGCCACACAGAAGACGCTCTAGCTGAGAATCGAACAGAACAACATCTTACTGTGAGGCGACAACACTACCGCAGCACCACCACCGCAGTGTAAAAAATGCTAGAATGTGACAGTAAAATACCTGTAATATCTGGTATTTGTGTTAAAAATACTTAATTTCAGTCACTTTAGTTATTCTTAATAACACATCTACATAATTATAACAGAACATCCAGGTAGTATCTGAACCCATGACTGCCATTGTACCTTTGTAGATTTCAATGTAGTCTGTTGCTAAATTTTACCATCACATCATGCCAGCAACTATGGGCAAAATTCAGGGGTCGAATGGAGAGATGGGTAGTCAGCAAGCAAGGGAGAGAAGTAGTGCCGAAATCGAATTTATCCTTAAGTCTTGGTGAGTACCTTCATGAGGTAGACCCTGTTTTTCACAAAATTTCACCAAGGAAACATTGATATATTATTTTATTTTATTTTTTATTTACATTTGTTTACTGGGAAATTCCTACTGGATGCAGGTCCTTTTTCAGTGGATGCTCAGGGAGAAAAGCTCCACATCATGTACATGATAAATAGAGATACAAAGTTGCAACAATAGTAAACAACTTTTACAGGTTGTTGGTTTTAATACAATAACAAGATATCGATTATCAACAGTATATACAGTAAATGTTGCAATTTAAGATCGTTTCTTGTTGTTTATAATATTAGTAACAAAGTTGCCAGACAAGATTTTAAAGTATGTAAAGACAACTAGCTAATTCTGACTGTGGTTAGTAGTGGCGGTAGTATAGATGGGTTAAGAGTCTAGGTGTGTGGGGGGGATAAGGGTGGGGGTGTTATTCTGGATTAGAACAAGGACAAAGCCAGTGCAAATTTAAGTGGAATTTGAGCACAGTTTTGAAAATACTGCTAGAAGGTAGAGTAGTTATAGAGGGTGGAAGATTGTTCCAAAGTTTAGATATGGTAAATGAAAATATGGCTTCTCCTGCTGAGTTTTTGGGTTTGATAACAGTGAGTTGATTTTTGTTGCTTGATCTTAGCGGCCTAGTGGAGTGAGAGGGTTAGAGAAGGGTTTGAAGGGAAGGGATGTTATGGGGGTGGGTAATAAGTTTATGAGCGAGGGTGAGTTGATTAAAGTGAAGGAGTTGTAAGAGTTCTAGCCAGTTTAGTTCTTTAAGGGAGATACAAAGATGGGTGCGGTAAGGGGTTCCAGTGGCAAATTTAGCAATTTTGTTGCAATAAGCATCCAGCTTGTGTAGGTCTGTCTGTCAAAGGTTGGTAAGTATAAGGGATGCATAGAGTAGGGTGGAGACTAGCTGGGAATTGGCTATGGAGATTCTAGCCGCCTTGGTTAGGAATTGGCGGCTACAATATAATGCACCAAGTTTCTTGTGAACCATTTTTATTGTGAGAGATATGTGGGTGTCAAATCTAAGTTTGTTGTCTATTTCCACACCAAGTAATGTTGTGTGTTCTGATGGAGAGATGATGGTATTGTCTTTAGCGAGAATGTTGAAGTGGGGTTGTTTTGGGTGGCTTTGAAAGGTTGGAACAGGAGAAGTTTTGTCTTACTTGGGTTGAGTAGGAGCTGAGCATTGGATAGCCAGCTTTCTACAGAAGAGAATGATTCCTGTGTGATTTGTTGTAGTTCTGGTAGAGTGGGGGCAGAGCAGATGAGAGTAGAGTCATCTGCGTACTGTATAAGAGATGCTTGTGTGATGGCAGTATGTAGGTTGTTAGTGAAAAGTCAGAATAGCAGAGGGCCAAGGATAGACCCTTGGGGAACTCTGAGAGTAACTGGGAGGTGAGGTGATAGGTTATCGTCCCAGATTACTGATTGTTGGTGCCCGGGTATATATAGACTGTATTTATATAGTATATATCTGGGACAGAAGTAGGTTAAAAATTAAAAAAAGATAGCTGGGTGCAGAAGACCCAGGATAAAAAAGTGCCTGATCCTGGTAGGCACAATGGTGCCAGGACTGGAAAAAATGACGGTGTAGAATCCTCAAAATACAGAAACATTCCTACAATGGGGCTAGGCCAGGCCAAGGGGAAGGATGCCCCCCCCCCTGTTTTAGAAGGAAGTAGTAGCCCAAAAAAATCACAAAAACTGATAGGCCAAAGAAGAGGCATAACTACGATAAAGTGGACTGTTGAGGATAAGAAAGAAATTATGTATTGTTACTATTATGCAAAAAGCCCAGAATTTCCAGACACAAGATATACAAAATGATTAAGAGAGAAATTAGAGGAAACAAAAATACTTCACAAGAAAAATTGTCAGAAGCTTCAAATAAAAATTTGTATTCATTAATACAACAGATTTGTGAAAAATAGTATATAGATCAAGAATCATTGATCTGTTTGGAAAAAGAAGCATCTGAGGGAGTGTGAAAATATAAACAACTAAACCTATAGATTTTTGAAAAGTATAAAAAAGAAATATGGACATTGGAAAGAAAGAGAGATTTGATATGGTACAATATTTATGTAAACGAGAAAGCCAAATTAATCAATATAAAGATGGCAGCCCCAAAGATATTTGAAGAGAAATACAGGCAAAGGCATCCGGATATGGAAAATTTCACAATAAAGAAAATAATATCCCAAAGCGGGAATGTAGAAAAGAAGATTAGTAAAGTAGAAGTTAAAAAACAGAATAAAAGAGTGCTTAAAAATGTATAAGATACACCCTACACTGATTGACTACACCACAGTGACCATGAAACAGTGGAAGACCACTTTGCAATTAAGTCATGATAAAGGACAAATTATTATTCCAAGGATAAAAACTCAAAGTTGGATATTCCAGGGTGACTTTCTGTCACCGCTGCTATTCTGTCTTGCCCTTAACCAATTAAGCTGTTTACTTAACAGCTTAGGCCATGGCTATAATTTTGCTCCTACAAAACAATAAAGTGTAAAGACTTCTCATCTTCTCTTTGTCAACAATTTGAAACTGTATAGCTCATCAGATGTGGAACTAAAAGCACACCTGCAAGTTGTCAAAACCTTTTCAGATGATATAAGAATGTCATTTAGTCTTGTTAAATGTGCAAAAGCAACCTTTAAAGCAGGAAAACTGCAGCACCAAGAAAACATTAATTTGGGACAAGAATGTGATATAAAAGAACTTGAGTAAGATGGAGTTTATAAATATTCAGGAATTGATGAATGAGCAACAATTAAACAGGAACAAATGCAAATAAAACTTAGTAAGGAGTACTTTACAAGACTTAAATTAATCTTGAAAACAGCATTGACATCTAGGAAAAAAATCCAAGCTATAAACCAATTTGTTCTTCCTGTCTTAACTTACAGTTTTGGAGTGATTGACTGGCCTCAAAATGTGTTGGGTAGATTAGATAGGAAAACAAGAAGAATGCTTCATGCTCACCGAATGATTAATAAAAATCAATGCATACCAAGATTATATATTCACCGTTCCGAAGGAGGGATGGGACCGCCTTGAAAATTATTACATGTACAGATCTGCAATCATGGGACTCCGCACATATCTGCTGACCTCACAAGACCCAAATATAGTGAATGTTTTGAAACATAAGGAGAATAAATTTAATATGACTTCCCTGCTTAGGCTAGCAGAAGCATATCGGTAACAAGCAGGAATGGAAATCAAACCACAAGTGGATAAAAACCAGGCAGCAACTGAATGTGCCAAAAAACAAAAGAAAGAATATAAGGTAAAGGACCAGATGAGAAGGCAAGAAATGTGGAAAATGCATAAATATATTTTCAAGTACAGAAAATGTCTGGAAGAACCCCATACTGATCAGGAACAAATGCAGGAATGGGTAAGGAGAGACAAAGTCAAACCAAGAGATGAAAGGTTAATACTGGTGGCACAAGATAATGGGCTATGTACACATTGGTTTACAAAGTCCATTGAACATGTGGGAGAAACAGACAAATGTAGGTTTTGTAAAATAGACTTGTAAACAGTTAGACACCTCTTTGCTGGTTGCGACATACTAATGGCAGAAGGACTGTATACTGAAAGGCATAATAATGTGGCAAGACTGTTGAACTGCGGATTGTGCAAACATTATGGTACTGAAGTGGCTGAAAAACACTGGAAACATGATCCACAAAGAATCATAGAAAATGATGGTTTACATCACATGGCATCACCCATTACCAACAGTTCAAATGACAGATATGAGAAAACCAGATATAGTGATCCATGAAAAGAAGACAAAAGTAGCATTGATCATTGAAATCGCCACGCTCAGTGTCTTGCGTACAGGGAGACACAAAATCATAAAATATCAGGATCTGCAAGCAGAAATGAGAACAATGTGGACAAAGGATACTCAGATAGTTTCAATTGTAGTAGGAGCAACGGGTCATATAAAAAAGCGTCTACAAGCATATTTAGATATGCTACAAAACATGTAACTCTGTACAAATTGCAGAAGGAGTGATTACTTGGCATATTGCAGGTGCTGCAAAGAGCACTTTTGGCTGACATCAAGAGTGAAACAATACTAATTTCATGAACTTTAATTGTACTTTGACTTAGGAATGAGGTCCATTCCCTTCATGGTATGAGAAACCCAAAAGATTTGGAGAAATTAAAAAAGGCAAAATTACCCAATGCCTTTTTCCATATATTACCACTTCTTGGCCACTTTGCATGGTAGTAAAGTTATACACTATTTATTTGTTTGTTTGCTAGCTTCTTTGCTTGTTTGTATGATTTTTTTTGCCTGTGTGTTTACTTGCTTTTTGCCCAGCATGTCATATAATGTCTAGCATATTGGCAGTTGTCAATTAGTCATTAAAACTGTAATGTCTCTGTGAAGACTGTGATTTAATACTTCTACTAGTAAGACTTATAGTACCAAAGAACTCTTGTCTGCACTCTGTGCAGATATAGGACATGAAACAACCAAGTACTAAGCAGCACAAACCAGGAAATAATATCAGGATTCACAGCAATAGGGCAACACACAGAAGTACCACAGAAGTCACAGGAAAATAAAGTTAAATTTAAGTTGAATTTAATGAAGCGCTTTTCGTCTGTGGTGTACACAGACTTCCTCAGACAAAAAGTATTACAAACTACATTTAACTGAACAGCAGCTTAAATATCCAGCAGTATTAAGTCAAAGGTTCAATTAACCAATCAGGCACACCTTGAACCATGAATAAAAATTTAAAGTTAAAACGCAAGCTCACAGGACTTGAGTTCAATCACTCACATTATATTAAAATTAAAAATAAAACTAGACAATCATAAAATCAGCCAGTTGTTAGCCTATCATCTAAATAAACACTAGCCACTACCTGATATAAACAAGTACAAAACACAAAACAGTTAGAGTCTGTTACAAACTCATAAAGGCAAAAAGACTATCTAACCAGGTTCTTAAGTTTAAGAAGGCTGCTAATAGAGCAGCCTTCATTGAGACCTGGTAGAGCATAGGCATTTAATCTAATTTGCCATCGCAATTCAGACACCTCTAATAATAGGTGTACAGGGGCTCCTCTAATAGTGTCATGCATTTGTTCTATAACCATAAACTTAAAATGGTGGTCTTTATGCTGGATGATATGTTTAGCAAGAGCATTTTCATCTTTCGCTTTGTTAATTGCATATTGATGTTCGTAGATCCGATCTTTAAATCTACGCTCAGTTTTACCTACATAAAAACCTGTGCATTTTTGGCATAATGCCACATAGACCACCATTTTAGAATCTGCATCTAATGTCGTATCTAATATTATCAATGTCAAATCGGTTTGATTCAAGAATGTGACGACATTGATTGCAGTTTTGACATTTGAACATCCCAGGAGTACGGGTACTCTGCCGCTCAGGTTGTTCCAACAACATTTTCATATTTTTACCCCTTCTATATGTAACCTCAGGTTTAACTCCCAGTTTGTTCAAAATTGCAAGGTTGGAACGGAACAAGTTCCAGTTCTTAGTAATGATGTCCATAATAGACCTACTACTTGGACAATATGTAAGAATTAATCTAGTGTTATTATTATGTATAGGAGTAGTTCCACAACACAAGAAGCTGATAGCCTGTTATTATTAAATTTACTTAATAACTCCACTGACTTTTTAGTTTTTACCTCTTCCTTCAACACTGAGGCAATAGCCTATTTAGACGTATGGTTGGCGAAAAATGACATCTTGAATAAATATGTGGCCAGCATATATAGAAAGCCTACCTACTCTAATTCTTTTCTTCATTTTAGTAGCTGCCATCCTAGCTACCAAAAAAGGTCTGTGGCTAAGGGTCAGCTCGTACGAGCAGCCCGGATGGTGAGCCTGGACGATGACTTTCTTAGGGAATGTGACTTACTTAAGAATATGTTCCTTCATAGAGGCTATCCGCTAACTTATTAGACAACTTAGTCAATGAGGTGATTAACAAAAGATCCAGTGGGTTTTACAAACCTATACTGAACATCAGTTCTTCCGGGTTGGCAGAGTCTAGGTTAGAATGTATAGGTGGAACTACTCCTATACATAATAATAACACTAGATTAATTCTTACATATTGTCCAAGTAGTAGGTCTATTATGGACATCATTACTAAGAACTGGAACTTGTTCCGTTCCAACCTTGCAATTTTGAACAAACTGGGAGTTAAACCTGAGGTTACATATAGAAGGGGTAAAATATGAAAATGTTGTTGGAACAACCTGAGCGCAGAGTACCCATACTCCTGGGATGTTCAAATGTCAAAACTGCAATCAATGTCGTCACATTCTTGAATCAAACCGATTTGACATTGATAATATTAGATACGACATTAGATGCAGATGCACTTGTAATTCTAAAATGGTGGTCTATGTGGCATTATGCCAAAATGCACAGGTTTTTATGTAGGTAAAACCGGCGTAGATTTAAAGATCGGATCTACGAACATCAATATGCAATTAACAAAGCGAAGATGAAAATGCTCTTGCTAAACATATCATCCAGCATAAAGACCACCATTTTAAGTTTATGGTTATAGAACAAATGCATGACACTATTAGAGGAGCCCCTGTACACCTATTATTAGAGGTGTCTGAATTGCGATGGCAAATTAGATTAAATGCCTATGCTCTACCAGGTCTCAATGAAGGCTGCTCTATTAGCAGCCTTCTTAAACTTAAGAACCTGGTTAGATAGTCTTTTTGCCTTTATGAGTTTGTAACACACTCTAACTGTTTTGTGTTTTGTACTTGTTTATATCAGGTAGTGGCTAGTGTTTATTTAGATGATAGGCTAACAACTGGCTGATTTTATGATTGTCTAGTTTTATTTTTAATTTTAATATAATGTGAGTGATTGAACTCAAGTCCTGTGAGCTTGCGTTTTAACTTTAAATTTTTATTCATGGTTCAAGGTGTGCCTGATTGGTTAATTGAACCTTTGACTTAATACTGCTGG
This sequence comes from Protopterus annectens, assembly GCF_019279795.1. Classification (NCBI taxonomy): domain Eukaryota; kingdom Metazoa; phylum Chordata; order Ceratodontiformes; family Protopteridae; genus Protopterus; species Protopterus annectens. Next base: position 452,340,582 of record NC_056742.1, read on the forward strand.
ATATTTAAGCTGCTGTTCAGTTAAATGTAGTTTGTAATACTTTTTGTCTGAGGAAGTCTGTGTACACCACAGACGAAAAGCGCTTCATTAAATTCAACTTAAATTTAACTTTATTTTCCTGTGACTTCTGTGGTACTTCTGTGTGTTGCCCTATTGCTGTGAATCCTGATATTATTTCCAGATATAGGACATGTTTCTATACATGAATGCAATAGATCGCTTTTAGTATGAGATCTTAGTAAAGATATCACAGTTTTCTCCATGCTTAGATCTGTCAGATGATGCCTAGACTGTGCTTTGCTACTCTGAACATATGTTTTTCAAAGAAAGTTATGTTCTATTTATATAACTAGTTATATTTCATGTGCATTTACTATACTCAGGAGAGTGATTGCATGGAAATAAAAAAAATGTTACTGAAATAGGAAAGTTTTACTATATGCAAGAAGTGCTCTCTGTTCTTGTGAAGAGGAAAGGTCAGTTTTGGGAGCAGTTGACTAACAGGCTAAGTAGTCTTGAAACTGTTTTAAACTAGCTTAGTAAAGGGGATTATGTAGCAGAATATCTATAACTCTGAAGGTACGTTAGAATATAGTGCCTTAAATACAAAAATGTTAGTTTCAGCAATTTACTGACATGAGGTCTTACTTGCTATCCATGTTATTTTTCTGAAAAATGCTCGGAAACATTCCTGGGCTGATGGAGAAATTGATAGCTCAGTGTTATATTCTGGGTTCCCTGTGAAGTCAGTCGGGTCACCTGGTTGTCATCTCCATACCATGTGATGTTTATTGTCATGTCATGGTTGATATGTGATGAGATATCGACATGCAAGGAAACGGACAGTGCATCTGACTCCACTATAAAATACCCACCCTTCGTTCACATCTGTGTCTTTAACCTGTGACACGTGGAAATAACTCTTTCTTCAGGATTCCTGGACTTGAATGTGGCCTGCTCCTACTATGCCAGGTCCATGAGATCTTTCTTGCATGTGGTCTTTATGTGCATCATTTGTATCAGTGTTGCCACTGACATACAAGATGCATCTTCAAAAGAGCCGAGGCCAGCAAATATGTCTTCCTGAGTAGTGGTTGTAGTAAATGTCTTCATAGAAATGTTATCTTTTTTCATGCAACGCTTTTCAATACAATAATTTGAAATTTAATATCTGCAGTCCTTTATAAGACACACACCATTTTTTTCTGCTATGCAGAAATACACCACATTATTTTCTGCTGTTTACCAGTCAGTGGTTTACCAGATAAATCCAAATAATATGAGATACCTAGAGCAATAAAAACAATACAAAGCATGCAACAATTAGTACAGTAATCCAGATGAAGAGATTCATACAATTGGAGTTTTATACACTAGTCTTTTACATTTTTGGAATTTTTGTATTTCAAACAAAGAAAAACCTCTTTTGACCTCACAAATAACACATATTCTCAATATAGGCAATAAAATGTCTTTGATGATACAGCAGTCCACCAAAGTGTCATACATATTACTAAGATTTTTTTAGATATTTGCATAAAGAACAGACTACCTTCCCATGCATACACAACTTTATAAAGCCAAGCTATATATAAAATCAATGCCTGTTTGCCTCCAACTTCTCAGGCAGTATAGTGATGCTAGGGCTACTTTTTTTGTGGAAAGGGCAGTTGTATAAGTGAACTCACCCATAAAAGTAGACGTTTGAATAATCACTTCTGCAGTAACCTTAGCTATATTGGTTATATCCTGAATAGGATATAACAGCTGGCCAGCTTTTAAAGATTCAAGGCACCTTCCACATGCCTACACCATCAGTCAGCCCAATCTGAGCTGACAAAAACGTATAATCCCCCTTCTTAATTTACAGATAACTACATAAATTCACTGAATAACAGCAACATGTCTGTCTTAGTGATATCAAGCATTTTAATGATGTAAGAATTTTGTTTTCTCTGTGGAAGTCTTTATATCAAGCTCCATTTTCTAATCACAGATTACTATATAACTTTTCCAGCTTAAGCATCAGTTGTCTACTACAGTGTTCTTAGGCAATTTAGTATTGCCAGGATTAATTAATTGATCTTTGATTGGTAGATTGATTGTTTCAGCAATTCTCTCCACCATCATGGAATAATAATTTCCTACTTATTCATTTCTAGCCAGGCTATTCTAGCTGTGGACAGGCCATTTTCAACTCCAGCCCTCCTTCAGGAATCCACTCTTTATACAACAAACTTTTGTTCCCATATACAGACTCCCCTCTTCCTTGAACCTGAGGTGCTTCCTTAATTATCTCCCTCAAGCATTGTACTGTAGGGTCTGTAAGTTGAGCCTGCCTCAAGTGTAAATTTGCGACCCTCCCAAGCTCCCCTTTCTCAGCCATACATTTGCGACCATCCCAAGCTTCCCTTTCTCAACGGTACATTTGCAACTCTTCCAAGCTCCCCTGTCTCAACTGTACATTTGCGACCCTTCCAAGCTCCCCTTTCTCAACTGTACATTTGTGACTGTCCCAAGCTCCCTTTTCCCAACTGTACATTTGCAAGCCTCCCAAGCTCCCCTGTCTCAACTGTACATTTGCAACCCTCCAAAGCTCCCCTCCTCAGCTGTACATTTGCAACCTTCCCAAGCTCCCCTTTCTCAAGTGTGCATTTGTGACCCTCCCAAGCTCCCCTTTCTCAAGTCTACATTTGCAACCTTCCCAACCTCACCTTTCTCAACTGTACATTTGCAACCTTCCCAAGCTCCCCTTTCTCAAGTGTGCATTTGTGACCCTCCCAAGCTCCCCTTTCTCAAGTGTACATTTGTGACCCTCCCAAGCTCCCCTTTCTCAAGTGTACATTTGCGACCCTCCCAAGTTCCCCTTTCTCAACTGCACATCTGCGACCCTCCCAAGCTCCCCTTTCTTAACTGTACATTTGTGACCCTCCCAAGCTCCCCTATCTTCTTAAAGCTGTACCTCAGTGTCACTCTCAGTACTATCACTTACCTGCATTCTCACAGTTACCATGTCCAATGGCATATCAGTACCAACAAGCAGCTGTGGCTCACATTCAGACTTGCTGCTACCGGATAGCACCTTCTCTGAAACAGCCACCACACTAGTCTCAGCGTCAGGTATGAGACCTTTCTGGGTCTCTCCCAGACTACCGGACCTACATGCCTTTCTCCAAGCCTGACTGCGTGTCACTGCATGTACACAAGGTACTGCATCATCAATGTCACTGCATGTACACAAGGTACTGCATCATCAGAGTCACTGCATGTACACAAGGTACTGCATCATCAGAGTCACTGCATGTACACAAGGTACTGCATCATCAATGTCACTGCATGTACACAAGGTACTGCATCATCAAAGTCACTGCATGTACACAAGGTACTGCATCATCAATGTCACTGCATGTACACAAGGTACTGCATCATCAGAGTCACTGCATGTACACAAGGTACTGCATCATCAATGTCACTGCATGTACACAAGGTACTGCATCATCAATGTCACTGCATGTACACAAGGTACTGCATCATCAATGTCACTGCATGTACACAAGGTACTGCATCATCAATGTCACTGCATGTACACAAGGTACTGCATCATCAGAGTCACTGCATGTACACAAGGTACTGCATCATCAATGTCACTGCATGTACACAAGGTACTGCATCATCAGAGTCACTGCATGTACACAAGGTACTGCATCATCAATGTCACTGCATGCACACAAGGTACTGCATCATCAGAGTCACTGCATGTACACAAGGTACTGCATCATCAGAGTCACTGCATGTACACAAGGTACTGCATCATCACCGTCATTCCCTATCTGGACATCTGCAGGAATATCCTCAAAGGCACCTACTTGCTTGCTTCCTCTTCCACCCTGCCAGTCAAGACGAATCCTAACCAAAGGTATTTGGAACAGGGTCCCTCTGAACACTCTGACTGGAGTGGACTGTCCAAGCAGGTTCTGCTGTTCTCTAACCACTGCAGGCCTCACTATGGCTATACCAGAAGCTATGTCCCTCTTAGCAGTTACCTGCTTACTATCTACTAAGATAAAGTATAATTTTTTGTTGATAATTTGACATCCCAATTGTTTATAAACAACTTACCACTGGCCATTTGTCATCACCACTTGCTGGCTCCCTCACCTTCAGTTTCTCACCTTGCCTGGGTGGACATTTGACTGCTATGAGTCCTCTCTGGTTAAACTTGAAACATCTAATCCCTAATCATGCACTTGGATTAGTAGTTTCCCCAATTAGTGGTGTACTTTCTTGGAGTGATTTAGACTGCCCCCATGGGTTCCCTTATGTCCATGTGCATCACTGGGTATACCTCTCCTATGCAGTGGTGCTCTGCTTGCCAAGTAAGGATCCCCATTTTTCCCCAACTCCTCCACAGAGTTACACTCTCTGTCTGTTAACCAGAACTTCATGTAATCCGGCAAAGAACAGAGGGCTTGTTCCCTCACCAAAATGTCTGACAGTCCCTCAAAAGTGGCAACCTGACACCCACTCACCTATCTGTGAAAATAAGTACTTAAGTCATCAATATAATCACGTACCCTTTCATCGACCTTGCATCTATGTTCACAAAACTTTTTTCTATAAGCTTCAGGTATTAGTTTAAAACAATCTATAAGAAAGTTCTTAACTTTAGCATAATTAAAACAATCTACATCATTTAGTTTTGCTACAGCCTGAATAGCTTTACCATGGAGTAAGGGACTCAAGAGCTGGACCCAGAGCTCACGGTTAGCATCATATTGTCTACATACCCTCTCAAAAATATGAATAAAACTATCAAATTCCTCCCCATCCCTGTACTGAGGAAAACATTTACTGACATTTGCAGCATCTGGGGTCCATTTATTGCCTTCCCCATTACTTCTATGACCCTCTTGAAGGGTTTGAAGCTCCATTTCATACCAGTGCTGTCTTTCTGCTACCTCGGCTCCAAAACATCTCAGTCTCACTCTGCTGTCTCCAGTTGTTTGGCTTCCAGTTCACATTGATGCTGCTTCTCCCTTTTCTCCACCTCCAGTTCTAGTCTACTTAACTCCACCTCCAGTTCTAGTCTACTTATCTCCACCTCCAGTTCTAGTCTACTTAACTCTAGATGGATTATCTGGTCCTCTGAAGAAAATATGGACTGTCTCATCTTGGCAGGTTGGACATCACCAACTCCATACTGGATAGCCTCCAAACGGATGGTATGAGCTGTGACTGCAACCAAGATTAAAATCATTACTTCCCTGGTCAGGCTGGCATGCACCAATCCTCTGTCTTCACACTCTTTAGCCAACTGGGTCTTTGTCAACTTGCTAAAATCTTCTGCTGACATCCTTGCCTGCTATTCCTGACTATTGAACTAAAAAATATATATAAATAAAACAGTGGTGGATTGAAATTTTGAATGTTTACCTTGTGGCTGTCAAGAGTGCTCACCGTAATGACAACTACCCACAGGCTACTGGAATCCAGTTAAAAAATCCACATCACTGGCACCAATAAATGTGATGTGCAGGCAATACCCCACCAATTAAATTTGACGTCCCTTACTATACTGGGTCAGTAACTAAGAAGCTTCAATTCTCAGTACTGACTCCGGTGTGAGACTATCACTTAAACAGGAGTAATATTTCACAATTTTCCCCAAAGAGCACAACAAGAACACACTCAATAATCTGGGACTGGACTATATACTTCTGTCCACCCTTAATGTAACTCATTATTACACACTTCAGAGCAATGTGTCCAAGTTTAAGACCTCTGATACACTCACACTCAAAGTAAATTTAAACCTCACACATCCAAACACTTCTGGGAAAGCCTGATACAGATTTCCAGTTGTGTCCCTTCCCCAAAATAAATGGGTAATACTGCCACCAATCAAATTATCTTCATGCCATTCTAAAGGGGTGTCCAATTATGAAAATTAACTATCAAAATAAATGATAGCTATGAAGGCCAGACCTTTGAGGGGACCTGGGGAGTATCAAACAGGGATAAGCACTCTCTAATCTCTAAAGACCACACTGATTTCCAGCCACAGTGTAAAGTAATGAAAAACATGTTATAATATGTAAAATGATTACAAGAATGTAAATCAATAGCTTTCAATAAACACCAAAATTCAATCACCAGAAATATAAAATTAAACTGTAGGATAGAAGTCTATCATTTTAGAAAAACTCTATCTTAGTAACTAAGTTTTCCTAATCTAACTAGAGAATACTATCCCTAGTCTAATTTAACATATAACAGCAAGGCAAAGGCAGGCTTACAGTTTTTGGTGAATACTGTTTCGTTTGGGAATCACTGCACAGCCACTCTTTACAAACTGCTGTTCTTCACAAACTGCTCAGCACTTGACTAACTGCACAGGTTAACAGTCTCAACTGTCTTATTTAAAAAAAATAATAGCTAGCTATTTGAAAAAGTTCTTTTTCCTGTCAACCAGCTATTCAAATAATCACTTAACAACCAGGAACATTCTAATGACATCACCTGCTGTTCAGTTGAACTGTTCAGTTGATTGTCCACAGTACTTAATCTCCCTCTCAAACATTTGTAATTAGAAAAGTATAAAAGCACTGACAGATTCTTCAAGCATTCTGTTTAAACAGGGAAATATTCAACATTAAAAAAAGTATTTACATTTTCACAAAGGATCTTTGAATCCTATCTTGAAAACTGCAGGTCTCCCCTGGTTGTCCGCGTGGTGTGCTGCCGCATTAAAGCCTAGTGCTCCTCATCGGGTTGTCCCCTCCCTGCTGACCCATCTCACTTGGTATCACTGAAGCAACATAGCAGGATAATTGTGTTGGCACCCAAGAAGCACCCCTATTCTCCTCTTGAACGACGGGTTATCTGCTGCTTAATCCTTCCACTACTGCCTCATTAAAGCCTAGTGCTCCTCATCGGGTTGTCCCCTCCCTGCTGACCCATCTCACTTGGTATCACTGAAGCAACATAGCAGGATAATTGTGTTGGCACCCAAGAAGCACCCTATTCTCCTCTTGAACGACGGTTATCTGCTGCTTAATCCTTCCACTACTGCCTCATTAAAGCCTAGTGCTCCTCATCGGGTTGTCCCTCCCTGCTGACCCATCTCACTTGGTATCACTGAAGCAACATAGCAGGATAATTGTGTTGGCACCCAAGAAGCACCCCTATTCTCCTCTTGAACGACGGGTTATCTGCTGCTTAATCCTTCCACTACTGCCTCATTAAAGCCTAGTGCTCCTCATCGGGTGGTCCTCTTGCTCCTGCCCCATCTCACTTGGTATCACTGAAGCAACATAGCAGGATAATTGTGTTGGCACCCAAGAAGCACCCTATTCTCCTCTTGAACGACGGGTTATCTGCTGCTTAATCCTTCCACTACTGCCTCATTAAAGCCTAGTGCTCCTCATCGGGTTGTCCCCTCCCTGCTGACCCATCTCACTTGGTATCACTGAAGCAACATAGCAGGATAATTGTGTTGGCACCCAAGAAGCACCCCTATTCTCCTCTTGAACGACGGGTTATCTGCTGCTTAATCCTTCCACTACTGCCTCATTAAAGCCTAGTGCTCCTCATCGGGTTGTCCCCTCCCTGCTGACCCATCTCACTTGGTATCACTGAAGCAACATAGCAGGATAATTGTGTTGGCACCCAAGAAGCACCCCTATTCTCCTCTTGAACGACGGGTTATCTGCTGCTTAATCCTTCCACTACTGCCTGTATGTCACTTTGCCTAATTATTTTAGTTTATGTTTTGTCCTATTGTGGAAGCACACACGTGACACCAGCTACGGTTTTCCCCTCAGCTTTCAGACACTTACCCCTAACATCTTTCCTCTTTTACTGCTACTCCCTCCTACCCCAGGTTGTCTAACTTTTCCTCCACTGTTATCCCACTTGCCTGCCTGTTTCTGCTCCCATACTGTCTGTAATTTGCTTTCCTGGCCTGTTGCACTCTTTTTCCCTCTTATTCCTCCCTATCCTTCATCAATTGACTATATCTTGAACATCTCTACTTGTATACTTGCTATTACCCCATCACTGTCCCTCTGCTGACTATTTTTCCCTGTGCCTGTTATATTCTTGCAAACTACTGCCTACCTTCTTATCTTTCTTTAACAACTCTCCTTTACATATCTCTAAACTACATAGCATATGAAACAGTAGTGTTTCAGATACTCTGCTTAGCTGATAGACTTCGCTCTCCTCTCTGGCTGTTTCCCTGTGCTTTCTGCCTCCCGCCCCTATCCTTCCCTTCTAGCTATTGGTTCTACCTTCTGCTTCCCCTCCCCCCTACACCCTCGAACTCTATATGTAGTGGCCTCATTGCTAAGGCGCCATCTTTGAATCCTATCTTGAAAACTGCAGGTCTCCCCTGGTTGTCCGCGTGGTGTGCTGCCGGTAAGTGAGCATTTCTACTCAAATACTGACTTATTTTGCTCAGAATTGAGCATTTTTAATTGGATATTGCATTATTTTGAGCGTATATCTGACTAAACTGTAGAAAGAGACTTAGGTTGCAGTCGCTGGGATCCGGCGTGCTCCTAACGCTTCTATTATGAATGTCTCTCACTGATTGTAACTCTGTAAGTAGTTGCTAGTGTTTCTAAAGACTAAACCTGTAGATAGAGTCTTAGGTTGCACTCGCTGGATCCGGCGTGCTCCTAACGCTTCTTTTGTGATTGTATCTCACTGTTTTTGGCTCTGTAAGTAGTCGCTAGTGTTTCTAAAACCTAAACCTGTAGAAAGAGTGTTAGGTTGCAGTCGCTGGGATCCTGCGTGCTCCTAACGCTTCTTGTATGATGGTCTCTCTCCAATTTTAGCTCTGCAAGTAGTCGCTAATATTTTTAAAGTCATAATTACTGTTTTTACCTAATAGAGTTTTGTAACACCCATTTATTGACCTTTTTCTGCTTATAAGGGAGTATTTTAGTTGGTTATTGCCTTATTTTGCTTGTACATTTGTCTAAACCTGTGGAAAGAGTCTTAGGTTGTAGTCGTTGGGACCCTGCCTTTTTATGGTGGTCTCTCACTAATTTAAGCTCTAAAAGTAGTCGCTAGTGTTTCTAAAGGCATTACTACTGTTTTTTTTTACCTTCAAGTGGTTTCTATCACCTATAATGTATTGTCATGTAGTTACTGAGGTCCTGCCCTCTTGAATACCTGGACACACTGTTTTTGTGGCTGTTTACTATTGATTTATCAGTAATTAAGTAAAGCATAGCTCTTCTGTGGCCTTCTGGTCAGCTACTGTATATAATCACTAGGAGGAATTTTGAAGAGCATGTTCACTACAAACGCTGCTCTCTCTTAAATTACTCTCTGTATGTGGTGACAAGCGTTATATCCTACTAAATTTCTCTACTGAATGGATAAATACTGTATTGTTTCTATACATTGTATGTATATATAAATACCCTTACTTGCATGGTACATGAATGCTTAATCCTTTACTTGTATAGTGAATGAATATACTGTTAACATCTGCATTTAACCTGGTTTAGAACAGCTAGATTTCTGTACCAAATTACATTCACTGGATACTTGTATTATTGCATTGACATTACTTATATCAACTGTTGCTAATATTGATATATTATCTTGGTATACCTGTTATAGTAACTAGCAGATATCTAATTCTCCCTCTCTTTACTGACATACTTCTTTATCTGATATCTCTCTGCCCATTCCTCTGCTTAACCTCCTATGCTATTTCTGTTTCCTTTGGTCTTCCTAACCCTATATTTCTTCTGTTTTGTATTACAGCATTAAAGCCTAGTGCTCCTCATCGGGTTGTCCCCTCCCTGCTGACCCATCTCACTTGGTATCACTGAAGCAACATAGCAGGATAATTGTGTTGGCACCCAAGAAGCACCCCTATTCTCCTCTTGAACGACGGGTTATCTGCTGCTTAATCCTTCCACTACTGCCTGTATGTCACTTTGCCTAATTATTTTAGTTTATGTTTTGTCCTATTGTGGAAGCACACACGTGACACCAGCTACGGTTTTCCCCTCAGCTTTCAGACACTTACCCCTAACATCTTTCCTCTTTTACTGCTACTCCCTCCTACCCCAGGTTGTCTAACTTTTCCTCCACTGTTATCCCACTTGCCTGCCTGTTTCTGCTCCCATACTGTCTGTAATTTGCTTTCCTGGCCTGTTGCACTCTTTTTCCCTCTTATTCCTCCCTATCCTTCATCAATTGACTATATCTTGAACATCTCTACTTGTATACTTGCTATTACCCCTATCACTGTCCCTCTGCTGACTATTTTTCCCTGTGCCTGTTATATTCTTGCAAACTACTGCCTACCTTCTTATCTTTCTTTAACAACTCTCCTTTACATATCTCTAAACTACATAGCATATGAAACAGTAGTGTTTCAGATACTCTGCTTAGCTGATAGACTTCGCTCTCCTCTCTGGCTGTTTCTGCCCCGCTTCGCTCCCCTCCCTACCCCCTTATCCCACCCACCCCACGTACCCCTAGCTTTATACCTGACATACCACACCTCCTCTTTCTCTCCACCTATCCTAGCCTCCTACATACCACTCCTCCTCTATATCTTAACCTACCCTAAGCTCCTACCTCACCTGTACCGCCCTCCTGTCAAACCTCCCTCTATTACCTCCTCCTACTCCCCTCCCCTCCCAATAACTACTCACTTACCTTGATATCCACCTGGTTTCATTTACTCACTCTATACTCTTAGCCTATATCCAGTTTATTCCTTTCTCTTTCACCACAATATGTCTACCAAAACTTACAAACCAATACCCAAGACCCCTGTATTAGGAACTACCTTGGAAAACATAACACTTCCACCTATTATTTTGCTTGCCCTTACATTACCATACTTCCTAACCTGTTATGAATCAAATCCCAACTACCACTTTATCTACTCACCCAAACATACAGCCACTGATCTCATAAGCCTAAAACTTACTCATTTAAACATTACGCCTATCCCTAGCTACCTCCTTGCCAGATATCACAGACTGTCCCACATTAAATTTCTAAATCTCTTGATTAAGAAACCAAAATACTTATTGTACTCCCCTATCATAGCTTACCTTGAACATAGCCACTCTACCTTGGTTGACGGGACATCCACCCCAACCCAGGGCCCTTAACTACTCCACCTGGTGTGGCAACCACTTCACTAAACTCTTCCCTACTACTACCAACCTTTAATACAAACACTCTACTCATAGGTCACCTTAATATACGAAGTGTCAATAATAAAATCACCCATCTCCACTCCCTTCTACAACACCACTCCTTTGATATTCTTTGTTTAACTGAAACCTGGTTAAAACCCTTTACCAAAGATAATGAAATCATACCTCCAGGTTATAACATATTGAGACTTGACCAAGAAAACTAAAGGCGGAGGAGTTGCACTCCTATTCAAAACAGAACTTAGTGTAACATTAATACCCTATGATAACCTGGACAATAACAAGACTGAACTTCTTATCTCAAAGCTACAACTAAACCCTAAAAATCCATCTATATCATCTGTATATATCTACCCCCTGGAAATAATTCTACTACTATAGAAAATAACCTTAGTTGGCTCTCCTCCTCCTATCCCCAAGAAACCATAATTCTCGGAGACTTTAACCTGGACTGGTCCTCTTTAACTACTAATAACCCAGCTTCACATATTAACCTCCATGACTTTACTCAAATAATAAACGCTCCACTAGGACCAATAAAACTAACAACAAAGAAAGCATTCTAGACTGGATTCTCATTAATAAACCTCTTATTAAATATCAGTCTGGAGTACTACCTGATGACTTTAGCGATCACAACCTAACCTATATTACTAGACAAAGAAATGCCTCTAACAACACACCTACCTACAGGATCCTACGTAATCTCAAATGTTTCAACCCTATACAATTTAGAACTGAACTAAGTGCTTGCAACTGGAACCAACTAAAGACACTTCCTCTTGAAGAAGCTGTACAATACTTTAATACTACATTCCTAACTATTCTAGATAATCATGCCCCATCACGCACTATCCGAATTAAATCTAAACCTGCCCCCTGGTTATCTAAAGATACAAGACAAAAATGCTACTTAGAAACAAAGCTTGGATAAAATGGCGAGCTAGCAAATCTTCTGCAGACCAACAGACCTTTAGATACCTAAGAAACAGTACTAAAAAAGCTATCTTCTCTGATAAAAGAAGTTATTATAGCAATCTCCAGCAAACTAATCACAATAACCCTCAAAAATTCTGGTCAACCCTAAACAGGCTTCTACACCCTGGACAGACTACCACTCCATCCCCTACCGGATCTGAAAATAATTCTTCCCTTGATACTGCCAACACTTTCAACTCTTTCTTTATTGATACTATTAATTCTTTGGCCTCTCACCTCTCTAGTGACTATACTAGTATCCCCGACCCTGCATCCTCCAGACTACCAATCTTTAGGCTACAACCCATCTCCACTGCCTTTATACAAAAATGTATCCACAAACTTAAACCCTGCACCCTCGGCTGACCAACTCCCATCTGAATTCCTTCAAAAGCAGCCTCTGAAATTGCCTATCCCATATCTATTCTCATTAACAGAACCATAAATGAAGAAACCATACCTGACATTTGGAAAATCTCTCACATCATACCCTTGCACAAAGGAGGTAACTCCTATGAACTCTCTAATTATAGGCCCATAGCTCTCTTGTCCCCACTAGCAAAGATCATGGAAAATGTGTTCATCATCAGTTAATGGACCACTTAATAAAGTACAACATTCTCACTAACTGTCAACATGGATTTAGGCCTTCTCACAGCACAACCACCGCTCTCCTCACTTTTACAGACCATATTAATAAGAATCGTAATAACAGCATCCTGTCTTCAGCTCTCTTTATTGACCTGTCTAAGGCCTTTGATATGGTTAACCACTCCATTCTCCTGAAAATTCTTGAATCTCTCTCCTTAGAATCTAAGGCTGTCCACTGGTTTAATTCCTATCTTACAAACAGGAAACAAGCCGTTCTTTGGGATAACAAACTCTCATCCCTTCTCCCTATCTCACTTGGGGTCCCCCAAGGATCTATTCTTGGACCACTTCTTTTCTCCCTCTTTATAAATGACTTACAAGCAGCGATTCCCCAGGCCACTTGTATACAATATGCTGACGACTCCACATTAATTTGCTCTGCTAAATCCATCTCTGAACTACAAATTAACACTCAAGCTGTTTTCTCCAAAGTTGAAACCTGGTTCTCAAAACGATGCCTACTTCTAAATGCTAAAAAAACCAAACTCTTACTCTTTAAGCCCACTACCAGATCCCCTACACTAGACTTTACTATCCTATCTAGCAATGGAACTACTATATCACCTGACCCTACAACCAAACTACTAGGTGTCACAATTGACAACAACCTCACCTTTGATTGTCATATCAATAATACCATTAAATCTGTAAACAGAAAACTCGGCTCTCTCTATAGAATTAAAACTTTCTTAACCTCTTCAGCCAAAGCTACCCTTGCCCACTCTCATCTAATTTCTACTCTTCTCTATGCTTCACCTATTTATACTAACCTCAAGAAAAATATTCTCTCTAAACTATCTACCACGTACAATAATATAGCTAGATTTGTTACTGGTAAACCTTTCAGAACACACCACTGTCTGAATCTGCAGCAGCTAAACTGGCTTGAACTATCAAACATGTTACTTCTTTCCCAACTCACATTTGTTCATAGAGCATTTTACCAACCTCACAACACACCTATACTCTCCAACCTCTGCATCCCCTACTCTAATCTAAACTCCCTCCGCTCATCTAGCAAACTGCTAGTTACCTTAACCAAATCTAAAACCTAGCAGGTGATTCCCTTTTTTCAAATACCATTGGAAAACACTGGAATCAACTTCCTTCTGAACTTACTTCTATTGCCTCCTCTGTTTTGTTTAAACAAAAACTCAGAAGTTACCTTAAAAGCCACTGGATGTGTCCCTGCTCTAATCCTGACTAAAATAATTTCCATCTATTATTCTCGCTTTCTCTCCTACTGCCTGCTCTTTCTGCTTCCTCCCTTACCTTTCTCTTTTTACCATTACAGACTGCTCCTTGTCTTCGTCATCTTTATGGCCCTTAATCTCTCTCTAACTACCTTATGTCTATTTATATCTGCTCTCTCTCTATTGTTGCTTCTCTTTCTTTAATCTTATACTTCCTCCTTGGTATTAAAACATGTTAGAATGTTCATCATTGTGTTACTCAGATTTGCTAGAAAGTTAAGTGCTGTTCTTTCGGTTAACTTATTACATTTCCTTTTCCATGTTCTTTCACTTTTTTTTCCTGTTTTTAGATATAGATAACAATGTGTATTATGTCATTTGTCCTCATGATGTATCTCCTTTTGTCTATATGTGGAGCTTTTCTCCCCGGGCCTCTGCTGAAAATGGAAATATATCCAGTTGGACTAGCCCGGTCAACAAATGTAAAATAAAATAAAATAAATAAATAGACATGCTGGCATACAATATAAATTAATCTGAGAATAGCCTGACATGCTAACACAGATGACAGCGTTTTCATTTTCTTCACACACACACACACACACACACACACACACACGCGCGTGTGTGTGTGTGTGTGTGTGTGTGTGTGTGTGTGTGTGTGTGTGTGTGTGCGTGTATATATCTTATATACATGTGGAATCTGATGCTTTTATCAAAGAGATGTAGTTGCCAAAAGGGGATTGTCAACTTCTCTGGTGAATTCTTGTTTTGTTATGCAGTCGAAGCAGTTTTGGGTGAGACTGGCTAACAGGTGCATTAAGGAAGTTTCTCCTTTTCCCCATTCTAATCCAGTCATGGAGTTGGTACATTTAAGTTGGGGGGGGGGGGGGTAAGGGAAGGACTAGTTTTTCTGTATTTTTTATTTTTTTCAACTAGACATTCGATTAGTATATCATAGGATCATAGGAGATTACTAGGCCATCGATATGGGGGTCATTTTAAGCCTAGCCATTTCAACCCAATGTAATACCAAAGAGGTACTAGTCAATACCCAAGACTGCATTTAGTGATGACTGCCCATGTCCAGGAGGGTTGTGGGCACTATCCCTGGTAAAAATTTACAGTGCCCATCCACTCATCCAGGTTCCTCTTGAACATTGTCATAGAGGGTCTCTGTTATACATGAATTGGTAGCCAGTTCCAAAGATGTGGCAGTCACTGGGAGATAAATCTGTCCCTTCAAAATGTCCTATTTAAGTCATAGACCATATTTACGTCCCTGGAATGGGTAGCCCTAGATCCATTTTATTTACATATATGCAGTAAGTTCATTAAGTTTGAGTCTTGGGTTGCTTTCTACGCCAGTCATAAGTCTCCCCTAAAAAGTCTATATGATATGGAGTATACTGACAGGGATTTTAATCAGTCCATTTAAGGCATATGCTGGAGGCTCTTGATCTTTGTTAGAAACCTCTGAGTTCTCTCTGCTGTAGGTGGTTAGTGCGGTACATACTGAATACACATTATACTCAGTTATGGGTCAGATAAGTACAGGGGAATATAACTTCTTTTGTTTTTAAGGTGATACCTTTACTAATCAAGTGAGACACATGGAAAGCTTTCCTTACAATGGCAGACACATGGTGGCTGAAGTTAAGGTCACGGTCAACCTGTGATCCCAGGTCCCTTACCACTTCATGGGTACTTAGGGAATTGTTAGTGATTTGATAGTGTGAAGGGACATTGTTTGTGCTGAAGGGAATGATGATGCATTTCTTTGCACTCAGTTTGAGACAATGACTATTACACCAGTAGCTGGTCTGTGTGAGACCATCCTGAAGTATACTGATATCATTTGGGGATTCAGTGATTCCACCTAGTTTGTATTCATATGCAAACTCGTTCAGCCACAACTCTTTAGTTTTGAAATGAACTTCAGAGAAGTATATATCAAACATTAGTGGTCAACAGAATGATGACCGACATGGGAAGGCTTCTTTGTGAAGTGTGTGTGTTTGTGTGTGTGTGTGTGTGTGTGTGTGTGTGTGTGTGTGTGTGTGTGTGTGTGTGTGTGTGTGTGTGTGTGTGTGTGTGTGTGCCTTGTTAACTGATACTATAAAGGAAAGGGTTTTTAGTAACATAATAAGGGTGTGGGTGAGGGGCAGGAGTAGGGCTCGGTTTGTGGTTAACACATATAAGTATGGTGATGCAGTTGTGCCATCCACTCTCACTCACCATGACCATGACTAGATCTCCTGACTAAAAACGACATTCAATGCTGCTTGTGCCATTCATTCATTCCTGCATTAGACGGAGTTCATAATCTTCTGACAACAGAAATAGCTGTCAACAACTTGGCATTTGATACAGTGTCTAGCAATCAAACACAGGGAATTTGACACTCTCACCACTACTGCTTTCTGCCCTCCTGGCAGAACCTTAAAAATGTTTGACAGTGTACAACCTGTCATTAAGGGATCACAATTACAACTGTTTAATAGACAGTTTGCAAACATTTAAAACAAAAACAGAAATTTGACAATTCAGCAGCTCGCACCTCAAGCTGTCTAATAAGTAACCATAAAAGTGAATGCTTATTGGGTAGATAATAACCTTTTTAACTGTAAAACCTCTGCTGTTTTTTGAAAGTACTTTGTGCAAAAGAACCTTTAAAAATACCAGAAGTTTTATAGTTAGACAATCTACAAGCTAATAATGTCTAATAATGATAGTGACAGCTTGTAAACCATCAACATTTCTGTGCCCCTAGAGGGTAAAGCTTAGGGCAGATGCCGTGTTTGTTCCACCCTTACTACATGAAATGGAAATGTAGATAGTGAAGACACAAATCTCAGACTAGAAGATTTCTTAAGTGTGCAAGCAAGTGTCTCTTCTTTGAGGATCTCTGGCCTATGGGTTGGTATATTTAATCTAAAAGGCACAACTGCAGCTTGCCTCCTGAAACAAACTGATTATTGGTTTATTATGTTGTTAAAGTAGGATCTGTCAGTTTATTGATATCGCATTGTCTCATTGTGGACCACCAAAAATTCTAAATATATCAGCTCTTGTAATAGCGATATTCATGCGCTGTAATGCTGTTAGGTTATCACATACGGGTAAGGATAGTGTTGGGGGACTTTACCTCCTGAGTTACTGGATGGTTTGCCAGAATATCTCATGTACTGTAATGCAGTTAGGTTATCACACATGAGTAAGGATAGGATTGGTGGACTTCACCTCCTGAGTTACTGGATGGTTTGCCAAAACCTCACTGAGACCATCCAACAGTCATTTTGCATGGGTTAGACAAACGTCTCTTGTACTTAGGCCTTCATGTCAATAACTATGCAACTACTTCACAGCTAGCTTGCCGATACCTATCATCCAAATCCAGAAACCTCTCCACTTCCACTGCACAGACAGACTCTTTCTTTACCTGACATCTTCTCATACCATTGATTTTTACCTACAGGTTCTAGTGGTACTTCTAAGACAAGTGAACACCACCATTTGTCCACAGGTACTTGCTGCCTCCACTACTACTGAGATCTTGAACAGTAGCTATTGAGACTCAGTGAGCTTGATCTCCAACTTACACAGATGTGGGGATTGAACTTACATGCCCCAAAAGCATGAGACAGGAATTCCCAAGATACACTCACAGCACATTTGGTTTCTCAGGTATGTTCAACTGCTGTTCCTGCCATCTGATCCAGATCACCATCCAGGGACACCAAGTGACAGCACCACACCTTACCTAACCAAAGAATCCAAAATGTATGGCATTGGCCACCTATCTGATAATGGAACTTAACCAAAGAATCCAAAATGTATGGCATTGGCCACCTATCTGATAATGGAACTTAACCAAAGAATCCAAAATGTATGGCCACCTATGGAACTTAACCAAAGAATCCAAAATGTATGGCATTGGCCACCTATCTGATAATGGAACTTAACCAAAGAATCCAAAATGTATGGCATTGGCCACCTATCTGATAATGGAACTTAACCAAAGAATCCAAAATGTATAGCATTGGCCACCTATCTGATAATGGAACTTAACCAAGAATCCAAAATGTATGGCATTGACCACCTATCTTATAATGGAACTTAACCAAAGAATCCAAAATGTATGGCATTGGCCACCTATCTGATAATGGAACTTAACCAAAGAATCCAAAATGTATGGCCACCTATCTGATAATGGAACTTAACCAAAGAATCCAAACTGTATGGCATTGGCCACCTATCTGATAATGGAACTTAACCAAAGAATCCAAAATGTATGGCATTGGCCACCTATCTGATAATGGAACTTAACCAAAGAATCCAAAATGTATGGCATTGGCCACCTATCTGATAATGGAACTTAACCAAAGAATCCAAAATGTATGGCATTGGCCACCTATCTGATAATGGAACTTAACCAAAGAATCCAAAATGTATGGCATTGGCCACCTATCTGATAATGGAACTTAACCAAAGAATCCAAAATGTATGGCATTGGCCATCTATCTGATAATGGAACTTAACAAAGAATCCAAAATGTATGGCATTGGCCACCTATCTGATAATGGAATGACAAAGTAAATCACTGACCTTTGGCCCATGATATCATGGTACAAGTTATACTTAATGGCATCTTTGTGTTTGTTATGGACAATTCATGACTAGTGCAGAAGTCCAATAGCAACTCCCAACACAGGTTCAATGCAAACAGGCCATTATTCCCAATTATTCCCTTTGGGTATTTCCATCATTCTACACATGAGTGTCAATGTCTCCCAATAAAATTACAGAATCTGTAGATGGCATCCTGTCAAATCCCACACCCATGCTTTCTAAGAAGGATGCATGCTTGAAATGATGGTTTTCCTTTCTGCAGTTTATAGTTATACTGAGGTAAACTCAGTCATTTTCTGTTAAAAACTCTGACAGAATAGCACACATTCTTGGGGCTACAGAATAAGGTAAATGAGCAAGTATAGGGCTCCTCCTCACATGAGAGTCAACCTTACAGCAGGAGAAAAGCCACCCCTGTTTAAAAGAGTCCGATTCTAAAACGAATGGTTTTGCTCAGAAGTACAGCCACTGAAATCTTGCTGTACTTTTCAAATTCATATACAAGCTCTGGATTCTTCTCTATCAGCAAAGTGACACCCTGTGCCCTAACAGATGCTTTCCATTCCAGTTTCGATTGCCAGGGCCTGTTCAGTCTTAATCCATTCTATTTCTACCTGCAGCAAACTGAATAATTATTTTTATCTTTTTTGTTTTCATATTTATTTATTTATTTATTTTATTTTACATTTGTTAACCGGGATAGTCCGACTGGGCACAGGTCCATTTTCAGAGGAGGCCCGGGGAGAAAAGCTCCACATGTGGATAGTTACATAAGAGTTAAACAGTAGCAGTTTTATACAGTCACATATAGATACCAGTAAAGAATTATAAGATTATATGCATACTTGGAATACATACATACTTAAACTTAACATTGTAGTTTTCTTGTTCAAACTTAGACATTTTTAGTGGTACAAGGCTGAAAAAGGTAGCATGTCATTCAGTAGTACAATACATATGAGAAAGAGACTAAGTCTGAAACATTGACTGTTTTACAGATAGCCAGGTAGTGAAGAGAGTGGTAAGCTGGTTAGTCAGGGTTGGTACAGGGGCACAGCCAGTGACTTTTTAGGAATTTTTTGAGAGATGTTTTAAATTGGTTAATAGTCTGGTTTGCTGTAAGTTCAGCAGGGAGCTGATTCCAGATTGTTCCAACAGAGTTACAAAACAATGAGTCACCCACTGAGTTTTTAGATTTAACAGTTTGTGCCAGTATTTTGTCAGAAGACCGGAGAGTTTTTAGGTTACAGTAAGGGATAATTATATTTTTGAATATGGGTGTGCTTTCGGGCTGATGAAGGACTTTGTGGGCTATTATTAATTGATTATACTGGATTTGAGAGGGAAACTCTAGCCATCCTAGAGATTGTAGGTTAATACAGTGGTGGGTTCTATATGCTGAGCCTGTGGCAAATCTGGCTATGGTGTTGTAGCAGCTATTGAGTTTATTGGGGTCAGATTTACTCAGGTTTGTATAGATTGGGAAGGCATAAAGAAGGGTTGAAAGTAAATGTTTTCGGGCAATAACTGTCCTAGCAGTTGGGGTTAGAAATGCCTTAATTCTATATAGAGATCCTAGCTTTTTGTTGACTGCTTTAATGGTTTTGTCGATGTGAGCATCAAACTTAAGGTTATTGTCAACAATTACACCTAATAGTTTTGTATTACTTTCTGGGGAAATTATTGTGCCATTATTAGATGTTAGGGTAAATGATGGGAGTGTAGCTTTCTGGGTGGGGGGTGAAGAGTAGCAGTTTTGTTTTATTTGGATTCAATAGAAGACGCCGGTCAGTGAGCCAGTTTTCTACTACATTGAAAGTATTTTGGGTTAAAGTCTGCAGGTCTAATGGGGAGGTGGCAGAACAGATTAGGGTAGAGTCATCTGCATATTGAATGCAGGTTACTTTGGGGATGACTGCATGAAGATCATTAATGAAGATGGAAAATAGCAGGGGTCCTAGTATAGACCCTTGAGGAACTCCAAGGGTCACTGGCAGTAGGGAAGAAAGGCTGTCCTTCCATAGCACAGCTTGTTGTCTGTCACTTGGGTAGTACTGAAGCCAGCGTATATTGCTAGATTGTCTATGGCAAGTGGTTTTAGTGTTTGAATGAGTAGCTGGTGGTGAACCGTATCAAATGCCTTAAATAGGTCAAGAAAGACAGCAGAGGAGGGCATATTATTATTATTACGGATTTGATTTATTGTCTGAGAGAAGGATAGAAGGGCTGTGGTGGTACTATGGTGGGGTCTAAATCCATGCTGGGAGGGAGCTAGGAGATTGTGCAAATTGAGGTAATGAAGGAGTTGCTTGCGGATACATTTTTCCATAATTTTAGCCAGAGGGGACAGAATGGCAATGAGTCAGTAATTTGATAGATCAGTGGAGTTTATGGAGAGGAATTACATAGGAAATTTTCCAGATGGAGGGGATATATGCTTCAGAGATGGTTCTGTTAATTAATATTGAGATGGGATACGCTATTGCATTTGCAGCCTTTTGAAGATATTCAGCCAGGACTAGGTCTGCTGAAAGGGTGGTGGGTTTCAGTTTCTTGATTAAGGATCATATAAATGCTGTTGTTACAGATTGAAAGTTAAAGGATGGGTGGGTATTGGATATGGGGTTAATAGGGTCTAGGTTGCTGGGGCATAGTTGGCTGACAAGGGATTGTATAGTTTCCGTAAAGAAGGTGTTGAAGGTGTTGGCAATATTTTCTGGAGGTTTTTGGAGGATAGACGCAGGGGTAGGGGTAGTAGTATTACCTGGATGGAGAAGATTGTTTAACCTGGACCAAAATTTTTGTGGTCGATTTTGATGTTTATGTTGCAGGTTACAGTAATGGTCTTTTTTGTCTGACATTATAGACCTCTTAGTATCATTTCTTAGCTGTTTATATTTGATCATTTGGGTTTTTATTGGTTTTCCAAGATGACCAGGCTTTATTTCTATTCATGATTTTTTGTCTAGTTTCTTTGGACAGTCACGGTGCTACTTTTTTCTTTGTTCTGATGGTACGGGTGGGTGCATGATTGTTAAGGACTGTAAGAAATGTGGAGTTAAAGTGTGATACTGCCTCATCTAGTGGGAGTAGTTTTATTCTATTCCAGTTACATGTTTGAAGTTCTAATTGGAATTTGGTTTGATTGAAGCTCTTATTGTTCCTGATAGTTCTGAAGCTAGGTATTGGAGGGATATCATTTTTTGTCTGAGTAAATATGTTAGGAGGTGATCACTTATTTCCTCAGGTTGGGTGCCTGCCTTATACATTTGGGGAGGGTTATTAATGAGAATCCAATCTAGTATGTTTTCTTTGTTATTGGGCTTACTAGTTCTGGTGGTGGAGGTTATATTCTCACTTAGTTCTTGCTGCATACCCTGGCAGGTCTGGGAAGGCCGAAGCTTTAGTTTTTTTTTTCAATAAAAGATTTTACAGCACTTTTATAGTTAATATTACCACCAGACCTACAACTTATTATGTGTCCCATTATACCTTTTCTCAAACTCACTGACTAAATTTTATATATATATATATATATATATATATATATATATATATATATATATGTGTGTGTGTGTGTGTGTGTGTATACAGAAATTGAACAAAATGCCCAAATCTCAACATTTACAAAGTCAACAGCAAAATGGCAACTTTGAAAACGTTAACATAGTACTATGCATGCATTGATTTACGATCTTGAGACATGCAAAACTTTGGTTCATAGGTTCATAGGTGTGTACTAGGCTAAGGGCCCTGGAGCCTTTACAAGCCCAGCCCATAGGATTACCCTGGCATTGTGCCACCTGAACTTAGTTCCCAGTGCCTCTGTCAAGTAGAGCTACTGGAGTGATCCCCGGGGTGAATTTTCTATTTCGCATCCACTCATCAAGATTTCTCAATTTCATAGCATGGGTAGTCTGTGGGTTATGAACCTGTCCATCCAGCTTGTTCTGTTGTTTGAGGTAATGAGGTTGAGGTCTCTGGAGAGTGTAGTGGGGAGGGATTGGGATTTCTTTAGATGTAGCATTTCTAACAGAGCTGGGTCAGACATGGCTTTGTAAGTCAACCAGAGATTGCCTCTAAGTATGCAATATGAGAGAGAGAATATTTGGGAGTTTTTTTGAGTCTGTACATATAGGACAAGTGTTTAAGGCCTAAGATTTACTTTAAAAAAAAAAATAAAAAACATTGTTTTTTAAAGAGAGGCAAGCCCCTGCACCCCCCTCCCCCCGATGTGGGGGATGTGCTCTAACACTCTCTGCTAATTATATATACTAACTGTGAGTGTGCACAACCTCAGGTTAAGGATGCATTTTCCTAGCCTGAGAATTGTGCCATCTCATATACTTTTTGATCATCTGTTTAGTTCATCAAATTTTGTTGGCTAAATAGATGTCACCCAAAGGTAGAGTTAGTCAAACCATCTACTGTATATCTATATCTATATATAAATATATTGTGTATCCCTCACAAATCCCCTAAAACATAAGCAATTTCACATTTAATCATACACACTCCTAAATGAATGAGCAATCTCAAACTAACTACTTAACAAAACCCCTGCACCAGTACCAACAAACAATAAAATCAGGAAAAAAAATAATAATAAAATCAGTAAAAGCTTTTTATTTATTTATTTTATTTATTGTCTTTGATGACCGGAAAAGTCTGACTTGGCTATGTAAAACCTGGTTTACTATCATTTAACTGAAGTGGAGTCAATCAACTCCACTTCACACGAAAACCCAAACCTTGAACGTTGGCAATGTCGAATTCCGATATTGCTGAACTACAAATCTCGCCCCTATCTTGACTCATGTTAAAACCCATCCCTAGGTTGCATTCTACATGTAATTTGGCAATTTCAGAGTTCAGCTGTGTGGGCTTTTGCAGACGTAGGTCGATGATATGATCAGTCGACCGAGTCCATTTCAATTAAATTATAGTAAACCATAAAAAATCACCACATGCATATATTAACAACAATGGAGTCAGCATATATAATTTAGGATGATATATAGGATGAAGTCATCCACATGGGAGTAAGAAAGGAGGCTTGTCTCCCTGCAAAAAAAAAAAAAAAAAATATATATATATATATATATATATATATATATATATATATATATATATATATATATATATATATGTATTGGTGTTTTTATTGATTTTTGAATTAAGCTTTTCAAAGCTGAATTTTCACAAAAGCATAACTTGAGTATTTACTTGATCGAACAAAGGTAAACCCGTTCTTTTGCAATAACTTTTAGTGCGTGTCTGTTATGTATATTAATAACATGTATGTGTTTAAATTTACTTTCATTAGGATAACAAAAGGAAACTTTTAGGTTTCATTTTGTTAGTTAAAAAGGTTTGATAGTGTCAGGGCTTTTCATGTTTATTGCTTTTTCCCCTCTGTTCTTGATGACTGCTGTTTGATATCAGACAACAGAATCATATTGAGAGGAAAACACTAACGTATCGAGTTGCCAACCTTCACCATCTTGAACATTATCTTACAAGAAGAGTAACAACTGCAGTGTCGAAATCCTGAGTCACTATAGACCATAATGGGAAATCTGTAAGTTTTCCATTGTAACTGTTACCTACCAAGTAAACTAACTTAAAAGTCCACATTCATACACAGCACACGGAACACAACATGACACACTTTATCACAAACAAAAAACACACAACATCCTATTAAATATTTTGTGCGCATGCACTAAAACTATGTTATAGTAAACTAACACTGAGATGACTACAGTATATTTTGATAAAGTGAGTAGTGACACCAACACTACTTGTTCAAATAGTGCAGTTCTACCACCTTATGTCTATATTTTTATATATATATATATATATATATATATATATATGGTTTACTATGAGAATGTCGAATGCAATAAGATCTAATGATCATTTGGCCGAAATATAATGTCGAAAAATCAAAACATTGAAAGTGAAAATGTCAAAAATCATTTAATTGACAAAACAATTAGCCCATCTCTACTATTTAGTAGGGGGGCTATGCCCCATTCGCACCCCCCCTACTTATATATACCAACTCAGAGATCGTACTACAGTGGGGAAATGGACAATTTGACATTATGAGTTTCGACTAAAACAGTTTCAACTATTTAATTCCTGCAGCTAGTGATTTCAACCAATTCATGTGCGACCATTTAGCGTTAGACATTTTCATAGTAAACCTATATATATATATATATATATATATATATATATATATATAAAGAGAGAGAGAGGGAGAGAGAAAATGAATAACAGCATTGCTATTTCTGCATAAAGTCCTCTAAAGCAACATCTATCACAAGAAAGTAATTCAGCAAGGAAAACAACAAAAAAAGGAAAGGGAACGGTAAATCAATAAATGAGCACGCATCTCAAATACATTACTAAATCTATATAGTAAACAAAAAAATGTAATGTATATGGGTTGTGCAGTGGTGCAGAGGTTGCATTGTCACCTCACAGGCTGGGGTGTCTTCTGTGTGGAATCTGCATGTCTTCCCAGAGTTTGCGTGGGTTTCTTCTCACATTACAAAGACATGCATCTGGAGCATTTCTCTCTGGGCCTCTGCTGAAAATTGATTTTGTTCTAAGTCGGACTCCTGGTAAACAAATGTTGAATAAAACAAAATAATAAAAAGATACAAAAATATGGATTCTGACATAAATTAAATGTATATTGCAAATTGGCAAAAGTTAAGTATGATACCTGTTTAGCAACAGTAAAGGTCATCAATAAGTCTGAAACATAACATACTGAATACAAACTTCACAAATATGAAGTCAGTCACTGCAGGTATTTACAGGAAGTAAATAAAGAGCAATATTCAAAAATGAAACAAGCATATAGTTGGCTAAAAAGATGAAACATAAAGGTACTCCCCAAAGCACACACACAAATGTGTGTATGAGCACAAACACATGTATGTACATAATCACATACACGCACATGAGAGTGCAAGCACACGTATGTACACTAATACACATGCACACTCGTGTACACATAAAAACACATGCAAATATGTGTGAAAAACCCATCTGTTCCCATAGAGATAGAAAACATATAGCTAGACTAAGATAAGATGTGCATTTATAGAGTACACATACAAATAGGATGATAGGTGCATATAAAAATAATAAAAAAGCACACATAACATATAGAAAAAAATTCCATAAAAAATCAGTTACATATCATCTTAAGGTAAATGATTAGGATGGGACATTATTGCTTACATATACATGTCTTTCAGTTTTTGAAGTTGATAACAGTGAAGGTTTTTTAGGTTTACTTGGAAAACTGAGCACATATTTGCAATGCATTTTGCTACTGATATTAAATATACCTTGATGACACCCTTTCACCTCTGTCAAATTCATGTTTGCTACTAGGCTGAAGACCAATTGCCCACAGCTTAGAGTTACTGTAAATTTCAGTGTGAGAGAAAAATATTTTAGGATGAGCAAGTAAAACAGTTTTTTGTCTTACTTGTTCAGTGTGTTAACCTTCTCATTTTGTTCTTTCCCAGAATTATTTAGAGACTAAGATTTCCACTGCTAGAAAAAACAATTGAGTTGCAATAGAAGTATATTTTATTCCATTTTTTATGGATACATTTACTTTGTAGTACCTTTCTACCCCATGCATCAGCTTCACATATTCTTAATACACATTGCCAATTGCCTGCCCAGTGCTGAACTTCCATTTACATGCCAGGATTGTCTTCAGTACAAAGGAAAGTAGAAGCCTAAACTGTCTATATTGTTCCATATGGACCTATGTTCCGACTTCCCTTCCTTCTCTCCCCATACCTAAAAAATTTCCGTAGACCATCCTAATTCCTTCCCAAAAATATGTTTTAATTCAGCCATGCACTGTTTTACTTCATCTTGGCTTTGCTGCAGTCGCTCAACATACGCATAATACCTGCACTCTCTTCAGCACTTCTCCATAATTATCAATTTATTTATTTATTTATTTATTTATTTATTCATTTAGGTTTATAAGTATTTACTAGGCTATTGATCTGTGAGGATCTTTTTGAAATCTAGCCATGTTTTCCAAAAACATTTATAGCCCTAGCATTATATGCACAAATAAGGGACAAAGCTGCTAAACCAGGTGTCTCTTTGCAGTTTCTTCCCACCCATTTATTCAGATTACTCTTGAAGTGTTGAGGAAGATGGTTCCAAGAAAGTGGTCCTCACTGTGATGCATATCTATAGCCCCCTAAAGTGCTCTGTTATTGTTGTATAAGAGATTAAGATCACTTGAATGGGTTATGCCAACGATGGACTTATGTAGGTGCAGTAGGTCTGAAAGGATGGGGTTGGTTGAGAATTTGTAAGTGAGGCAGAGATCACCCCCAAGTAGCCTGTAAGATACCAGGAAGAGTATCTGGCCTTTAAAACAGTCAGTGTAGCTTTTATGATTTAGGACGTTAATTTTTCTTGGTGACAAAACATTGTGGTTGGTCAAGTTTTGTCAAATGTTAGGAAATGCACATACTGAAAAAGGCACTGTAGTTAATGACTGGCATAAGAGGTGCAGAATACAGTGGAAAGATCACTTCCCTAGACTTGGATTCCATACCCTAACTATTATGCTGCACAGTGAAGGACTTTTTTACAATAGCAGATACATGGTGATTGAAGGACAGTTTATTATCTGCAGAGGTTCCTAGACTCCTAACTACTGGATCCATTTTCAGGTGAGTGTGGTGTTGTTGATGTGATAGTTATAGGGGATGTCAAGGATACTATTGATAGATTTTTTGGCATTTTGTTTTAGCCCATGGTTTTGACACCAGCTATTTGTTTGGAAAAGGCCCTCTTAGAGGATCTCAGTGTCTTCTGGAGAGTTTTTGACTGGCAACAAGTTTATAGTAATTAACAAGTATGGTTAAGCCATTAACCCTTAAACTTTCACTTTCACCACCAAGAAATAAATGCCAAAAGGTAGTGGCCTGAGGACAGAACCTAGGGCTACAGTCTAGTGACATATCTTTTGGAGGTGGTAGGGCCACGCACCATAATTTCTCGGGTTCTATTAGTGAGCCAGTTTGCTATCCAATGAGTTACATAGGGATTTACATAAGTTGGCTGAGTTTATCAACTCATAGGTGACTCTATAGTCAGGCACACTGATGTTCCACTCACCAGGCTAAACAAGGAAAAAGTTACTGTCAGCTGCCTGTCAGGTGCCAGGATCCGCCACATAACGCACGCACTCAGGTCACTCCACAACAAGTACAAATATGACTCTGTCATTGTCCATGTTGGTGTGAATGACCTGAGACGTACCTCCCTGGACTACATGAAAAGAGACATGGAGGAGCTCTCCGATCTTGTAGCTCAGGCCGGTATGACCCTAGCCCTGAGTAGCATCCTGCCATCACCCAGAATGACACCACAGTACAAGGACAAAATGATTGACTTTAACAATTGGCTAAGCTTCTGGTGTCATTCTAAGGGAATCCAGTGTCTGTCTGTCTGGGATGACATGATCGACAGACCACGCTGCTTTGCCAGAGATGGCCTGCACCTGTCGCCCTTGGGATTCCAGATACTGGCAAAGGCTCTTGCCACCCCTATAGTGCCTTTTTTAGGCAAGGTTCAAATGACAAATTCACCACCGTAACAGGTACAAGCAAGCAAAATCTGAGGGTAATGCTACTCAATGCTAGAAGTCTAAACCTCAAAATGCACTCACTCGAGGCACTCCTTAAAATGGAGAACATTGACATCTGTGCAGTGACAGAGACCTGGTTCAAAGCTCCAGAGAGCACCGCTGCATTACCAGGCTATAATTCATACCACACCTTTCGGCCACCAAACCCAGACCAAAACACTAAAGGTGGAGGCATGTCCATATTCATTAAGGATATCCACACCTCCAAGCTAGTTGCTCAGCATAATGCATCCAAGATTATCCAAGTTCAAATAACTCTGGGCAAAACCGCAATCCAGATTGTAGCTTGCTACAGACCCCCACCATGCCCCAGGATTCCCACTCCTCTTTTCTTGATACACTGGAAAATATTAAGGTACAACCCAACACTCTAATAATGGGTGATTTCAATTACCCTACCATTAACTGGG
This sequence comes from Protopterus annectens, assembly GCF_019279795.1. NCBI lineage: Eukaryota > Metazoa > Chordata > Ceratodontiformes > Protopteridae > Protopterus > Protopterus annectens. Next base: position 452,369,365 of record NC_056742.1, read on the forward strand.
AAAACTACTCATGTACCAACTCTTTTGCTCAACGTTTTCTGGAAATCATCAATTCCAACGCTTTGGATCAACTTATCCACACCCCCATTAGGGGCAGCAATATCCTAGACCTGGTCATCACCAACATGGGTGACCGGTGTTCCACACCAGAGGTCAGCTCCTCGTTGGTCAGATCTGACCACAAGCTAATCATCCTAGACATCCATATCCCGCTCCCACCCCCCATTAGGAAAACAACCATAAAAAATTTCTCCAAAGCCAACTTCATGCTTCTTAAGACAGAAGTGGCAAATTTCACAACACCCATGCAAATGGACAATAGAGGTACGACTGCTGAATCCTACACAAATGCACTTTATAAGCACTTACACGAGTGCATGGATCGTGCTATCCCTAACAGAACCAAGATGCTATCCTCCAAAAAAAGGAAGCCAATCTGGTGGTCTTCTGCCATAAACACACTCTACAACAGAAGAAAGAAACTGTTGCAAAAAAGAGTAAAATCCCATGATTGGAGGAACTCCCTGGTCAGCCTCAATAATAAGCTGAGATCCTTCATAAAATCCTCCAAAGCTAGTTATGAAAACAAAATTGCCACTGATTCTAAAGACAACCACAAAGCATTCTATAGCTATGTCAAAAATCTCAATGGCAACACTCAGATCTGCTCTGAGTTACAGCACAATGACACTAAATATACAGAACCAACTGATATTGCCAACATCCTGGCAGATAGGTTCAGTGCTAACTTTACCCCCTCTCACCCCCTAAAGGGCCCATCTTTATACCGGAAGAATGCAAAGTTCCTGTAATCATGGCTGCACAGGTAAAAACTTCACTCTCCAAAGCCAGGAACACAGCATCCATGGGACCTGACAACATCCCAGGCTGCCTTCTACATGAACTACAGAATGAACTGGCACCCCACCTAAGTACCATGTTCAATCATAGCCTCACCTCAGGCTTTGTGCCCATTGAATGGCACACCATGACAGTTATCCCACTCCACAAAGGGTGGGACCACAACAGACCCTGGGAACTACCGCCTCATTAGCCTGACGAGCCTCGTCTGCAAGGCCATGGAACGTATCATCATGGAACTCATAAACAAAGACATTGGAGATCTTCAAACTCTGGACCCCACACAGTTTGGGTTTGTAAAAGGCAGATCATGTCTCCTAAACCTGATAGACTTCTTTGAAGTAGTCAGCAAAGCCATAGATGAGGGTAAGGTAGTTCACACAGCCTATCTAGATCTCGCCAAGGTGTTTGACACCATCCCCCACTCTGGAATTATAGATAAACTCACTAAACTAGGTATAAATCCCTATGTCACAAGATGGGCTGCCAACTGGCTTACTGACAGAACCCACACCGTGAAAGTAGCAGACTCCAAATCAGACTTCAAACCAGTGACAAGTGGAGTACCACAGGGTGCAGTCCTGGGTCCTCTCCTGTTTGGTATCTACTTCTCTGAAGTACAGGCTAACACAAAAGGTCTTTGGCTAACTAAATTCACAGATGATTGCAAACTAGGAGCCATAATTGAAACTCCTAATGATGTGGACATCCTACAAAAGGGCCTCACTGAGACAGATGCCTGGTGTCAAAGACATGGTCTCAAGCTCAATGCCAAAAAGTGCACTGTCATCCCCTTTGGTAAAAACTCTGTACCCATGAACTACCACATAGGCGGTAGTCTACTTAACACTGAAAGTGTGATAAGAGACCTTGGAACACAGGTGAACAGTAGTCTCTCTTTTGATAATCACATCGCCACAGTGATCAGGAAATCCTTTTATGTGGCATACCTCATCACAAAAGGTTTCTCATCCAGAAAAAAAGAGCTCAATTTTCCCCTTTACACATCACTCTTTAGAGCCATTATAGAGTACAACGCCCCTTTTGGTATGTACCTCACAAGACATCTACAGCAACTGGAAAGGCCGCAAAAATACCTCACAAAGAGGATTACTGGCCTCAAACAGATGCCTTACGCAGACTGTCTCAAAAAACTCCAGCTTTACTCCATCGCATATCGTCTACTCAGAGGCGATCTCTGCCTAACATACAAAGCTATGTCAAACCCAGAGCTGTTGGACATGCTCCACTTAAAGAAATCCCAATCCCTCTGATCTACACGCTCTAGGGACCTAAACCTTGTCACCACAATAAACAGAACATGCTGGAGGAATAGATTCCTGTCCCAGAGACTTCCCATACTCTGCAACAGACTACCTATCTTTGTCAAACAGAGCTCCTCATTAACACTATTCAAGAAAAATCTTGATGATTGGATGAGTAATAGGAAATTTACCCCGGGGATCACTTCTGTGGTTCTGCTTGACAGGGGCACAGGAAAATAATTTTCTTGGGTGGTGAAAGCCAGGGTACCTTTTTGGCTAGGCTTGTATAGGCCCTAGGGCCAATAGCCTAGTACCTACCTATGAACCTATGAACCTATATATACATGTGGGATGGTGGTGAACACCTTTGTGAGATCGAGATAGGTGGTGTGTTCTAATTTTCCCTCATCCATTGCTTCGGTAACCTTCTTGAAGAAGTCATCCCAGTTAAGTAGGCAGGATCTTCTGTTAGCACAACCAAACTAGCTGCATTTAAGAGTTTGTAGGTAGCCTGTGTTCTTACTTATTAATTGCATAATGATCCTTTCCATACCCTTACAGATGAGGCTGGTCAGACGTGTGGATCTATAATTACCATGGTTCCTTGAAGCACCACCTTTGTGCAGTGGGATGACTGTTGTTGTCCTCCATTTTGTCTGGCATAAAACCTGTTTGTAGGCGGATACTGAATATGCTCTATAGGAAAGCTTAACAGGTCCTATTTTAGGTTGGCCAGGAGACATCCTGTTATGTTATTAGGTCCTACAGAAGTAGTATTTTGGCCTTAGACTCTGTTTTGAGGACTTGTTCTGGTGTGATTAAGGGGTTTGTGGATGCTGGAATGTGCTCTAGAAATGTGGGAAAAGAGGAGGGTGAGGTTAGAGCTAAATTTATGCACGAGTAGATTGGCTATGTCCTCAGGCTCTGAGTATTTAATTTCACTTACTATTAGCTCTCTGCATTGATGAATATTGTTTCTGGGGTTTCTAATACTGTTAAAGAAGGTTTTGTGGTTGTCCTTAGCCTGGGTGGTTATTTTTACCTCATATCTAACTTTGGTTGATTTTGATCAAGGACCAGTGTTCCTTGTTAAGTTTATCAAGAGTAGTTTTGGTAACTAGAGAGTTGCATTTATTTTTACATACAGTTAGCTTTTTACTTTTATTGTATAGCCTGTTTATATGTTTAATTTTGGCATTGTACTTACTTTGGAGGAGGAACAGCTGCATTTATGCAGCTATTAACGTGCACAGAATTTAGTAGTAAAGAATTTCTCATATTTACTTAGGTTCATAGGTTCATAGGTTCATACTAGGCTATCTGCCCAAGGGCATTTATAAGCCTAGCGCATAGTTATGTGGCTTTTGCCACCCCTTTAGTTGGAATAAAACTATGCCTATTATTTTGCTGTGCCTCTGTCAAGCAGTGACACTGAAGTAATCCCTGGGGTATATCTGCAATCTCCCATCCATTGGTCAAGATTCCTCTTGAACAAGGCCAGCGAGGTGCTCTACCTCACATGTACCAGGATTTTGTTCCACAGCATAGGGAGTCTCTGGGTGATGAATCTGTCCATCCAGCACGTTCTATTAATAACCGTGTCAAGGTTTAAGTCTCCCGCCCTTGTGGTTCTGAGGGATCTAGATTTTTTGAGGTGAAGCATATTCATCAAGTCTGGGTTTGACATGGCCTTATATGTCAGGCACAGGTCACCTCTGAGCAAGCGGTATGAGACTGAATAGAGCTGGAGTTCTTTCAGTCGGGCAGCATAAGACATATTTTTGAGACCCTTTATCCTTTTGGTGAGGAACTTTTGGGGCCTTTCAAGCTGCAGCAGGTGTCAGGTCAGATACATTCCGAACGGGGCATTGTACTCAATCATAGGTCTAATGAGTGATGAGTACAGGGGGACGATGACCTCCCTTGATCTAGATGTGAATCCCTTCATGATCAGGTGGGCAATATAGAAGGTTTTCCTAACTACTTTATCAACATGAGTGTCAAACGAAAGGCTACTGTCAACCTGGGTCCCCAGATCCCTTTATGTTAATGCTATATATTACATATATGCTATATATTACTTGACTGGGTAGGTGGGCTTGTGCACTAACCCTTTTCAGTGATGAACTGGTCTCACAAAGCAGATGACAGTAAGTTATATTTCAAAAGTTTGCCAAAGGCAATTACAATGTATGAAGAGGTAAAGTCCATGGACATATAAGCCTAGAATTTATGTAACACAATTAGAGTATTATACAGTGACAAAGTGGGTCAAAACAAACCATTAGCAGGAAAACTAAAATTAGAACTATGCACAATGTATGCTTTAGCACTTCAGAACTATCAGGAAAGTAACCTATGTACAAAAATATACAGTCTTACTTGTTGAGCAATATGCTAGGTGAGCTTATGAGATCTGATCATAGTAAAAGGTTTCTCATTTTCTCTAAAGCAAATGCATTTATTTTGATTGGTAATGTGTTTAAGTACTGATTTTTAAAATGTTTATAGCTTGGTTAGTTAATTGATTTCTGCAGATAAATGATTCCTTGTGGCAGTACCAAGTAGAGTGAAACTTTTTTTCCTGTAGTAGTTTTGAGTAAAGGTAAGATGAGTGGAATGCCATTGTCCTGGCTACATCTTAAGGGGTAAGGTAGTTCCCTAAAAGGGAGCTTAGTTCTAAGAGTTGGGTAGTATCCTAGTTTTAACAGCATGAAGAGAAGGTAGCTAAAGAGGAGAGATGCCCTATCATTTACAGGAAGCCAATGGTGTCCTTTAAAAGTTCACAATGATGAGTTTGAAAATCTGCTCATAATGTGAATCTTAATCCTCAGATTTTAATTTACTGGGGGTATTTTACTACAGATGCAAGATTCTCGTGTGGATCCCAAACAAAGTGGCGTCTATGCATATTATACAAAACAAACCCTCCCACACTGATCTGTAGGATATCAAAACCCCTTTTTCTCTTCCACTCCTTTTGTAGCTGCTGCCTCGCCGTCTGGCTCTTCTCCCCATATATAAATCTGCCTCTTTCCTTTTAAGACTCTTGTCCATTTCTTCCATCAAGTTAACCTGTTGTTGTTAATGTTCTGTCCCCTTAACAAAAAGTTACATATTCCTCTAAGCTCTTGATCTGTAAACTCTTAATTTGTAAACCATGGTATCGCTGGATCCTGAAATCAGGATCATGGTTGCAAAAACAAACTCATTTTCTCACAGCCTATTGAAACACTTCCAACATGTATTTGTCTTCTATCTTTTATATCCATTTTCCATAATATAACTCTATCCTGCTTATATATTTTCTCCTGGACCACCTGAAATTGACAGCTATTATCATATTCCAAACTATTTCACTTGCATCCGCTTACGCATTCCAGTACATATGCTCCCAAGTAGGCAAGGAGGCAAGTCTCATCTTCTTTAAGTGCTGTTATCCTCATCCCATCTTCTGCCTCAGTTACTGTTCAGCCTAATTCACTGAACCAGATTAAAAGCTAGTGCTTGAATAGGTGTATAAGGTGATACATAACCTTGTTCTAATTTTTAGCCTTTCACCTCTGTTGATGCAATCCTGTAAACTTGTTTCCCCTGTAATAAATTCCTCTGTGATATCCTGCAAACTCTTTGGAGTGGGCTGGTAGCTCTAAGAATGATTTCCCATGAAGACTGGTAGTGAGTACACTTCAGTTCTAATTATCCCCTCCCAATTATATATCCTAAGTATCGAGACTCTGTTATACAAAGCCTACTTCCGCTGCCATTAACAGCACATCTTATCTTTTGTAAACTTTCCAACACAACCTATACATTAGCTAAATCAGATTCAGATACTTCTGAATAAATTAGTATGGCATTCAGGTATGCAACTGTGTACGTGGTATAAGGTTTCAGAACTTTAACCATGAACCTTTGAAAAGTGGCAGGAGCCCAATGAAGTCCAAATGTTAAGACAGCATAATAAAAAATACCTGTAGTATAGAATGCCATTTTCTCTTTGACTTCAGGGTTAAGGGGATCTGAAAGTATCTGTTGGTCATTTCTTAGATTTCTTAGTGCTTTGCTTATAAACTGCCACTCATGGGATTGGATGTGCAATATGTGCTAATATATTTTAACATGAGAGATATTAGTACACCATTTAAATAGTAAAAATGTGAATAATTTTAATTGTTATGCCGATTGCACACCCATAAATGCTGTTTATATAGCCATCTGTCATGAATGTCAACGGTATAATGTAGGGAAAATTAACACACAGCTAAAAGAGACTAAGTATGAACATCATAGAATATAAATAAACAAAAAATATTTAGTTAAACAGTTAAACATAATGAAATGTGGTGTCAAACACTTTTGTTTTAATTTATGGTTTAACATTTAATAAACTGCGGTGGTGGTGCTGCGGTAGCATTGTCGCCTCACAGTAAGACGTTGTTCTGTTCGATTCTTAGCTAGAGCGTCTTCTGTGTGGTGACATGCGTGAATGGGCATACCTTCGTTGAAGGTTGTGCATCAGGGCTGGCAACTCAGCACGTAAAAATCTACTGCCAGTCATTAGCAGACCAGAGTTCTGCTGTGGCGACCCCTCACCGGGAAAAGCCGAAAGACACAACAACAACAACAACAACATTTAATAGAAAAAGCCATCAAATGAGGTAACGTTATTAATAAGACTAAGAATACAGTTGGTTACCCATATCAAGGTCAACATGTACTCCTGGTTTAAATGAAAATGTGTCAATAAAACCAGTTTCAAACATGGATTAATACATTGATATTTGATATATGTATGTGTAAAACTGAGTGTGTGTGTGTTTTGTTTTTATGAATTTGTTTTATGGAATGCCTTTGAGGAAGTTATTGAAATCACATGACTGGAGATTATTAAACGGGTGTGATTATGTCCAGTAAGTAAAACTCAGTGAATGCATGAAGAATATGAAAGCACTAGTTTTCTGTACTTTAGTCAAAATAAAGGTTTTGTGTGTCCTGCAGTTGTATTTTTATTTTTCTTAAGTTGTAAGTTTACCTTCTCTCTTGGCACAGTTTCAGTACAATGCTGAATTAAGACTGTTCTATCAGATAACTCTTTGAGGAAAAAAAGAAAAACTATTTCTCAATAAGATATCATCACATTTTTCTCTGGGCCTCAGACAAAGTTTCATCTCTCCAAAGAGCAAAAATGTAGTTACCTGATACTATAATATACTACAGGTGTCTATGTCAGTTCCCAGTCTGATTTTAGACGCTTCAGCTTCCCTGAATTCTTTTAACAAATTTATATACTAGATCTGCTCTGATGTTCATTTCCTTTTGTTCATTTTTGTAGTTCTCATCATTCATTTTTTCTACCTCAAAGAGTTCTTGCCATCTTTCTAGGAATTTATTTTCAGGAGACAGAATTAATGCTAGCACTTGGCCTTCTACCTGAGTCTAGCATTCCAGGTATACACATTCGATTTTGGCTCTTGTGCCACGTGCACATAGTCCCCACTTATTAGTATCACAATTATTAACCTATCTTGTTAATCTGTAAGGTGTGCTAATACACTTTTAAATGGGAATTTCTCTTTTTCCCAAATCTCCTTTGCTATGTCCAGTAAGCATCAGTGATGCCTACCATATAGGAATTCTAACAGCGTAAATCTTGTTGAAGGTTGGAGTACTTCTGTTATAGAAAAACAAAGGTAAAGGAATAAACTGAGTTCAGTTCTTGCAGTCATGTTCTATGTCCTTTTTTTAACATAAATTTCAGAGTTTTATTAACACATTGTACTGACCTATTAATTACAGGGTGGTACACTGAAGTGAAGCACCTTATACTTTGCCACAGCAAGTTCAGACACACACACGTGCGCACATGCACGCGTGCACACATACACACAACCTAGGAGCTATCATCACACCTTATGGTCTTACAGCAACTGTCAACATAGCCACTTCCACATAGAGAGGATTAATAACCCATCTGGGCCACCATCTCTTTCTCACATGATGGTTGAGTCAGCATAAACCACTCTCTCACACTCTCCCATGCCCAGCTCTTCCTAGACCCAAGCCATTAACTGATGGTCATCTAGGTTGAAGTTAGCTTCCTGATTGATCACATTCTATGTATTAATTATCATTATTTAGTAATAAATAAAAGTTTATGAGAAACATCACATTAAAGGGAATTTTATATAAAAGAGTCCGACGTTATCAGCTGATTCTGTGCCAGATGAAACTATGTTAGAAAATTCAAGACATACCAATTTTTGATGTGCCTTCAATGTTTGCTCCAGTTATAAAAATGCAGTTTTATCCTGTAAATGAAAAAAGGAAGTGTTACACATTGGTTTTGACATATTAGAGTCTTCCAGTGTACACGTATGTTAGCCCTCCACTGCAAGTATTTGAAACTTGGGAATCTGTAATACAAGGAAAAACAGCTGAACCACAAACAAGACCAGGTGAAGAATATAAGTGAACATATAATAATTTATTGATGGCTTGAATGTACTGTTAAGTAAAGGTTGAACTAATATTTAATGATTTATTATTCCACTACTGAGGTGAAATGAGGTTGTCCATTTATTGCAAGAAAGACTGACAAAAAATAACTCAAATACATATTTTTTGGCTACTCCCTATTTTTTTATTTACCTGATGAAAATTTTTAAGGCCATAACAGACTCCACCTACAGAGTATTCTAGAGTGTCCACAAGAAGTTTTCCTTATACACTATTGTTTATTATCTTTTGCCATAAAATGGCCAGACCCTTCTCTGTCTGCAGCATATGTGTACCTAACATTGAAATGAAACTGAACTTTATACTAGACCAAGTACCATGGGTGAATAGGAAGGACACACTTAATCAGTGCCATCATACTCATGATTTGATTTCTAGAAGGATCTACACATACTCCAAGAGAAACCAGAGCCAAGACAGAGTAGAATGCTTTCATCTACTTATTTTAAAACTTATTCAGAATGCTAAAGATGAACTATGTAGTACATAAAGAGCCGCTCCCATTGATCACATGTTAAATAACACCCAATCACAGCAAAAACAAGAAAAATAATTTACAACATATTGAAATATTCCTCCCTCCATCATGCAGGTTTCACCTGGTCGGCGATTTGGAAACACTTTTGGACATTAAAGGACTCTGTTGACAACTCTGCTTGAAAGCAGATATTTTAAGAGATTAAATGATTCCATCAATATTAAGTGTATCCTGAACAAGAAGGCTGCCGAACTATAATTCTCTTTCATTTTTGTGTATATTGTAATACATTTAACGTATTTCTATTGTTATTGGTTTATGTTTTGTAGACGTTTTCTAATAAACAGAAAAAAAAGCACTGAACTATATCTCAGTTGTTATTCCTCTTGTGTTTTTTATACAGCGGAGTACATAAATATTTCAACAAAATTCCTCATTAAACAAAATGCCAGTTGTTTGTAAAATCTCAGTAAGAATGCAGATTACTGGAAAAACATTTATCAACTGCTTAGAAAGAAAGAAAGCAAAAATGAAAAAAGAAGAGATAAAGATGCTTTTCTGGATTCATCCTCATTAAGCCATATTCTAAGAACCAGATTCCTTTAATGTCCTTTATTTGAACTAGAACCTACAGCCTTATGACACCTTACTGTAACATAATATAAATGCTGGATAACTTCAGTATTCTACTAGAATGCTACCAGACAAAGCAATGTAAATGTCCAATATAATGTTGATAAAAGAAAATGCTTCTGAGGGATCCACTAATTCTAATTAGCAGGGACAAAACTGGGTCATCCTGAGCATCCTATATTCTGTGACACTAACGCAGAAAAAGCGGTTGATGCAGGTTAAATGAAACAATGCCATGTTTGTTTCAAAGTAAAACAGAGAATTACGAGTGGTATTATAATTAATTTTGTATTGTTGTAAGGTTCTTTTGTATACGTTAGAATAAAATATTATTTTATTTATTTATTTTTATTTTACATTTGTTGACCGGGCTAGTCCAACTGGATATATGTCCATTTTCAGTAGAGGCCCGGGGAGAAAAGCTATTTATCACTAATAGGCATATAGAATTAGGAGACCTAACATGAAAGCTGTTACTGTAGGCTTTTCTGCCAATTAACAATGTTAAGTGAGACAGAAATTTACTTAACTGTTAGGAAATACCTTTTCCAGTAATTGAGTATAGTTTCAGTGGAAAAAATGGAGGTGCTCTTTGAGCATAGCTGTGCACTATCTTTTACATTAAATGTCAGAGTAAATTTATTAGCCAACAGTTATTTAAAACGAGACAAAAAGAACTTCAAATGAAAACATTAATTTCCTTGTCATAAATTGTTCAAATGAGGAAGGTGTGAAACTGTTTTCATATACCGTGTATGAAACTATACCACAAGTTAATGCTGCTGTTAGCAAAGCAAAAGATGCCCTTGGAAATCAAAATTAAGAAGGAAAACAGTGTCTGAACTGCATAATGACAGTGCTTATCAACAGTTTTAATGAAGAGCCAACCTGATCTGATTTTGAAATATTATTGAAATTTGAAATATAATTGCTAGCTCCTATATTTGTCACAGGGGAATGTTTAGGTTACCGAGTAAAGCCTAGAAGCTCAGCTTTCCCTAAACAGCTCTCAGTGAAACCCTTCCAAGTATTTCTGCTGCTCTAGGAGCAGCTCAGTTGCACACTGAGCAGCGTTGCCTTATTGATCAACCTTAGCCTACACGAAGTATAGTTCTCTCCTGCAGTCGCAGTGCTAGCAGTCCTGTCAAATTAACCCATCCCCTTCCTTAATAAAACATACAGTAAGGGCCTGCTATTGTGGATGGGAAGTCTTCCATCATCTCTCTGGCCAGCCTGATAGACATGGGCATCCTGAGGTAATGTAGCAATTGTCTCTTGTATACTAACAATCACTTACACCTGAAACAAATAATTTATGTGAGAGATGTAGTTACGCTATAAAACTGGAGGCAAGACTCTCACTTAAGGGCAAATTGAATGCCAAAAAAGTTGTCAGCATACACACACACACACACACACACACACACACACACACACACACACACACACACACATACACAAATGCTTCCCACACTAAATAAGGACACAACACATAAACCCACATATGCAGAGGTACTCACTAGTTACTTACCAAAAGATCAGAGATCTCCAAAATGGAAACCACTTACACACATAACAATGCAAAAAACAACCACAGCATATAATAACACACACACCAGTGTCTCAACAAATAAGCCCATAGAGCATAACACCACAAAACCTAATGTATTGCTCATAGGTGACTCCATTGTGAGAAACACAGATGTTCCCTCACCTGACTGTTTAAGGAGCACGTTACAGTTAGCTGCCTTTCAGGTACCAGGACCCTTCAAGTCACTCAAGCACTCAAGTCCCTCATCCACAAGTACTGGTATGACTCCGTCATAGTCCATAGGTGATTACTGGGCTCTTGACCAAAGGTCTTTATAAGCCTAGACATGTGTACCCAGTATAATACTAGAGAAACCCAATATAAAGGATCTTGCCTAAACTCAAGATCTTAGTTAGAAATAATTGTTCATATCTAGGAGGGTCATAGGGGAAATCCCCAGCAGGAATTTATGGTTTCCAATCCAGTCATATGGGCTATGCTTAAACGGTGTCATAGAGGGGCTTTGTTTGATGTGAACTGGTAGCCTATTCCAGAAGAGTGGCAACCTCTAAGAGACATATTTGTCTCTCAAGCAGGTCCTATTTATGTCGCAGGCAAGTTTAATGTCCCTGGAGTGGGAGACACTTGTCCCATTTAACTTGTGGATGTGCAGCATTTCTATTAGGTTTGGATCTGAGATTGCTCTGTAGGCCAGGCACAAGTCTCATCTATGCAGTCTGCATGCTACTGAGTACAGTGACAGTGACTGCAGTCTGTCCATGTATGACGTGCTGGAAACCTTGAATTTTCTTGGTTAGAAATTTCTGAGGTTTCTCAAGTTCCTGCAGGCGCCTGGTAAGGTACATATCAAAGAGAGCATTGTACTCGATTATTGGCCTAATGAGGGTCGAGTACATGGGTGTTATGATCTCTTTTGCTCTTGAGGAAATGACTTTGCTAATGGGGTGTGAGACTTAGAATGCCTTCCTTGCCACAGTAGACACATGGTGGTCAAAGTTTAGGCTACAGTCAACTTGCATTCCCAAGTCTCTCATTACTGACTTGTTACTTAGGGTATTATTATTTATATGATAGTCTGCAGGTATATCGTTTTTACAGAAGGGGATGATAATGCATTTTTTAGCATTGCATTTGAGTCCATGGCTTTGGCACCAATCATTGGTTTGTGGAAGTCCTTCTTGAACCATATTGACATAATTTGGGGATTCAGTGATTGCACCTAATTTTCAGTCATCAGAAAACGTAGGTAGCCACAGCCCCTCTGTTTTGGCCTGATCTTCTTCTGAGAAGTATATTCCAAACAATAGGGAGCCCAGCACTTATCCCTGTGGAACCCCACTGGTGACAGCAGGTCTGCTTGTTGAGGTAAAGTCCCCAACTTTGACTGAGTGTGATTTGTCTGTGAACCCACCTGAAGAAATAAGGGTTGATATTCAACTGGGTGAGTTTATCAATGATGTCAGAATGTGGGATTGTACCGAAGGCCATGGTAAGTCAAGGTAGGCTGTATGCACAGATTTGCCTTCATCTAAGGCTTTGCTGACATTTAGGAAAAAGTCCACCAGATTTAACAAGCATGACCTGCCTTTTACAAATCAAACTGTGTTGGATCAAGGGTTTGGAGATCACCTAATATCTTTATTTATAAGGCCCATGATAATTCATTCCATGGCCTTACCGATAAGGTTGGTAAGGTTGGTTAAGCTTATGGATCTGTAGTTCCCAAGGTCTGTTGCTGTACTCCTTTATGAAGTGGGATGACTGTTGTTGATTGACATTCAGCAGGGACAAAACCAGAACTCAGGCTGCGGTTGAACAGAGTACCTAATGAAGCTGTTAACTAATGGTTTAGACTATTTAAAACATAACCTGAGATGCCATCCAGTCCCACAGAGGCTATGTTTTTGACCTTGTTGAGAGCATTAATGACTTGCTCTTTGGAGATGCAAAATGGGGAGGATGTACAGTGAATACTTTGTGGAATGTTTGGAGGGGATGGGGAGTGAAATTTTCATCAAACCTATCAGCTTATAGCTTAGCTATTTTTGCAGGATCAGTGAGTGTGATGCCATTCACAGCTAGTTCAGCACACGTCCTACCTTTTAGGATACGGATGTAGCTGAAGAACTCCTTTTTTTATCCTTAGCTATAGTTGCTAAATTTTTTTCGAAGTTGCCCTTAGAGGATTTTACAAATTGCCTTATTTGTTTGTTCAAGCAGATGAGGGTGCTCTTCCAGTCCTAAGACCTCTCTTTTTTATTCTGAGACAGCAACTTCTTCCTCTAGTTGTATAACTTATAAATGCTAGATGTCCACCAGGGTGGTTTGTTTTTTTCTTGAGGATCTTGTTTTGATCCTATCAGGTACAGCTGTTTCAGGGCATTTGTGTATACCTTAGTGTAGTTGTTAATGCCATCTGTGGGAACAGGAGCTTGGAAATATTTTATGCCATCCCTTAGGAGGATATAATTAGCTTTTATGAAATAGTTTAGCTTGATTTCACCTAGGAGGGGTTTATGTGTTATAGCTACTTCAAATGTGACTGATTTGCGATCAGATTTAACTAGTGAGGGTCCTATATTTGTGCTGGTGCAATGATCACCCATGTTGGTGAGGACCAGGCTGAGAATATTTGAGCCCCTTGTGGGGCTGCATACTATTGGTTCCAGAGCATTAGTGTTAACAAAGTCCAGGAATCTTTGTGCGAGCATGTTGGTACTCATATGAATTTCCCAGTTAATGGAGGGATAGTTAAAATTGCCCATGACTAGAGTGTTTGGTTAAAACTTGATTGACTCAAGCAGGTCCAAATAAGCAGTGAGGGTATCTTGGTTCACTGAAGGTGGTCTATAGCTAATGATGACTTGAAGGGGCGGGTCTTACCCACAGTTAGTTGATGTTGGAGTAACTCCATGGAGTTTTCCTGTCTAACCAGTCTAGAGGTGTATTTGATGAAGATAGATAGTCCTCCTCCTTTAGTTCTCACATGTTTATTTCGTGGTCTGAAAGTGTGGAAGGCATTGTAGTCTTGTAAAGGTGGGGTACTTTCTGCCACTCTGAACCATGTTTCATTGACTGCACAGATGTCAACATCCTCCAGGGAGAGGAGTGCTTCCAGAGAGTGCTGTTTCTGATTTAACCTCCTAGCATTTAGCTGTGTAACCTTTCGTTTATTTGTTAGTGATATTTTCATGTCTGAAATGTTGTTCTTGAGACCTTGTCTAAAAAAGGCATTATGGGGGAGACAAGTGCCTTAGCCAGTAACTGAAAGCTTAGAGGTGACAGGTGAAGACCATCTCTAGCAAATCAGCATTGTCTATCAACCATGTCATCCCAGGCTGACAGGAACTGGATCCCCTTAGAACGACACCAGAAACTAAGCTAGTTGTGGGGGTGAATGACTCAAGACATGCCTTACTGGACTATATGAAGAGAGACATGACTGAGCTCACAGAGTACCCATCACAAGCAGCTACAAACCTAGCCTTAACCAGCCTTCTACCATCTCCAAGGATGATGTTAAATACAAACAAAAAAATGATTCATCATCACAATAAACATCAACCCCCTTTTTCCAGTTTTTTTACATGGGGTCAGGATGTTGAGTTAACTGTTACCATCTCTCTCAATTCAATGCTACTCTCCTGGCTTCTTCGACATTCATGCTTGGCTGTCAGAGATCTCTCATGATCCATCCACCTCTTTGTTGGACTCCCTCATTTCCTCTTACCTTATACCTGTCTGTCCCAAGTCTTCTTCACCAGATCTTCTTCTGCTTTTCTACATGTGCCTGAACCACCACAATCTCTCCTCTTTGATCTTTTCTGCAATTGGAGCTACTTTGGCTTCTTGTCTTATGCCTTCCTTTCTTCGTCTGACCCACAATGTGCATCCTACCACCTTCTCAGGCACTTCATCTCCATCATCTCTAGCTTCCTCATCTGCTCGGCCTTTACTGCTCAGGTTGCTGTACTATACAGTAGTAATGTTGCTTTTCAGTTTCTTTGGCATTCTTCTGTCATAGACTACACCTGACACTCAATGCCAGTTGGTTGCAGCCCCTCTGATTCTAGCTTTGAACTTTTGATTCAGACTTCCCTTCTCCTCAGTCACCCCTCCTACATACTTTAAGCAGATAACCTAGTCCACTGTCTTCCCTTCTATCTCGGTTTTCAGCTTTTTCTGATTTTCCCAGTTTGTTGCCATTACCACTGACTTATCTGTACTTAGTTTCATCCCATGTGCCTTCAGTTTTGCATTCCATTCCCCTATCCTTTTCTGAAGTTATTGCTTAGAGTCTGACTGTAATACCACATCATCTGAATACAGCAGCTTTGTTGATCTCTTCCATCCAACCTGTGTGCTGATGTAGTCTGTCACCAATATGAACAGCAGTGGGGTCAGAGCTGAACCCTGATGTACACATACTCCCACTGGGAACCCCTATGTGAGACCAAAACTTTCATACTTGAGTCATTTGGTCCATATTCATAGCCTGTACTAATTCTACCAGTGCTTTTGGGACTTCAAACCACCGGAGTACTGCCCAAATTGGGATTCTTGGTTCCAAGTCATATGCTTTCTTCAACTCTAGGAATGCCCAGTTGGACTCTTTCATCATTTCTAGCTTCTTCTCAAGTATCTGTCTCACTGCAAACATCGGCTCACTTGTGATGCATCCTGATCTGATTCTGAACTGCTCATCTCCCATTTTAACTTTCTACTACTTTGTGTATCCATTTATCAGTCTGCCACTCCAGAACTTTCATGCAATGTAACAGGAGTCCAATACATCTGTACTGCCACAGCTATGTATGTCTCCTTTATTCTTGTACACTGTCACTAATATGCTTATTCTTCAGTCATCTGAGATACAGCTTTCTCTCCACACTTCTATGAGTACTCTCAGGTGGCATTTTTCTCCTATCTCACCCAACATCTTTATGACATCTGCTGTGACCTCATCTGAACCCGCTCCTTTCTCTGACTTCATTTTTCTGGAGAGGGCTACTTTTTTTCTCTCATTGCAGGCTGTGTCAGTGGCAGTACAGCTTCTGTGAGGTTTTCTTCAGTTAGATGTTGCTGGAAGTACTCCTACCATCTGCCTTTGATATCTGGTGGGCTGCTAAATAGGTTGTTGATGGCATCCCCTTATGAAGGGTGTCTATCTTCCTTTCTTTGTCTTGCAACCTGATATAGTGTCTTTGTGCCACCTACTGAGTCACTTTCCAGAAGCTAGTAGAGAACCTCCAACATCCTGTTCTTTGCTGCTGCAACTGCTTTCTTAGCTGACCAGTATTCTTTCCTAGCCTGGTGCATATTTTCTATCTCCCACTTCTTCCTGCACTCCTTCTTTTCCTTTGATGACTTCCTGAACTTCTGCATTCCACTATCAGCTTTTCTTATGTACCTTATTTCCATACCTGACTGGGGCACATATCTGTTCTGCAGTTCTTGCACAAACTGTTTTGAGGCACTGCCATTGTATTTCATCTCCACATATTTCCTCTTCTTCTTGGGGTGCTAGAACCCTGAGTAACTCCCTGAACTGTTGTACTTTTTCTCCAGTCAACTTCCACATATTCAGCCTGGTCTCTGCTGACCTTAAAACCTTCTCTGACCACTGTTTGAAGCTGATTGTGGCAACCCGTGGTTTATGCTCTGGGACGACTGTTCACAGGGAATGACTTTACATTCACTGATTCTACCCCAGTGCCTTTTCCTTATTAGGAGGAAGTCTACCTGAGTTGCATGTTGACTATATTTTACATCATTAAGTGGGTAGTCCTGCTGTGGCATGCAGTCTGTGATCCACGTTCTCCTGTTTTAAGTATACTGCACACCACAGTAGATGCCAAAGCAGGCAACTCTCTCCCTATAAGGCACCATGTAGAGTGTGCAGCTACCCACAGCTCTGTTCATTCATGAGTTTGAGATGAAAACATTCAACATGTTTTTTTTTGGAGGTGGGAGGAACTCAGAGAAACACAGAGAAAACATGCAAATGCCAAACAGGCATTGGATGGAAATCGGGATCGAATCTGGTACCTTACACATGAGAGGCAAAGACCTTAACCATTGTGCCAGCTGGTTCTAAATGATCGATTTTAACAATTGTCTTTAGCTTCTGGTGTCAGTCCAAGGGGATCCAACATCTGTCAGCCTCGGAAGACATGGTCGACAGGTGATGCTGCTTTGCCAGAGATGGTGTACACCTGTCTCCTCTAGGCTTTTGGATACTGGCAAAGGAATTAGCCAACCCTATTGTGATTTTTTTAGGCAGTGTCAGAATAACCAATCTCCCAACATAACAAAATCATCAGTAGATAAACTCAAGTTACCGTTGAAGAAGAAACTGCACTCCCTGGAAGCACTCCTCACTTTGGAAAATGCTGACGTCTGTGCAGTCACCAAGATATGGTTCAAAGGCATGGAAAGCACCCTGATTGTGCAAGGTGACAATGTCTTCCATGCATTCAGACCACAAACTGAGCATGAAAGAACCAAAGGAGGAGGTGTATCCATCTTCATTAAGTATAAGTAAACCTGAAGACTGGTCAACAGTATGACTCTCTTGAGTTACTCCATGTCCAATTATCTATAGGCAAAGTCCCCTACCACATCAGAGCTAGCCATATGTCTCCCACCATGAAACAGGAAAAGCATACTATGTACCTGGACTTACTGGAGTCACTTACCATACAGCCCAACATCTACTGATGGATGATTTCAATTATCCTACCATTAACTGGGAAGCTTACATGATCACAAACAAGCTGGCTCAGATGTTCCAGGACTTTGTCAATGCAAATGATCTGGAAAAGCTAGTCAGCACACCCAGAAGAGGCTCAAATGTCCAGAACATAGTATTCACGAACATGGGAGAGCATTGCACCCCCCCCCCGTATGATGTCTTCCCTGATAAGATCAAACCATAAATCAGTTTTATTCAATGTAATTATAATACCAGATACTCCTTCAAGCTCATAAACGCTTACAGATTTTTCAAAGACAAAGTACCTCCCACTTAATGATGGTATAAGAAGCTTCAAAACCCTGCCAAATGCAGACAACACAGATTTCTATGCAAAGATGTACACCAATGCGCTATATAACCACTTAAGCAGTTGTATAGAATTGGCTGTATCTGACTGGATTAAAACCAGGTCTTGCTGAAAAATTAGCCACCCAGGTGGACCCCTATTATAAACAGGCTATACAACAAGAGAAAGAAATTAATGTCCAAGAACAAGAAAGAAATGGCTCAGCAGAGGAAGAAATCCCTCTCTAGCTTACGCAAGCAAATCAGAGATCTCGTTAAGTCCTCCAAAGCTAATTACAAAGCAAAAATAGCCTCCTTAGCTAAGGATAATCACAAGACATTCTTTGACTATCACAGAAATCTAAAAAGGAATACCCAGCTATGCACTGAACTGGTTGTGGATGGCAACACCCATACTCAACCACAGGCAATAGTCAACCTGCTAGCTGACAGATTTGGAGAAAACTTCACCCCCTGTCCCCTCCAGTCATCCCCCAAAGCATAGCTGAGACTACTCCATAGCCTATTTTCTCATGAGAGTAAGTCATATTGGTGCTCTACAAGGTTAAAAACATGGTATCAATGGGACCAGATAACATTCTAGGTTGACTTTCAAACAAATTAAAACATGAACTAGCAGACCCACTTTGGTCCCTGTTTAACCACAGCCTGAGAACTGGCTATGTTCTGGTAAAATGGAGGACAACAACAGTAATCCCTCTGCACAAAGGGGGACCATCAACCGACCCTGGGAATTATAGGCCCATAATCTCCATGGAAAGAATCATTATGGACCTTGGTTTACAATGTCCATTGAATATGTGAGAGAAACAGACAAATATAGGTTTTGTAAAACAAAATTAGAAACAGTCGCACATCTATTTACTGGTTGTGATATACTAATGACAGAAGGACTGTATACTGAAAGGCAAAATAATGTGGCAAGACTGTTGCACTGAGGATTATGCAAGCATTATAATACTGAAGTAGCTGAAAAACACTGGAAACATGAGCCACAAAGCATAATAGAAAATGATGAAGTGTATAAGAACATGGGATCATCCATTATCAACAGTTTGAAAAAATAGATGAGAGAAAACAAGATACAGTAGTCCATGAAAAGAAGACAGAAGTAGCATTGATCATTGAAATTGCTACACCCAGTAACTGCAGTGTCTTACTTACAGAGGGAGACAAGGTCATAAAATACCAGAATTTGCAGGCAGATATGAGGGCAATGTGAAAGAAAGATACCTAGATGGTTCCAGTAGGAGTATTAGGAGCAATGGATCTTATAAAAAAGAATGTACAATCATACATGTTACTGATACATGTAACTCCATATGAATTGCAGAAGGAGTTGTTAATAGGTGCATTGCGGGTGCTGCAAAGACCACTTATGGCTAATATAAAAGCTTGAAACAATACTAATTTCATGAACTTTAATCATACTTTGACTTAGGAACTGGGTCCATTTCTGTCTTGGTATTAGAATCCAAAATGACTTGGAGAAATAAAAAAAGAGAGAGAGAGAAAGACCTTATTAACAAGGACATAGGTAATCTCCAGACTCTAACCCAACCCAGTTCAGATTTATTAAAGGTAGATCATGCCTGTTTAACAGCGGCCTTGGTGTCTTTCTAGAAGAAGTCAACCGTGAAAGGGGGATTGTGTCAAATGCCTTGGCTAGGTCAAGATAGGAAGTATGCACTGTCTTTCCCTTTTTTGACCTAGCCAAGGCATTTGACACAATCTCCCATTCAGATACTATAGAGAAACTCTGCTATTTGGGAATTAATCCCTAAATTTCCAGATGGCTAGCCAACTGACTCACCAACAGGATACATAGTGTCAAAGCTGGTGACTTTACCTCTAGCAAAAGACCAGTCACCAGTGGCATACCACATGATTCTGAGTTGGGTTCCTTACTGTCTGGAATTTATTTCTTAGAAACCCAGGCAAACCTGGATGGCCTATGGCTGACAAAGTTTGCTGACCTTTGCAAATTGGGAGCAATCATTGAGTTCCCCCAATGATGTTAATGTACTGCAGATAGGGTTACTGCAGAAAATGATTGGTGCAAAAGACATGGATTAAAGCTAAATGCAAAAAAATGCATTATTATTCCCCTTGGGAAAGCTGATATCCCTGCTAATTACATTATGGACAGCACCTCCATTCCATAAGTGTAGAGCCAGTGGAACGTGATCTGGGTACTCAGGCTGATAGCAATCTGAACTTTGACCACAACATATTACACAGTAGTAAGGAAATCCTTCTACATTGCACACCTTATACGTAAAAGCATCATATCTAGATATAAGGATGTTATAATTCTATTATACTTGGCCCTCATCAGACTGATAATTGCATACAATGCTCCCTTTTTCATGTACCTCAGCAGACACCTGCAACAATTGGACAAACCACAGAGATTTCTCACCAAGAAATTACAAGGTACACAAAACAAGTCTTACGTGCAAAGAGTGAAAGCCCTGCCACTGTATTATGTCTTATACAGGTTGCAAAGGGGTGACATGTGCCTAGTTTGCAGGCAGTATCTGAGCTGGATCTTAACCTGGGCTATGACATGAATAGGTTATGCTGGCAAGATAGATACATCTCTCAGAGACTGCCTCTTCTGTTGAACAAGCTTCCAGTTCAAATGAAACAGAGCTCCTCCCTGAGCCTCTTCAAACACAACCTAGATCAATGGATGGGTGACTTCAGATTCACTCCTAGGGTGGTGCCCTTGTACCTCCTTGACAGAGGAAGTCGGTATTTGCTACCATAGACTCCTACCTCAGTGAACATCACTCGCCTAACCACCTACAATTGGGGCAGTTTGGGATAAATATGGCTAAGCTTGTACGGACTCTAGGGCTGTTAGCCTAGTAACCTTCTATGAACATATGAATATATGCCTTGCACAGCAGCACAAGTCAATCACTCTTTGATAAGTGAGGATTGCTACCTTGTGGGTGGGTAATAAAATGGGGCAGGCTGGAAGGTTGATCATATTACGCTTCTTTTGAAGTATTATTTAATTAAGTACAATAGATATATGTAGGGAACAATTTTCTTTGGTATGAATTAGGACAAACTCTGCTAGTAGAACAAATGGGCTCCATATGTTGCAGTTATATGAGCATAGGTGTACAGGATCACAAGACGAAGAGGTGAAACTACAGTTGCAGAAGGTAATGATCTATTTAAACTGAATTACTATTGAATTACACTCCACTCAAATACACGACTGAGTCCATTTTCTACAATTAACTAGATGGCAGAGCCCAATAGTATGGGTTCCCTATTATATGATCAAAGACGCATTCTTTCAAATGCATCTTGATCGAACTTGAAAGCACGAAACGGCAAAATACCGAAATGGCATATAAGCAAATTCTTTCCCTGGGAAAGAAATCACTTGCCGCCTTCGTTATTTTGCCATTTTCGTACACTGTAGTGCGATCTCAGAGTTGGAATATTTAAGTAGGGGGGTGTGGGGGGCACAGCCCCCCACTTTATGTAATGTTTAAAAGTTTTTTTTTTCTTTTTTGGAACAGCGATTTTTTTTCCCTGGAAAAAAAAAATCGCTGCTTTAATTGTTCAGGATTGTAAGCTTTTGCTTACATAGGGTTGACAAATCAGCATTTGCTTTTTTAAGCATTCGCTGATTTAATATCGACCCATAGTATGTAAGAGAGATCGCTCAATAATGCTAAGGAAAATGCATGATACTAGGCTAGCTGCTGTTTGTTTACCATGGCATAAAACTTGTCTATGAAGCTTATAGCTAAAAAATATATAATATTAGCTATTATACAATTCCTTCTCTAAAACGTGCACGCTGATTGACCAGCCCAACCAGCGTGCCCGTTGTAAATCCCTCAATATACTAACGGAAAAAGGTCCAGTCGCCCAGACTTTTTCCGTTAGTATAAAACACTGTCTCGCTATGTTCAAAGAGTTTAACATAGCGACACAGGTTTAAAAAAAGCAACGCAGATCTCCGTTGCTTTTTTTAAAGCTGTCTCGCTATGTTAAACTCCTTTAACATAGCGACACAGTGTGTAAAAAGCAACGGAGATCTTGCGATCGCCGTTGTTTTTTTTTTAAACCTGTCTCGCTATGTTAAATGAGTTTAACATAGCGAGACAGCTTTAAAATAAGCAACGGAGATCTCCGTTGCTTATTTTAAAGCTGTCTCGCTATGTTAAACCCATTTAACATAGCGAGACAGTAAAAAGCAACGGAGATCTTGCGTTCTCCGTTGCTTTTGCCCACAGCTCTGATGTACTGCGTAGGCATGCGCAGTACATCAGAACTGCCGCGGAACACCAGACAGCTGCGGAAGGGCAGCAAAGAGGCATTATACAATGCCATTATTTAAGAAAAGTAATTATTTTCTTAATGTCATTGTATAATAGCAATAACTCACTTCTGGGTGTGGGTAATGCTGGATTTACCCACGGTTGTCTTTGTTTGGTCCCTCGGGCTTCGCCCTCGGGACCAAACCATGCCAACCGTGGGTAAATCCAGCATTACCCACACCCAGGCGTGGGTTATTGCTATAATCTACATATGCCTAATGGTTAGAGATTAAGGGATAGGGAAGGAAACAGGAACGCATGGTATTACAGGGATATTGTGCAAATGGAGAAATTGCCTTAAGGCAATATGTACGCTACTGCAATATGTACGCTACTGCAATATGTATACTACTGCAATATGTATACTACTGCAATATGTACGCTACTGCAATATGTACGCTACTGCAATATGTATACTACTGCAATATGTATACTACTGCAATATGTACGCTACTGCAATATGTACGCTACTGCAATATGTATACTACTGCAATATGTATACTACTGCAATATGTGTACTACTGCAATATGTACGCTACTGCAATATGTACGCTACTGCAATATGTACGCTACTGCAATATGTATACTACTGCAATATGTATACTACTGCAATATGTACGCTACTGCAATATGTATACTACTGCAATATGTACGCTACTGCAATATGTATACTACTGCAATATGTATACTACTGCAATATGTACGCTACTGCAATATGTATACTACTGCAATATGTGTACTACTGCAATATGTACGCTACTGCAATATGTATACTACTGCAATATGTATACTACTGCAATATGTACGCTACTGCAATATGTATACTACTGCAATATGTACGCTACTGCAATATGTATACTACTGCAATATGTATACTACTGCAATATGTACGCTACTGCAATATGTATGCTACTGCAATATGTATACTACTGCAATATGTATACTACTGCAATATGTATACTACTGCTTACAATTGATCAAATTGTCCTTATAGCTTAGTGACTAATATAAACGAAACTAAAATTGTAGCATTAATGGTTCATCTGATAGCCCACTCACCTTAGGTGTTGGAAAATCAACAGGCTGTTTGTTGTAGTCCTACCTCAAGTGTTTCAACTAGTTTTCAAACTGCTGATACTACAGTGCAGAGAAGAAGGGTGCTGCACTCCTGAGTGTGCCATCCTTCAGATGACATGTTCAACTGAGGTCCCACCTGCTTGAGTTGGTGACAGCCTTGGTGGATGTAAAAGATTCCACAGCACTTACTGAAAAGAGTATGGATTCTTTATTTACAAATTTACAATCATACAACCACAATGCAGCCTCAAAAACAGTTAAAAATATCATCTCATAAGCTCATAAGCAACAATAGATAAATAAACACATTGACAGTAATTATCAGTTCCTCACATTATTGATAGTTTATCCCCCCACTTGTTCTGCCATAACCAAAACCTTCCCTCCCCTTTTCTCTCATCTGAATCACAAACGTTTCATTCTTACTTGCTATACGCTATAACAAACTCTCATATAAACATTTTATTTTTGCCTTTCACACTATCTTCAGTTCCCCCATAAAATCCATAAATTATTTTCTCCATATTAATTTCTTTGAATTCTTCTATCACATTATACATTTTTAATTTCTTCCAGAATCAAACTACTCTAGAACATTCTATTGTTTTGTTCCTTGGCACAATACATAATCTTTTACTTAATACTTTAATATAAAATTGATCTCTTCACTGGTAAATTTCTCAGCATTAATCTCCGTATAAATCTTGTTCCAGGCATACCATATTTTAAATCTTTTTATACTCTTTTTACTAGCAAACTTCAGTTCCTGTCTTAAATCTGCACATGGATCAATATAATAAAATTGCATAATAATTTTTTTATCATATTTTTCAAAAAGAGTAGGAGGGGGAGCTGCCTAGTGCCCATGCCAGATTTCTCCTTGTATTATAAATACCACCTCGGGTCTCCCCTGAATACAGACCAGCAGCCTACTGGGAATAACCTGATCAGTAAAAGGATAAATAAAATAAAATAATAATATAAATAAAAAATACTTAGCAAATGAAAATGCTGGTTTCTGTACCCAATAGCCTATAAAATCCCAAAAGAACAGAATAAAATGAACTACAAGTTACCATACTTTATTAAAAAGGTTAGCTGTTTTGTTTGGTGCATAAGAACATTATCTGGCAAACTGCTAAGCTAACTCCAGCACTCCCACTGAAGTATGTTAAAACCACTGACATCACTTCCTGTTCTAATTTATATTTATTGTAATTATTGCACAATTAAGAAAAAAATTTTACAGCAAATCCATAGAAAACTTGCACAATACCGATTTAAAACATAAAAACTAAGTTCAACATGGCAATAGTCCAGTTTTTAGAAAACAGCTGCTATTAACTATATCATCAGATGTTCATTACCATTGAATCCTGCATTCCAATTAAGTTCACATCTTTCCAACAGGTCACTGGTATCACCACACCTAATGCCCCATTAGAATGTTTTTAAACAGAAAAAACAAATCTTTTAAAATGTAAACATTACTATGTTTATAAAGTGCACTGAGCATATTTCTATTCTTTATGTCCCTTGTGTGCCCAGCAGCTCCTTCTTTGAAGGTCCTAATAGTTTTATTTATACCAAAACTACTGCAAGAAACACATTGTGCACGGTAATTAAATGCTTCATCTCACAGGTGAATCTCCTTTAAGCCCAGTGGTTCTTTCAATACAATTTTTAAACATGTTCATTCTTGTAGATATATATCATTATTGGTAACAGCAAAAAATTGAAATGTTTCCTTGTCCTTATTATTAAAATTTCTGTCTACATATGCTAATTTGTTGCTTTCTAACATACTTTTCAAATTAGTGTCCTATTTATCAGCAAAACTGTTTGGACCCACCACTTTACTTTTAACTTCATTTTTCTATAATACCTCCCAGTGTCCCCCTCATTTTCCCATCACACTTCCCAGTGGCCCCTCCCTGGTATTTATAACTGCACATTAATCCTATATGTAAGCAACAGGCAAAGGAGTTTTCAACAATTCTTTTTTTTTTGAAAATACAAAATTTACTTCTATAATGAGGCATGAATTCTTTTTTTTTTTTTTAGCAATTCAACCACTCCCCCAGATATCCTACTAAAACATTTCTCAGGACATTTCCTTTCTAGACAAGGAATCATTTCCCCTTCTTCATATTTATTTGCAAATTCATTGACTTTAGTGGTCAGTCTGGAGGTTGTGGGAAAAAAAACATATTTACTTTGCCTTTACTTCTATTTGTAGATATTGGTAAAAGGTAATTTTTGCTGCTTGTTTTAATCTGCCGAAGTGATGAAGTTTACAATCTGTCTATGTATTGGTGAAGTAAAAACAAGTCTAAGCAACCGTTTAACTGCAGGTCTGAAACAAACAAAAATAATGCAATGCATTTATAATCAGCTTTCCCTGCCAAAAGTACCGAACATAATACCATGCATTTTAATTGTGCTAATAGATCTGTAAGGAAAACAAGCAAAGGTTGTTTTCGGCACAGACAGCTTCATCATGCAAACACTTATGCATAGCACAGAACTGGAAAAGGTATTATCAGCATATCACCTGTCTCCATTATTCTAGTTTATCACAGCTGCCCTGTTTACATGTCAGCCACTGCTGACCCCAAGAATACCTTTGATCTCCCCAAAGACATCTGTGCATCTGACTGTCAACACTGCACAGGTGCCCTTTCTCACTGGAGGTGTTGGCTCTCCCTTGCTTTTGCCTGTGTACAGGTGCTGCCTGTCATTTTGTTCTCCCTAAAGTATTAAACATGCTGGCTGATTCTGCGACCGTAATACTGAAACATTCCTTAGAACAGCTGTAGGTTCTCAAATGACAATGCTAATGTGCCTACACTAAATGTTAGGTATTTTCTTTGGTATTATCAAATGTAATCTTAATTTTAAGAGATGATCTGAATGTTCAGACTTACACATTATCAAAGAAGTTTTGAGAATGTCACTTAGTATTTAATATCAGTAAATATGACTTTCACAGCAGATTGATCTGATTGACAAATAATTCTTACTTAAACTCACCTTTAAAAATAACTTTACAGCAAGAATTATATCACACTGAGGATAAGATGACGATGTTTACGGTAAAGTGTTGACTAGAACTGCCCTACAAATTATTTTCAGCTTCACTTTTCATCTATATTTCTGAAAGATCAGGGTGTTACACTCCTCTCTCAAAACTCTTTTAATAGTAACACACCACTGATATGATATACTGGGCAGGTGGAAATTACTCTGACGGTAACAAAAAAGAAAATGCTTGTTAGAATGTTTCATTAAATGTTAATGCTTTGCTTTTTTTTTTTTTTTTTTTTTTTTTTTACTGATTTTTTAAATACCTTCCTTGCCCAGTGCCCCCCTTATCTTTACCATATAGGCTGATTTGTTAGACCACTGTCAAGAATCAGGCATCAATCAGCTGGTGAACAACCCACCATCTCATTTCCAATTGGATGACTTGACTGGCTCATTTTGTTTACCTGAAGGTGAAAGAGTCAGGCCTAAGGGGTGGACCAGTTTGCTGGTTTGGTGGAACTCCCACCCTATCCTTCCTAAACCCTTCCTGGAGGCACCCACATGACTCCCAATATCTCCCTGTGTGGGGAATGATGCACATGCTCCCACTAGCATCACCTAAAGCTCAACACCACATGCACCATTTAAGAGAACAACTCCACAATGGGCAATCATCTACTCTCTAGTACTTGTCACTATTGTGGTAGATCACTATTGTGGCAGGTCATAGTCCCTACCTCCCTTGCTAACCTTTCTTAAAGACCAGTATGAGGGAAATGACTTGTCACGTTAACTGAAGCAGCATGACTTTCAGGTTCAAAATATATTGTTTCCTTCCCTCAACACATTTTATTTAATTCTCTTTCAATAAAAGAATCCCAGAAAACATATTTATATTTCCTTTATCATGTTAAAGTTATAGAAAAGTGGATTCACCTTAGATGGGGATGTTATTTTTATCATGGGATTATTGTTCAGTCTTGAAAGTAGGACTGGAAATGAATGTGTACTTGTATAGCACTTGCACTGTTCTGACTAATCAACATGTGCAAACAGGTGTTTTATTGTGTATTTGTCAAAATGCAGTGTTTGTTTGTGTCTTTCAGCTTTTCCCGGTTAGGGGTCGCCACAGCGGAACTCCGGCCCGCTAATGATTGGCAGTTGATTTTTATGTACCGGCTTGCCAGGCCTGATGCACAACCTTCAATGAAGGTACGCCCATTTACGCATGTCTACACGCAGAAGACGCTCTAGCTGAGAATCAAACCGGACATCATCTTACCGTAAGGTGACAACGCTACCGCAGCACCATCACCGCAGGTCCATTTGTCAAAATGCATATTTATGGTAAAATATTTATAATTCCAAGGAAGCTACAACTACCTATTTAGTGGATTTTTATTCATGATAACTCCCAGGGAGATGCTGGACCCACCACGTGGTATCTATATACACATTCTGTACACGTGTAAACTAGTGCACACAATGAACATTTTAACATAGGGTATGAGAACAAGATAAATAGAAGCAGAGGTCTTTATTTAAGGAAACACACTTTAGATTACTTTGTCAAAGCAGATATTATTTAGGTGGATTTGGCATTATTAGTTTCTGATCCTAAATCCTTAAACCTCAATTTTTAACATGTTGATAAAGAGAGCAAATATTTGTTTTCTTACACTGTTATTATAATGTCATATTAATTATCAGGAATAATTTGTTGTTCAGTAATGTTTTCTACTATTACAGTGTGATTCACCGACATGGCCTGCTCTGCACAGTGGATAATATTTTGGACACAAGACTGCCATTAGGCTAGCTCATGAGCAGAAGTCTGCAAATAGCAACCAATAGCTGACGGCAGCTATGAGAAATATATGGTGTACTGAACCTGCTCAGGAGTTATGTGCTTTACTGCAAACACACACACACACACACACACACACACACACACACACACACACACACACACACACACACACACCTTACTAAAACCACCTTGCCTAAGATCAGCAGGTTATGCAGAAAAATCCATGAGTGACCTGCTTTATGAATATGTATTTTAAAGTTTACGAGGTGTAGAAACATTAATGACAAACAAGGCTCATGGCAGTGAAGGATGTGCCATGTTATATTTAGAGTGATGATGGCGACATAGCTATGACAGGTTCTACAACACATTATGCATGTACACATAATTAAATGTACACATGCACAACACACACACAAAGCACAACTTTGCACACACACACGCACACACACACACACACACACACACACACACACACACACACACACACACACACACAGAATAACAATCCAAGTGAACTGTCTGTGTGTGTGTGTGTGTGTGTGTGTGTGTGTGTGTGTGTGTGTGTTTCTGTATATGTGCATGTAAATGTTACATTATGCAGTATGTTACAACAGCTAGTATAACACAACCTTTTTTCTTTTTTATTTATTTGCAGGTTACAACTAAAACAATGTTCTGAATCCTGCTGTGCAACCCATGACTAAAACACCTTGCTGTGGCACCTTTGGGATAAGGTGTGGATTTGTGACTTATTTTATTATCATGGGCAAATTTATGAAGCTTCCATTTTCATAGTTTAACTCCTTGTCAAAAATGGTGTAATTTCTGATGAGATAGATGGAGAAGTGTGAGGGAACTCTGCATTCTACAACACTAACTTGGGATTATATAAATGTTTTAGGCTCCGCCACTTCTTATGGGTCAGCAAGGGGCTGAAAAACAACAAAATCTGTATGTGTCACCATGTGCCTGTAGCCAAATTGTATGTCTTAGGCTAAGTGCTTGGGCATGCAACATATTATCCCTTACTTTGTCTAGGTTTTTCATACCTCAGTTCACAGTGGCAATCATCAAGACTCTTCTACTAAGTCCATAAAAATGGTATTTGCTATTTGTGCTGTTTGGGATTCACTACCAGAGGAGACGTAAAAAATACAGAGCATCTTTATGAATCTCATCCATCATTTTTAGTAGCATTGGGAATATTTCTTAATCAAAAATCTCAATGTTTAATGACATGTTGAGGTCGGGCACTGCAAATGCTAGGAATACTGGAACTGTCACTGGAAATTAATAAGAATGCATGCATAGTATGGTAATGTGAAATACTGCATTATCATACTGTGCATGCATTGTCATGCATAATGAATAAGAATGCATGCGTAGTATGGTAATGTGAAATACTGCATTATCATACTGTGCATGCATTGTCATGTATTTCCACCATTGTTATATTTAGTTTTGAGATTACTTTGTGTCCTCCAAGCTACAATAATCTCAAAACTAGTAAATAAATATAACAAGAGTTTAAGAAGTATATCCCATCACATAAAAGGGTGCAGAGGGTGGCAATTAACAGTTTCAGAACTGAATACTAAGTGGGATGATTGCCCAGATCATTTAGCCAGAGATGAATAGTCAACTGAAGGCAAACAACATTAGTGAGTGAAAAAAAAAGTATTGGTAGACCATGTAAGAGACACCAATGAGGCAAAAATATTCCCTTCCTTGAGCATCTGAGAAGATTTCCTTAGAGTCCATATCTAGGGGAGTTAAAAATGAATACTTGAGTCTCTCTATCAAAAGCATGACTCCCAGCACTGAGAATCCCAACATTTCACAAAATTAACTGTGATTCAAATAAAATTAGCACATTTTTAAACTCACTTTCATATCATTAGTTGGTTTCTGAAGTGAAATTCACCCCCTGTGGTATTCTTTTCCATATCTGCTAGTTCTTCCATATTCAGATTCCTAACCCCTGGCTGAAGACCAATGTCTTCTCTAACATTTCTTATGTGGCTTGCATGTCCACTGTAGCTCTGATGCCTTACAGTAACAGTGTACTTCTGTGGGCTATTTGCCACTTTTATAAACTTCAGTTCTTTCTGACTTGTGCTAAAGCTTCTCACTTCCCTCCCATTTATATGTTGGCATCATGACTTCTGCCGTTCTGTCTCCCTATCTATTTTAGTGTCTGATTTGAATACCACTAGCACTTATATGGTGCTACAAATCCTGAATATCTGTTTTACCAAAGCAGCATTTTTCTTGATTAAACATAAGACCTGCATTTGTAACTGTCCAAACATTGCCTCTAACCTTGAATTGTGCATCTCCTGTCTGGATCAAACACTAGGGTGTTAATCATACCATTAAGTATGTCATACAGATACATGAAGTAAATTGGTCATTTTATGTTGAAAATTTTCAGTTGCTGACCTTATACCAAAATTATAATGAAAGTTATCTGCTTTTAGCTTTGTCTAATGGTATTTTGCAAAAAGCACTGGAAGTGTGCAGTTTTGCATTTACTTGCTTTCATAGTGTGTCTTTACTGTAAGTAGTGTAAATTCAGATGCGAAAGAATCAGTGATCCTTTTCAGGGTTACCTAGATTCTCTCCTGATCATCCTTTTTAATTACTGGGACCACAGGAGCACCTTACACACTCATCCTATTAACACTTTCTGTAAAGCCAAGCTTTTGCATTCATTTCAATTCTCCATCTCCTTTGGACAGACAAGGAAATGGCATCCTTTTTGTATAGATCAGACATTTGGAAGAGCATTTGGTTTTCAATTGATTTTTGCTGGATAACAGTTAAACAGGCCACTTTCACCAAAGACAACTACAATGCCTTCATTTATTCTAGCAATTCAGACCATTTCATATTCCACAGCTCTGCTGAACAGATTAATTAGATATTAGCCATCCGGCATCTAAATTAAAATGCAGACTTATACCTTGTCAGTGCAAACATGGCTGAACATTTACCAATGCATTTAATTTGCCTGCAATTGCTAATCCAGGTACATAACTTTATTTTCCAGTTTTCATATCACTTCTTACCTGTTACAATCAAATAGTCCTACTCAAAGCATGTGTTTATTTTGGTTATAAAAATGTTTACCTTCACTTTAACAGAAGCAAAAATATCAGCATAAATTTGCACAGCAGGAGCATGTGAAGTTATGTGATATAAAAACACCAGCAAAATTCTGATGCATCATTACAAATCCTGATCATATGACATGGATCTAAGAATGGAAACAATTTTGGAGATGTCACTCCTCAATCCAGAGCTTTAGTGAGAAACTGACATAAAGAGAATCGTGCAATGAAAGAGGATTTGTGTTAAATCTTGCACTGAGCAGTGTTCATACAGCTGTTCCCCCCGTTCTGTAATATGATTTATAATGAGGTAATTATGGTAGGGTTATGTCGGTGTACCGTGGACCCTCCCTCAATCATTACTGGCTCACCTCTATCTTGATAAGTAAGATCCTCTGCATTTGTAAGGGTAATTTCCATGGTCATGTTCAACTGCATGTCGAAAAACATATCGTCACAGTGTGCTACCAATGTATTTGCACATTAAGCTCACTCTGCTTTCACTATCATGCTGAATCTAAATATAATTTAAATAAAGAATATACTGCTGAGAAGTCAGCATTAGGTGAATGGAACTTCAGGATGACGACCGGGACAGTTTGACAGGCAAACACTAATGAGTACCTTAGTGGATGACGGACTGACAATCGACAAAAACAGGGCAACAAAATGCTAATTGAACAAGCACCTACCACCTTCATTATTTTTCATATCTACTTGCTGATTGCATGCCTCATTGTCAGAAATTTCAAAATGATTCTTTTCTTCATTGCAGAAAAGTATTTATGTTGTGGATTTTTGTCAGTTGATTAGAATAATAAAATGTTGTGCTAGTTTGAACATATTTTGATATGCAAGGAGGAAAAAGAGGAAAATTAAAAGTCACCCAGGAAAGTAAGAAACAGACTGTTAAATTTAATGCATGAAACTATCAGAGCAGAAAAAATGCTTTTCTTTGGCAGAACAAGAGATAATGGTTATAAAATAGGGAATGCAGAATAGCCATTGAATATTCATGTTGACTTATGTAGAAAAAAATGAAAATTTTAAAATATTACAGCAATCGCTATAAAGTTAACACTGCTAATGAAAAAGGAAACAACTAAATACTTCAATTAATAACAATTTAAATTAAAAAAGGGCATATTTTCTGGGCTAAGCAATGCATTCTCCATTCTATCCGTACATAGTTCCTACAAAGGGCATTAGGTTTGTTTGATTATTGTCTCAATTCATCTACCTCTGAATGCTGTCATAGTATGTATATACTGATACATAAAACTCAATTGTTTTTTGTTTAACATGCATCTTTATTAATATATTTTATGAAAAAGACCCTTCAATATTTATGATCTTCTCCTTAAAACCATTCTGTACCCTCATCGATGTACTCTGTGGTGTTCCTTATGTAACATAAGGTGATCCAAGTGCTGAATGCTAAACATGGTTTCTCTGTTAGATTAGTACTAGGCTAATTGCCTTTGTGGACCATTGTAAGCCTAGACAATTAGTTCATGCTAAAATCAAACCTTGCGCCTGATGTCTGTAAGGTAAACACCTTAGCCATTATGCCAACCTCCCAGGTTGTTGTTTGGTATCCAATTAGTTTGCATCTCTTTCCCAATTGTTGAGCCTTGAACATATATATTCAAACTCTGTAAAGCAGAACCTATATATTTTTGAATGGAAGCACACCGCCATCTGTTTTCTCTAGCATATAAAGCAAACCATACACACAAAGTGGTGCGGCACATAAGACCTTGGGTCTCACGATTTTCAAGAGCTCGGTATCTGTTACGTCTGCATGTTTTTCAATACAGGATATTCCATAATCCAAAACTATACAGGTTATTTAACTGTACCCTGAATGTGTATGTGTTTATGTGTGTGTGTGTGTGTGTGTGTGTGTGTGTGTGTGTGTGTGTGTGTGTGTGTGTGTGTGTGTGTGTGTGTGTGTGTGTGTGTGTGTATTTAAATATTTATATCTATACATATTTATATATGTTTGTCGCCTCACAGTTAAAAGTTGCCCATTCGATTCTCAGTTAGAGCGTATTCTACATGGCGACATGCGTGAATGGGCATTCCTTCGTTGAAGGTTGTGCGTTAGGCCCGGCAAGCAAGTACGTAAAAATCTATTGCC